>NC_086445.1:487279646-487587146 GCF_028390025.1 Pseudophryne corroboree | reverse complement strand
TACTAAGCTGTGAATATTACAGATTCTAAGGGGTAAATTTACTAAGATGGGAGTTCTATTTAAGATGGGATGTTGCCCATAGCAACCAATCAGATTCCACTTCTCATTTATCTAGCAACTTCTAGAACAGAGGTTCTCAAACTCGGTCCTCGGGGGCCCACACAGTGCATGTTTTGCAGGTCTCCTCACAGAATCGCAAGTGAAATAATTAGCTCCACCTGTGGACCTTTTAAAATGTGTCAGTGAGTAATTAATACACCTGTGCACCTGCTTGGTTACCTGCAAAACATGCACTGTGTGGGCCCCCGAGGACCGAGTTTGAGAACCTCTGTTCTAGAACATAGGTTCTCAAACTCGGTCCTCAGGACCCCACACAGTGCATGTTTTGCAGGAAACCCAGCAGGTGCACAGGTGTATTAATTACTGACACATTTTAAAAGGTCCACAGGTGGAGCCAGTTATTTCACTTGTGATTCTGTGAGGAGACCTGCAAAACATGCACTGTGTGGGGTCCTGAGGACCGAGTTTGAGAACCTGTGTTCTAGAAGATAATACCTGGAATCTGATTGGTTGCTGTGGACAACACCCCATCTTAAATAGAACTCCCATCTTAGTAAACTTATCCCTAACTCTCTGATGGTAACGGTCTGTGGTAGATCCACTGACTCTTCTTTTTAGTTGTCTTAACTAGGAGGGATTCTGTTCATTAAATAAGTCTGAAAATCTGTGGCACAGATACATACTTCCCAACTTGACCCATTCCAGGAGGGACAGAATAACCTGCCCCTGGACTTCCCTCTTATTGTATGATTGACAAGTGATTAAACGCCTTTCTTCTCAATTAACTAATTCAACACAGGTGATGGCAATCGTGAATTAAGAGGGAAGTCAATACAGAGCATTTCGTCCCTTCTGAAAAGGGGCTATGTTGGGAGGCATGCAGATATGAAATACAAATATCAGGAAGGGGGGGCAGTTACTTTTTTTGACAGCACTCTTTAATATGTACAGCATTAAAGTGAAGTTGTGGTTTTATTTCCTCTTAAATGTATCTTCTGTTAAGATTTTGTACATACGAGCTATAATGTACTGCATATATATGACTGCATGTTATCCGGTTAATAGTATTAACTTCTGCAGTTTACATTATCTTTTATTTTAATTGTTTAATAAACTTGTCTTATATGAATGAAGTAAAGAAAATACTAATGCAAAACAGAATATATTAGTTGAGCTGGTCAGAATGTATAGCATGTTAACAGTTTGTTAAATTTCTGGTGTAGAGTATACTGTAGTATAATTATTATGTGTTTCTATCTAGACATAGATGTTGATTCAACAAATTCTCAGGGGCAAACACCATTGTTTGTGGCTGCACTGCTTGGTCTACAAAGGATAGTCGATTTGCTTTTGACATATGGATCCAACCCTAACCAGTAAGTATTAATATTATATATTAGTAATATGTTTATTAATGTTAAAGAGAGGAAGTGGTAAAATCAGACTTTCTTCTTTGGGTCCATAGTGCTCCACAGGGAGACAATGGGGTGTAGTTGGTGGTTAAGGACCAGGCACCAAACAGTTAAGCTTTTAGGTATCCCAATATGCTACAGTTCATCCTCCAGCTCAGGCTCTTAAGTTAAGCTCTGTTGCCGGCAGGAGCCGGATGCACCATTTAACAGTTGGGCTTCTTCTAAGCAGCCTCAAGCTTTTATTTTCTGTTTTCATTTTATTTCCTTTTTCTGAACAAGAGCAGCAGTGCTAGGCAGTCCACTGGATGCTAGCGCTGCTGCTCCATTACACCCCGCTGGCGCCAGAAATCCGGCCCCAGGCCAGGTACTTCCAACAGGGCAACGGGGAGTGCGGCTAGCACAGCTCCCACGGGGGACCCAGGACGGCAAGCCGGCACCGGGGGCTGGGCCGTCTTTTCGTATGGGCTCAATGGGCAGTTGCCCAAGGGCCCCAGGAGAATAAGGGTCCTAGACTGATAGCTGAGGGTCCCCTTTTTCCAGGGGTACCATATTCTTACAAATCGGCTTTGGAGAATTGCAGATATCAGACTTCAAAGCAGTGGTCCCCATCCAAGACTGTTAATTGCTTTTCCCAGCCAGATAGCTACGGTTCTGTCTGACTTCGAGTTTTTTTGAGGGTATACTCCAAAAGCTGGAACTCTCTACTTTCGGTGGGCACTGGCAGCTTGTCTCTACTATACCCAGAACCAGAGACATCAGCCTCCAGCAGCTAGTCCCCACCGCTAGGAGGGTCCTCCGGTTTACTGTGCGGCAAAAAGCGCGGGTGTGGTAGCCGGGTCCCTCCTGGGGGGGACCCGCTGTAGCCCCTGCATGAAACTGGCTAATTTAGGGTAAACAAAGCATTCATGTAAGGTTTTACAACTTGGGAGACATGGCCAGTATAAGTATACAGAGGTAGTTCCGGCGCCATGGTGGGGGTCGGAGCTACACGAGAGCGGGCTCAGCAGCATTTTGCCGCCTTCCTCTGCATTGTAGCAGCAGCAGCAACCTCCACAGCTCCTCCAAACAGTCCCTGGATCGCTGGTACCGGGTAGAGAGGGGCAGAGCCGCTATATTACTGCACAGTAACAATCCCTCTGAGGGATTTTATCAAATTACAGTCTCACTCTTTTTACATAAAAACGCTGACAGCCTCACTGGGGCTGTGCAGCGCTGGGTGCGTTAGGGTCCTCTCTTCTGTGTCTCCTCTCACATGCACTAGGGCAAGCTTGCAATATATCAATATCAGGCTGTGTTGTATGTATATTGTACCTGTTTTTTTTTTTCTGATTCACAATGGTAAAACAGAAGTCATGCATTGTTTGTAAAGCTAGATTCTCTCCTAGTTTATCTGACTCCATATTATGTGAGCAGTGTAGTCAGCCATCTCTAAATGCTGATAACAATGTGGGGGAGAGTCCAGATCCCTCCTGGTTGGGGGCTATCAAAACTATGAGCAGCTCACTGCAAATGTCAATAAGACTCAGGAACTGGAACAAGCAGTGGCAAGTCTCACTGGTAAACATCCCCCGTCTACTAAGGGTGCACATAAATGTGCTTTACCTGCACTACTCTCAGATACTGATGATGATATACAGGTTCATGGGGATGATGTGGACCCCATAAGTGGGGATCCCATCCCCACCCAGGGTATTGAGCCCCTCATATTGGCTATTAGGGATGTGTTAAAGCTCCCCCTGGAGGATGATATTAATCACCAGTCATTATTCCTCCCACATGATAAAATGGCAGTCACATTTCCTGATTCCAAGGAATTAGAGGACTTATTTAAAATGGCCTAGAAGAATCCAGATAAAATGTTTCAGGTGTCCAAACGTTTTTTGTATACATTCCCCTTTGCCCCTGAGGGCAGAAAATTCTGGAAGAATCTCCTGCAGTAGACGTCTCAGTCTCTCGCCTTTCTAAAAAGGCGGTACTCCCTGCTCCGGGCTCCTTTACAGTAAAGGATCCGGCAGATAGGAAAATTGAGACCACTCTAAAATCTATTTACATTGCTGCAGGTGTTGCTCAAAGGCCGGTCATTGCTGGTTGCTGGATGACACATGCACTTCATTCCTGGGCTAATCAAATTACGGAAAGTCTCTCGGGTGATATGACCGTAGTTAATACTGTTACTCTCCTGACTCACATTCAGGACACGGCAAGAGTCCTCTGTGACTCCCTTAAAGAGATTGGCAATATTAATGCTAGGGCCACGGCTATGGCTGTGTCTGCACGCAGAGCCATATGGTTACGTCAGTGGATTGCTGATGCTGACTCCAAACGTAATGTAGAATCTCTTCCCTTCACAGGTAAATGGCTCTTTGAAGGTGAATTGGATGCATGGATTTCCAAAGCTACTGCTGGAAAATCCACGTTTCTCCCTTCGGGGGCTCCTCCTGCTAGACGTACCTATCCGAGACCGTCTACTCAGTTCTTTCAGTCCTCCAGATTTCGATCTAGGGCCAGAGGGGCTTCCACTGCAGCTAGAGGCTCCAGAGGAAAACCTAAGAAACCAGCCGTTGTTGGATCTCAGGACCAGAACACCAGTTCTGCTCCCGCAAAGACTTCAGCGTGCCGGTGCCCACCCACCTCGAGGAGATCTCGTGGTGGGAGGTCGGTTACGTCACTTTAGCCACATCTGGGACGGTTCCTGCCAAGATGCTTGGGTAAGGGACCTTATCTCTCAGGGTTACAAGCTGGAGTTCGAAGGTACTCCTCCCCAACGGTTTTTCAAATCAGGCTTACCTGCTTTGGAAAGTATGTGTGGTACGCTACTACTGGCCATAAACAAGTTGGTCCAGTCCCAGGTCATTGTTCTCCAGTCTGTTTGTCGTACCAAAACCAGATGGGTCTGCGAGACCCATTCTGAATCTGAAGTCCTTGAATCCTTACCTGAAGGTTTTGAAATTCAAGATGGAATCTTTGAGAGCAGTGATCGCAGGCCTGGAACAACAGGAATTCCTAGTGTCTCTGGATATCACGGACGCTTGCCTACATATCCCAATTTGGCCTCCTCATCAGGCCTATCTGAGGTTTGCCCTAGTGAACGATCACTACTAGTTTCAGGTGTTACCGTTTGGCCTGTCTACAGCTCCGAGGGTGTTCACGAAGGTGATGGCAGAAATGATATTTCAGCTTAGGGTCCAGGGGGTCAATGTAATTCCATACCTAGACGATCTCCTGATAAAAGCGAGTTCCAGGGAGCTTCTATTGCTCCATATAGATCACACTATCCAACTTCTGTCTCACCACAGGTGTATCCTCAATCTACAGAAGTCCCACCTGGAACAGTCTCAGAGACTCCTGTTTGTGGGAATGCTACTGGATACTGTAGCACAGAGAGTGTTCCTCCCAGTGGATAAAGCGAGAACACTCCAGAAAATGGTTCGCATGGTACTCAGACCTGCTCGATTCTCCGTTCATCTTTGCATAAAGTTTTTGGGAAAGATGGTGGCCTCCTATGAGGCGATACAGTATGGAAGGTTCCATACCAGACCATTCCAATTGGACATCTTGAACAAGTGGTCCGGTTCTCATCTTCAGATACACTGGATGATTCAGCTGTCACCCCAGGACAGGATTTCACTCCTGTGGTGGCTACAGTCTTCCAATCTCCTGGAAGGACGAAGCTTCGGGATTCAGGATTGGATCCTCCTCACGACGGATGCGAGTCTAAGAGGATGGGGGGCTGTCACCCAAGGGGCGCAGTTCCAAGGCAGGTGGTCTGTCGGAAGTGGCCCTACTTCGAATCAACATTCTGGAACTTCAGGCTATCCACAATGCTCTGATTCAGGCGTCTCATCTACTACGGGATCAGGCGATCCAGGTGCAGTCGGACAACGCCACAGCGGTGGCGTACATCAGTCGACAAGGAGGGACTAAAAGCAGGGCCTGCATGCGAGAAGTGTCAAGAATACTCCTCTGGGCAAAAGGAAATGCAAGATAGCTGTCCGCAATCTTCATTTTGGGAGTGAACAACTGGGAGGCGGACTTCCTAAGTTGCCACGACCTGCACTCGGGGGAGTGGGGACTACACCCTCAGGTGTTCCAACTGATCATCGACAGGTGGGGTTGCCCACAGATCAACTTGATGGCCTCTAGTCTCAACAAGAAGCTTCGCTACTATTGCTCACGAACCAGGGACCCTCAGGCGAGCACATTTGATGCGCTGACTTCGCCTTGGCCTTACCAGCTGGTCTACCTGTTTCCTCCTATTCCTCAGATCCCAAGGGTGCTCAAGTGGATCAGACATCACAAAGTGGAATCAATCTTGATTGCCCCATATTGGCCCCGAAGAGAGTGGTACACGGCTTTCCTGAACTTGTCCGTAGAGGATCCTTGGCCTCTACCACTAAGAAGGGATCTTCTTCAACAAGGACCGTTCGTCTACCTGGACTTATGGCGGCTTCGTTTGACGGCGTGGAAGTTGAGCGGAACATCCTAGCTCACAAAGGGCTTTGCTACTAAGGTGCAAGCCAGAAAACCTGTAACATCAAAACACTATCATCATATCTGCCGAAGATATGTCTCGTGGTGCGAGGAATGCAAATATCGCTCTGCGGAATTCCACTTTGGAAGGTTCCTCCGTTTTCTGCAGGCTTGAGTGGATAAGGGCTTACGTCTGGGATCCATTAAGGTCCAGATTTCAGCTCTTGCCGTAAGTTCAGATCTTCTTGCAAGGGGTGCTTCACATACAACCTCCTTTCATGCCGCCTACAGCACCTTGGGATCTGGATGTAGTGTTACGCTTTCTACAGTTATCCTGATCCGACAACGGTAGAAGATAAATACCTCACGTGGAAAATGGTGATGTTACTGGCCCTGGCTTCTGCTAGGCGAGTCTCAGAATTAGGGGCCTTGTCGTGCAAAAGTCCATACTTGGGGGGTAATTCCAAGTTGATCGCAGCATGAATTTTTTTAGCAGTTGGGCAAAACCATGTGCATTGCAGGGGGGGCAGATATAACATGTGCAGAGAGATTCTGAGAGACCTCAGTTAGATTCTGTGCCCAGAGGAGACTGGTCACAAACTAGGGGAGCTCTACTGAGTTTCTCTAGAAAAGCAATGGTTCCCTAATGCACACCGAGTTAAAAATATTACTACATAATAGTCAGATTTATACGGAGATCTTGGTTGCGTATATCTGCAGATATAGGGTTAAGCCCCCAGGCCGATCGACAAGGCCTCTCCGTCACTGGGGGTCCCTAATACTAGGTATGGGTCCGGGGGTGCAGGACCCCATCATGTCGGCACAGGTCGGCTACCCCAGGTCAGCACACAGGTGAAAATTAATAAGGGTTAATAGGAAGCACAGAAGTGCTATGTAAGTGATGTGATTAAAATAATACAAAAATATATACAAAGTGATAGGGAAAATCATAAGTGTTAATAAAGTGTTAGGGTGTGCCGACCTGAAGCAGCCCAGCCACACCGACACAGGGGCCACCACACCCCACACCCACCCCATAAATAATTACAAATATGTCTGGGTTGAATTCCCAGTGTAAGGCCACATGGTAATGGCTCCTACAGCATCTGAGAGCCAGCTTACCTGGAGATACCCCTAGCTTCTCCTATGGCAGTCTAGAGTCAGCAATCCCTCCTAATGCTGACCCTTCCATGCCTCTCAATACAATACAAAAAATGGTGGTGAGCTGCTCAATCAGATAGTGATGTCACTCAGGTGCTAAAAGGGAGGGGTAATTCTGTGTAGGAAAAAACAATGGTTCCCTAATGCACACCGAGTGAAAAATATTACTACATAATAGTCAGATTATACGGAGATCTTGGTTGCGTATATCTGCAGATATAGGGTTAAGCCCCCAGGCCGATCGACAAGGCCTCTCCGTCACTGGGGGTCCCTAATACTAGGTATGGGTCCGGGGGTTATTAACACTCATGATTTTCCCTATCACTTTGTATATATTTTTGTATTATTTTAATCACATCACTTACATAGCACTTCTGTGCTTCCTATTAACCCTTATTAATTTTCACCTGTGTGCTGACCTGGGGTAGCCGACCTGTGCCGACATGATGGGGTCCTGCACCCCCGGACCCATACCTAGTATTAGGGACCCCCAGTGACGGAGAGGCCTTGTCGATCGGCCTGGGGGCTTAACCCTATATCTGCAGATATACGCAACCAAGATCTCCGTATAATCTGACTATTATGTAGTAATATTTTTCACTCGGTGTGCATTAGGGAACCATTGTTTTTTCCTACACAGAATTACCCCTCCCTTTTAGCACCTGAGTGACATCACTATCTGATTGAGCAGCTCACCACCATTTTTTGTATTTCTCTAGAAAAGACTTTTGTTAGGTTTTTTATTTTCAGGGAGCACTGCTGGCATGAGGCTCCATGCTTCCTGGGACTGAGGGGAGACAAGCAGACCTACTTTACTGATAGGCCCTGCTTCTTAGGCTACTGGACACCATTAGCTCCAGAGGGTCGGAACACAGGTGTTGTCCTCGCTGTTCGTCCCAGAGCCGCGCCGCCGTCCTCCTCGCAGAGCCGGAAGATAGAAGCCGGGTGAGTATAGGAAGCAAGAAGACTTCAAAGGCGGCAGAAGACTTCAGATCTTCGTGAGGTACCGCGCAGCGGTCGTGCTGCGCGCCATTGCTCCCACACACACACAACGGCACAGCAAGGGTGCAGGGCGCAGGGGGGGCGCCCTGGGCAGCAATTTTTTACCTCATATATAGGCTGGCACAAGTATAGATACTGCTGAGGCAGTATATAAAGCCCCGCCAGTATAAAGAAACAGCGGGACCGAAGCCCGCCATCGAGGGGGCGGAGCTTGTTCCCTCAGCTCTAACCAGCGCCATTTTCTCCACAGCTTGCTGCAGAGAAGCTGCTCCCCCGGACTCTTCCCCTGCTGTACACAAGTAACAGGGTGCAAAACGAGGGGGGGGGGCACATTTAATTTGGTGCAAAATTTATTTTTATAAAAGCGCTTACTAGTCTGGGACTTTGTTTCAGAACCACAGGGCACTGGGTGTGAGCTGGCATACTTTCTCTCTGTCTCTCCAAAGGGCCTTATTGTGGGTCTGTCTCCATATCCATATATCCCAGTGTGTGTGGGGTGTCAGTACGTGTGTTTCGACATGTCTGAAGCGGAAGGCTCTTCTAGGGAGGATGCAGAGCAGATGGTAGTATTGTCTCGGGAGGCACGGCCGACGGCTAATTGGGAGTCACTCCATGGCTCTTACTGTGTCACAAGACCCTTCAGGGTCCCATAAACGTCCCTTTACCCAGATAGCAGACACTGATACCGACACGGATTCCGACTCCAGTGTCGACTATGATGAGGCAAAGTTGCACCCAAGGGTGGCAAAGAGTATTCAAAACATGATTATTGCAATAAAAGATGTATTAAATATCACAGAGGACCCGTCTGTCCCGGACACACGGGTCTGTATGTTTAAGGGGAAGAAACCTGAGGTAACATTTCCCCCATCACATGAGCTGAACGCTTTATTTGAAAAGGCTTGGGAAACTCCAGACAAGAGGCTGCAGATTCCCAAGAGAATTATAATGGCGTATCCTTTCCCTTCGCAGGACAGGTTACGGTGGGAATCCTCACCCACGGTGGACAAGGCCCTGACGCGGTTGTCCAAAATGGTGGCACTACCGTCCCCGGACACGGCGACCTTAAAAGATCCGGCGGATCGCAGGCAGGAAACTACCTTAAAATCAATTTATGCGACTACGGGAGCCCTGCTCAGACCGGCGGTAGCATCGGCATGGGTGGGGAGCTCAATTGCAGCATGGGCAGATAACTTGTCATCTGACATGAACACACTCGATAAAGACAGTGTTTTGTTGACATTAGGTCACATAAAGGACGCATTCTTATATATGAGGGAGGCTGCGAGAGATATTGGGCTCTTGGGTTCAAGAGCAAACGCCATTGCAATTTCAGCTAGGAGGTCGCTGTGGACCCGCCAATGGACTGGGGATGCTGACTCCAAGAGACTTATGGAGGCTTTGCCTTACAAGGGTGAAGTTCTGTTTGGGGAAGGCCTCGCGGACCTGGTCTCCACAGCTACCGTGGGTAAGTCTTCTTTTCTGCCTTACATTCCCCCACAGCAAAAGAAAACACCTCAATACCAGATGCAGTCCTTTCGGTCTCATAAATTCAGAAAGGGGCGTGGTTCATCCTTCCTCCTCAGAGGTAAAGGTAAGGGGAAAAGAACACCAGCTTCGGCTAGTTCCCAGGAGCAAAAGTCCTCCCCGACCTCTACCAAATCCACCGCATGACGCTGGGGCCCCGCTGCGGGAGTCCGCATCGGTGGGGGCACGTCTTCAGCTCTTCAGCCAGGTCTGGGTTCATTCGAATTTGGATCCTTGGGTGATAGGAATTGTGTCCCAAGGCTACAAACTTGAGTTCGAAGATGTGCCTCCACGCCGATTTTTCAAATCGGCCTAGCCAGCTTCTCTCCCAGAGAGAGCAATAGTTTCGGCGGCTATACAAAAGCTGTGTCAACAGCAAGTGATTATCCAGGTTCCCCAGTTGCAACAGGGAAAGGGGTTCTATTCAACCCTGTTTGTGGTCCCGAAGCCGGACGGCTCGGTCAGACCGATTCTGAACCTAAAATCCCTAAATCTGTATTTGAAGAGATTCAAATTCAAAATGGAATCTCTCCGGGCAGTGATCTCCAGCCTGGAAGGGGGGGATTTTATGGTGTCACTAGACATAAAGGATACATACCTTCATGTCCCCATATATCCTCCTCATCAGGCGTTCCTGAGATTCGCTGTACAAGATTGTCATTACCAGTTTCAGACGTTGCCGTTTGGGCTTTCCACGGTCCGAGGATTTTCACCAAGGTAATTGCAGAAATGATGGTGCTCCTGTGCAAGCAAGGTGTCAAAATTATCCCGTACTTGGATGATCTCCTGATAAAAGCGAGGTCAAGAGAGCAATTACTGAAGAGCGTGGCTCTCTCTCTGAGGGTGCTACAACAACACGGCTGGCTTCTAAATTTGCCAAAGTCGCAGTTGGTCCCGACAACTCGGCTGTCCTTTTTGGGCATGATTCTGGACACGGAGGGTTTTTTTCCCAGTGGAAAAAGCTCTGGAACTCCAGAACATGGTCAGGGTTCTGCTGAAACCAAAAAGAGTGTCGATTCATCAATGCACTCGAGTGTTGGGAAAGATGGTGGCGGCCTACGAGGCCATTCCGTTTGGCAGGTTCCATGCAAGAACTTTTCAGTGGGACCTACTGAGCAAGTGGTCAGGGTCCCATCTCCAACTGCATCAGATGATAAGCCTGTCCCCCAGGGCCAGGGTATCTCTCCTGTGGTGGCTCGAGAGTGCTCACCTTCTAGAGTGTCGCAGGATTGGAATTCAAGATTGGGTTCTCGTGACCACGGACGCGAGCCTCTGAGGTTGGGGAGCAGTCACACAGGGAAAAAACTTTCAGGGAATATGGTCAAGCCAGGAGGCTTGTCTACACATAAACGTGCTGGAATTAAGGGCCATATACAACGGCCTGAGACAGGCGGAGCATCTCCTTCGCAATCTACTTGTTCTGATCCAGTCAGACAATATCACAGCCGTGGCGCATGTAAACCGCCAGGGTGGAACAAGGAGCAGAGCAGCAATGGCGGAGGCCACCAGGATTCTTCGCTGGGTGGAAAATCATGTAAGCGCTCTGTCCGCGGTATTCATTCCGGGAGTGGACAACTGGGAAGCAGACTTCCTCAGCAGACACGATCTCCATCCAGGAGAGTGGGGACTTCATCAAGAGGTCTTTGCAGAAGTGACAAGTTGTTGGGGACTCCCTCAAATAGACATGATGGCGTCACGCCTCAACTAGAAGCTTCGGACATATTGTTCCAGGTCAAGGGACCCTCAGGCAGTAGCAGTGGATGCGCTAGTAACACCGTGGGTGTATCAAGCGGTCTATGTGTTCCCTCCACTTCCGCTCATCTCAAAAATATTGAGAATCATAAGAAGAACAAAAGTTCAGACGATACTCATTGTCCCATATTGGCCTCGAAGGGCCTGGTATCCAGATATTTAGGAAATGATCACAGAAGATCCTTGGCCGCTTCCTCTCAGAGAGGACCTGTTACAACAGGGGCCGTGTGTGTTCCAAGACTTACCGCGATTACGTTTGACAGCATGGCGGTTGAACACCATATCCTAGCTAGGAAAGGTATTCCAGGGGAAGTCATCCCTACTCTAATCAAAGCTAGGAAGGAAGTAACGGCGAAACACTATCACCGTATCTGGAGAAAGTATGTGTCTTGGTGTGAATCCAAGAATGCTGCTATGTAAGAATTCCAGCTGGGTCGTTTTCTCCGTTTTCTACAGACAGGAGTGGATATGGGCCTAAAGTTAGATTCCATTAAGGTGCAGATTTCGGCCTTATCAATATTCTTTCAGAAGGAATTGGCCTCTCTTCCAGAAGTACAGACTTTTGTGAAAGGAGTACTGCACATCTAACCTCCTTTTGTGCCCCCTGTGGCACCGTGGGACCTGAACGTGGTGTTGCAGTTCCTTAAATCACATTGGTTTGAACCACTTCAAACTGTTGGGTTAAAATTTCTCACGTGGAAAGTGGTCATGTTATTGGCCTTGGCATCTGCAAGGCGGGTGTCAGAATTGGCAGCCTTGTCCCACAAGAGCCCCTATCTGATTTTTCATGCGGATAGAGCGGAATTGAGAACTCGTCCACAAGGTGGTTTCGTCGTTTTCACATGAACCAACCTATTGTAGTGCCGGTGGCTACGGATGTCTTGGAGGAGTCCAAGTCCCTTGATGTAGTCAGGGCTTTAAAAATATATGTAGCCAGAACGGCTCGTATTAGGAAAACAGAGGCTCTGTTTGTCCTATATGCGGCCAACAAGGTTGGCGCTCCTGCTTCCAAGCAGACTATTGCACGCTGGATCTGTAACACGATTCAGCAGGCTCATTCTACGGCAGGATTGCCGTTACCAAAATCGGTGAAGGCCCATTCCACTAGGAAGGTGGGCTCTTCTTGGGCGGCTGCCCGAGGCGTCTCGGCATTACAGCTTTGCCGAGCAGCTACTTGATCGGGTTCAAACACTTTTGCAAAATTCTATAAGTTTGATACCCTGGCTGATGAGGACCTCCTCGGTGCTGCAAAGTCATCCGCACTTTCCCGCCCGGTTTGGAGCTTTGGTATAAACCCCATGGTCCTTACGGAGTCCCCAGCATCCTCTAGGACGTAAGAGAAAATAAGATTTTAAACGTACCGGTAAATCTTTTTCTCCTAGTCCGTAGAAGATGCTGGGCGCCTGTCCCAGTGCGGAATAAATCTGCAGTACTTGTACATAGTTACTGATATAGTTACATAAGAGTTGTGTACGGTTGAGATCAGACTGTTGCTGATTTCTGTTGTTCATGCTGTTAACTGGTTTAGTTATTTGCCATGTTATACGGTGTGTTTGTGGTGTGAGCTGGTATGTATCTCACCCTTAATTATCAAAATCCTTTTCCTCGAAATGTCCGTCTCCTCTGGGCACAGTTCTATAACTGAGGTCTGGAGGAGGGGCATAGAGGGAGGAGCCAGCTCACGCTCATTAAAAGGTCTTAGAGTGCCCATGTCTCCTGCGGAGCCCATCTATACCCCATGGTCCTTATGGAGTCCCCAGCATCCTCTACGGACTAGGAGAAAAAGATTTACCGGTAGGTTTAAAATCTTATTTTTCCCTCTGCAGTGGACTCAGACGCTGACTGACAGGGATGCGCAGCTCCTCCGGTGAGACTCCAGATTACCTCAGCGGTACCAGGGGGTCATAGCGGGGGGGAGGGGGGAACGCTTATTAGTATTCTAGATCCCCAATCTGGGTTCTTTGTCTGCAACCTGGCTAAGCTTGGCATTAGCAGTAAGAGCACTGTGTGCTGGCTCCAGGCTATCTCTATGTCTCTCTTGAAGGGCTCTTTGTAGGTTAATTGTGCATTCAACCTTTTCCTGTATGTGTGCTGTCACTGTCACAGTATGTCAGACAAAGAGTGTGTTTCATGTAAGGCACAGTGTTCCTCTTCTCCTGGGAGTTAACTGCAGTGTACTTAGTGCAGTGTACCTGCCCAGGCTAGCGGGGCTGAGCCAGCTTGGCTGGATTCCATTAGGGGAATGATTTCCAATATTTCTACTAAATTGTCCCGCAATGAGAAAGAGATGCAATACTTAAGAAAATCGATGACTGAGTTTATGAACAGAGACTCAGTACCCAAACCAGCGTCTCAGTCCCCTACCAGTTGTCCACAAAAAAGTCCTTTGGCCCGTATCTTGCAGTCTGACCCTGATGATGAGGGGTCAGACATGGAGGAGGGAGAGGTGGGGGAGGCTACTCTGTCACAGGAAATAGAGACTCTCATAGAAGCTATCAGAGAAGTTCTACATATCCCTGATAAGGTAACGGAGGAGACTGAGGAATATTATTTTAATCTGAAAAAGAAATCCTCAGCCACTTTTCCTGTGTCAAAGGAACTAAATACCCTGTTTGAAGAACCGTGGGTTAATCCTGATAGGAAATTTCAAATCCCTAAAAGGTTGATATCATCCTCCTGAGGATAGAAAAAAATGGGAAAATCCTCTGTAGTGGATGCATCTGTATCTAGGCTGTCACGGAAAATTGTATTGCCTGTCCAGGATGCAGCCTCCCTAAAAGACACGGCTGATTGTAGAATTGAGAATACACTCAATTCCTTGTATACAGCTGCTGGGGTGGCCCAGAGTCCCAGGGTAGCATGTGGGTGGATTACTAAGGCCATTGCCTAATGGTCGGGTTACCTAGTTGAGGGGTTAGGTACCTTTCCTCAGGGGGAGATTATTTTACTCCTGCAACATATGCAGGACTCTGCGACTTTTATGGTGGAAGCCATAAAAGAAATAGGATTGCTTATGCACGCACCACTGCTATGGCAGTGTCAGCACGCAGAGGCTTATGGCTATGCCAGTGGACTGCTGACGTGGACTCCAGGAAAGGCGTGGAAGGCCTACCCTTCACAGGAGATGCCTTATTTGGAGATGAATTAGACAAATGGATCTCCAAAGCTACTGCGGGTAAGTCCACGTATCTTCCTTCTGCAGCTCCCCTGGCCAGGAAGGCCTACTCAGGACGTAATCTACAGTCCTTTCAGACTGTCAAGTTTAAAGGCAAAACCAGAGGTTCTTCAACAGCCACCAGAGGCGCTAGAGGTAAACCACGAAAACCAGCAACTGCCGGTTCACAGGAGCAGAGCTCAAGCTCTGCTTCCTCAAAGCCTTCAGCATGACTGTGGGCCATGATGCCTGGAGGACTGGCAGGTGAGAGCCTGACTAAAATTTTTCACTCACATCTGGACAACATCATGCCAGGATCCCTGGGTCATAAATCTTATTTCCCAAGGTAACAAACCGGAGTTTCAAGAGCTCCCACCTCACAGATTCTTCAAATCAGGCTTACCAGTTTCACAGGAAGCAAGTGTGACCTTAAAGGACGCAATTAAAAAAATGGTACAGACTCGGGTGATTGTTCCAGTGCTACCTCCTCTGAAAAACAAGGGATATTATTCCAACTTGTTTGTGGTACCGAAACAGGACGATACGGTAAGACCAATTTTGAACCTCAAGTCGTTGAACCCGTACTTACGAGTATTCAAATTCAAGATGGAGTTTTTGAGAGCGGTGATCTCAGGTCTGCAGTAGGGGGAATTCCTAGTGTCTCTGGATATCAATGATGCGTACTTTCACATTCCAATCTGGCCGCCTCATCAGGCTTATCTACGGTTTGCACTGCAGGACTGCCACTACCAGTTCCAGGCCCTGCCATTTGGTTTCTACACGGCACAGAGAGTGTTCACCAAGGTGATGGCAGAGATGATGTTTCTACTCCGCAAACTGGGAGTGAACATAATTCAGTACCTGGACGATCTTCTGAGAAAGGCACTGTCCAGGGAGCAGTTGTTGGAGAGCATTGGCCTCTCATCCAGACTACTCCTGGATCACGGCTGGTTTCTGAACTTACCAAAATCTCACCTGGAACCGACGCAGAGGCTCTCCTTCCTGGGAATGATACTGGACACAGAGTCTCAGAGAGTGTTCCTTCCCTTGGAGAAGGCTATGGAAATCCAGTCGATGGTTCGGACTGTCCTGAAGTCAACCCGGATCTCAGTGCATCTGTTCATTCGCCTTCTGGGGAAAATGGTGGCCTCTTACAAAGCGCTTCAGTATGGAAGGTTTCAGGCGAGGCCCTTCCAGCTAGATCTGTTGGACAAATGGTCCGGATCACATCTTCACATGAACCAGAGGATCTGTCTGCCGCCAAAATCCAGAATCTCTCTTCTATGGGGGCTACAGACTTCCCACCTCGTTGAGGGTCCGAGGTTCGGCATTCAGAATTGGATTCTGCTAACCACAGACGCAAGCCTCAGAGGTTGGGGAGCAGTCACCCAGAGGGTGCAGTTTCAGGTAAGATGGTCAAGTCGGGAAGTCGTCCTTCCAATCAACATGCTGGAACTCAGGTCTATCTGCAACGCCCTTCAGCAGGCCGCATTTCTTCTTCAGAATCAGGCCATTCGGGTCCAGTCGGACAATGTGATGGAGGGTCCGAGGTTCAGGATTCAGAATTAGATTCTGCTAACCACCGACGCAAGCCTCAGAGGTTGGGGAACAGTCACCCAGAGGGTGCAGTTTCAAGGAAGATGGTCAAGTCGGGAAGTCGTCCTTCCAATAAACATCTTGGAATCTACAACACCTTTCTGCAGGCCTCATCTCTACTTCGGAATCAGGCCATTCAAGTCCAGTCGGACAATGTAACGGTGGTAACGTACATAAACCGACAGGGCGGAACGAAAAGCAGAACAGCAATGTCAGAGGTGTCAAGAATTCTCCTCTTTGCGGAAAAAAACGCTGTGGCTTTGTCGGCGGTCTTAATTCTGGGAGTAGACAACCAGGAAGCAGACTTCCTCAGCAGACACGACCTACACCCGGGGGAGTGGGACCTCCGATGGTTGACACGTCGGTGGGGATATCCACAGATCGACATGATGGCCTCTAGACTCAACAAGAAGCTCAAGCGGTATTGTTCCAGTCGAGAGACCCACAAGCAGTGGCGGTAGACGCTCTGACAACTCCGTGGATCTACCAGATGGTGTACGTGTTTCCTCCACTTCCTCTGATCCCGAGAATTCTAAAGAGAATAAAAAGGAAAAAGGTTCAAGCAATCCTCATTGCTTCAGACTGGACTTGAAGGTCCTGGTACGCGGATTTTCTTGAGATGTTGATCGAAGATCCGTGGCCTTTACCTCTTTGTGAGGATCTTCTGCAACAGGGCCCGTTCGTCTATTAAGACTTACCACGGCTACCTTTAACGGCATGGAAGTTGAACGGCTGATTCTAGCCAGTAGAGGGATTTCTGACCAGATCATCCCTACTATTATTCAAGCCAGGAAGGGGGCAACGTCTAAACATTACCACCGTATATGAAAGAAGTATGTTTCTTGGTGTGAGAGCAGACAATATTCCGCTGTGGAATTTCATATGGGACGTCTCCTGCTTTTTCTGCAGTTGGGAGTGGATGTGGGCCTATGCCTAGGCTCCATTAAAGTTCAGATTTGTCTATTTTTTCCCCAGAAACATTTGGCTTCTCTCCCTGAGGTCAAGACGTTCTTGAAAGGTTTTCTGGACATCCAGCCTCCCTTTGTGCCTCCCACGGCACCTTGGGATCTCAATTTCGGGCTGCAGTTCCTCCTATTGGACTGGTTTGAACCTGTATAGGCGGTTGACTTAAAATACCTTACATGGAAAACTGTCACACTGTTGGCCTTGGCCTCGGCCTCAGCAAGACGTATGTTGGAGCTAGGGGCGTTGTCTCACAAGAGTCCCAAATTAATTTTCCATGAGGACAGAGCTGAACTCAGAACTTGTCAGCAATTTCTTCCTAAGTTGGTGTCCGCTTTTCACATCAACCAGCCTATTGTGGTTCTGGCTGTGACGGACACCTCTGCTACTTCAAAGTCTTTGGATGTTGTGGGATCTTTGAAGGTGTATGTAAAGAGAACAGCTCGTCATAGAAAATCCGAGTCGCTGTTCGTTCTCTATGATCCCAATAAAATTTGGTGTCATTCTTCAAAGCAGTCTATTGCACGCATGATCAGGCTCACTATCCATCATGCTTATTTCACGGCAGGATTGCCGGTTCCAAAATCTGTACAAGCAAACTCTACTAGGTTGGTGGGTTCTTCTTGGGCGGCTGCCTGGGGTGTCTCGGCTTTACAGCTCTGCCGAGCAGCTGCTTCTTCAGGTTCGAACACGTTTGCAAAGTTTTACAAGTTCGATACTTTGGCCTCTGAGGACCTTCAGTTTGGTCAGTCAGTTCTGCAGGAACCTCAGCACTCTCCCATCCGGTTTGGGAACTTTGGTAAATACCCATGGTACTAAATGGATTCCCAGCATTCTTTAGGACGTAAGAGAAAATAGGATTTTAATTACCTACCTGTAAATCCTTTTCTCGTAGTCCGTAGAGGATACTGAGCACCCGCCCGGTGCTTCGTTCTGACTGCACTGTTACTTGGTTAAGTATTCTGGTTTGTTCAGCTGTTTGCTGTTCATGTTTCAAGTTTGGTTAGCATAGCTTTCCTATTGTTCTGTGTGCTGGTTCGTTATCTCACCACTTTCCTTATTTATCCTTCTCTCAAACTATGTCCGTCTCCTCGGGCACAGTTTCCTAGACTGAGTCTGGTAGAAGGGGCATAGAGGGAGGAGCCAGCGCACACTATCAAATTCTTAAAGTGCCCAAGGATCCCAGTGGACCCGTCTATACCTCATGGTACTAAATGGATTTCCAGTATCCTCTACGGACTATGAGAAAAGGATTTACCGGGAGGTAATTAAAATCCTATTTTCATGCAGGTAAATTCTGGCTGTTTACACATGTTAATATCCATTAACATATTAAGTTAACGGGTGTTAAAAAGGGATTCGGGTAAAAAAGGGATTGGAATTGAATAGGCTTGGGTGATAAGGCCCAAAGCTATCACCCTTTTTCACCCCCGTTAACTGTGCTCATTGAATTCGGCCCTAAAACAATACTTATTTTTGGTAGTACATCTTGAAACCTGACTCCTTGGGGTAAATTTACTAAAGCTTCTAAAACAGAGAATTGGTGATGTTGTCCATAGCAACCAATCATATGCTGTCTATCATTTCTCTATTGACTTTTAGAAAATGATAGACAGTATCTGATTGGTTGCTATGGGCAACATCACCAGTTCTCTGTTTAAGAAGCTTTAGTAAATGTACCACCATGTATGTAACTCCTTAACATGGTAGCACAGGAAAGATTAATAAAACCCAATTTGACACATGCTACAGCTGAACTTTTTTTTAGTTTTTAAAGCTAGCAGATGCATAATCTTTACTGTTTTTGTGCCATTTTCCAGCCGCTGTTTTGATTATAGCACTCCTGTTCATGCTGCAGCATTTTCTTGTAACCAGATGATCATGAGCAAGCTCATTGATGCTGGAGGGGACTTGAGGCTTCATGATAAGAATTGCAGAAGTCCATATGACTGGGCTCTCATGGCTGGAAAGGATCAATGTGCTGAGGTAAGTATACTTTTCAGGATTTTACAAATATTAATACTGAAATTTTGTGCCACAGGCAGCATAAGTACTAAGCATTAATATCGCAGCACAGACTGTATAGGACAAATGATAGGAACAAAGGCACAGCATGCTCAAGCTAGCAAAGGCAAGTTGTGAATGGAAATTGATTCAGACTTTGAGATCCTGCACCCAGGGCCCGATTAAGCCTTGGGGATGCCCGGGGCACTTAAGACATTAAAACAGGGCTGTTCTGGTGGAAGAGGGGGGGGGGAGGGGGGGTAAATTAGATTGTGCATACCTCCTAACATTCCAGGAGGGACAAAATGATCTCTACTTGGACTTCCCCCTTAATATATGACTGGTGTCACCTGTTTTGAACTATTTAATTGATAAGAAAGGTGTTTCAACACAGGTGATTGCAATCATAAATTATGAAGGAAGTCCAGGTAGAGAGCAGTTTGTCATTCCTGGAATGGGTCATGTTAGGAGGTATGGATTGTGTGTATTAAATTTAAACCAATGGTGTATATTAGATTTAAACTAATAGTTTAATAATGCCTGGGTACTGTTTATAGCTCTACCTAATTGAGAGACATCTATTTTAAAAAGTTTTCTTGTAGTGGAATACAGACAACTTATCCTTAAAATACACATAGAAAAATAAAATCTATAATTTATCTTGTCACATGCAACAATAGCAGCAGCCTCTGTGCTACTCACACACTGGTACAAGACTCAGGAGGTCTCTCACTAGACTGTAAGAGTCAGATTATTTTCTAGTAAATATTTAAAATGCCAGCGCTAATATATGTTGCAGACGCAAGGCGCGTCTTATTACCATATACGATAAAAGTGCGCTGTACGTCGCAAACACTACATTCCTTAAGAAAAAACAAGTACACACACACACACACACACACACACACACACACACACACACACACACACACACACACACACACACATTTATGAGTTTCAAAGCACATTGATGTATATATTTGATATTAAAAGGATATGTATACTATATATCACATGTACAGTATATATATGGTTACAGAGTACAATTTCATAGAAAGCAATTGTTACAAAAAAATTCACAGTCACGGCCAGCATACAATTACCATCTCCCTCAATGCACTCTACGCTCCATCTCACAGCAAAACAGAACTTCTTGTCTCTGGGATCAGCTATACACTGTGTATGTTGGGGGAGTACATGTCTTCTGTTATTGGCCCAGGGGAGGGAACTTTCTCATTCATGATGTGTCATTGGTCAGTGTGAGGGCTTTTGTTCTAGGTTGCTGGCCCATGTGTCAGCCCTCAGGGCCATGCTGTGGAGCTAGTTACAAGTCTTCAAGAAGTCTTTTGTTCACTTTAGAATTGCGGCTTCATATTCCTACATTTAATCATAACTACTCATTGCAATGTGCTATAATCCAATCACAGGTATCAAATTAATCTACACATTCCTCCGATCATTTTGACACCAAGCACGACATGTCCAATGCACATACATTGACGTTATATTCCATTATATAATTTAAAACCTTATAATGTCTAGTGCTTGACATGTTTAATTTGTGCTGTATGAAATATTTGTTAAATATATCTTTGTGGCATGTCTGTGTGAGTGCGTAGGTTACCATATATCCTGTGCATGCTGCGTGTATTCGCACGCACAGCGACTCATAATGTGTGGAGTTTGTATGTTTTCTCATACGTCCTAGAGGATGCTGGGGATGCTTCGAGAACCATGGGGTATAGACGGGATCTGCAGGAGACATAGGCACACTTTAAGATTTTGATTGGGTGTGAACTGGCTACTCCCTCTATGCCCCTCCTCCTCCAGTTTAGATTCTGTGCCCAGAGAGACTGGTCACACACAGGGGAGCTCTACTGAGTTTCTCTGAAAAGACTTTGTTAGGTTTATTATTTTCAGGGAGACCTGCTGGCAACAGGCTCCCTGCTTCGTGGGACTGAGGGGAGAGAAGCAGAACTACTTCTGAGTTCAAAGGCTCTGCTTCTTAGGCTACTGGACACCATTAGCTCCAGAGGGTCTGATCACTTGGTACGCCTAGCTGCTCGTTCCCAGAGCCGCGCCGTCACCCCCCTTGCAGAGCCATAAGAAAGAAGCCGGGTGAGTAAAAATAAGAATTTACTCACCGGTAATTCTATTTCTCGTAGTCCGTAGTGGATGCTGGGAACTCCGTAAGGACCATGGGAAAAGACGGGCTCCGCAGGAGACTGGGCACTCTTAAAAGAAAGATTAGGTACTATATCTGGTGTGCACTGGCTCCTCCCTCTATGCCCCTCCTCCAGACCTCAGTTAGGGAAACTGTGCCCGGAAGAGCTGACATTACCAGGAAAGGATTTGGAATCCAGGGTAAGACTCATACCAGCCACACCAATCACACTGTACAACTCGTGATAACCATACCCAGTTAACAGTATGAACAACAACTGAGCCTCAGTAACAGATGGCTCATAACAATAACCCTTTAGTTAAGCAATAACTATATACATGTATTGCAGAGAGTCCGCACTTGGGACGGGCGCCCAGCATCCACTACGGACTACGAGAAATAGAATTACCGGTGAGTAAATTCTTATTTTCTCTGACGTCCTAGTGGATGCTGGGAACTCCGTAAGGACCATGGGGATTATACCAAAGCTCCCAAACGGGCGGGAGAGTGTGGATGACTCTGCAGCACCGAATGAGCAAAGGCAAGGTCCTCCTCAGCCAGGGTATCAAACTTGTAGAACTTAGCAAACGCGTTTGAACCCGACCAAGTAGCAGCTCAGCAAAGCTGTAAAGCCGAGACCCCTCGGGCAGCCGCCCAAGAAGAGCCCCCTTCCTTGTGGAATGGGCTTTTACTGATTTAGGATGCGGCAATCCTGCCGCAGAATGAGCTTGCTGAATCGTGCTACAGATCCAGCGCGCAATAGTTTGCTTTGAAGCAGGAGCACCCAGCTTGTTGGGCGCATGCAGGATAAACAGCGAGTCAGTTTTCCTGACTCCAGCCGTCCTGGCTACATATATTTTCAAAGCCCTGACTACATCTAGTAACTTGGAGTCCTCCAAGTCCCTAGTAGCCGCAGGCACCACAATAGGTTGGTTCAAATGAAACGCTGATACCACCTTAGGGAGAAATCGGGGACGAGTCCTCAATTCTGCCCTGTCCATATGGAAGATCAGATAAGGGCTTTTACACGACAAAGCCGCCAATTCTGACACCCGCCTAGCCTAAGCTAAGGCCAATCGCATGACCACTTTCCACGTGAGATATTTTAGCTCCACGGTCTTAAGTGGCTCAAACCAGTGGGATTTCAGGAAATCCAACACAACGTTAAGATCCCAAGGTGCCACTGGAGGCACAAAAGGGGGCTGAATATGCAGCACTCCCTAAACAAACGTCTGAACTTCAGGCAGTGAAGCCAGTTCTTTTTGAAAGAAAATAGATAGGGCCGAAATCTGGACCTTTATGGATCCTAGTTTTAGGCCCATAGTCACTCCTGACTGTAGGAAGTGCAGGAATCGACCCAGCTGGAATTCTTCTGTAGGGGCCTTCCTGGCCTCACACCAAGCAACATATTTTCGCCATATACGGTGATATTGTTGTGCTGTCACGTCTTTCCTAGCCTTTATCAGCGTAGGAATCACTTCATCTGAAATGCCCTTTTCCGTTAGGATCCGGCGTTCAACCGCCATGCCGTCAAACGCAGCCGCGGTAAGTCTTGGAACAGACAGGGCCCCTGCTGTAACAGGTCCTGGCTGAGAGGCAGAGGCCATGGGTCCTCTGAGATCATTTCTTGTAGTTCTGGGTACCAAGTTCTTCTTGGCCAATCCGGAACGATGAGTATAGTTCTTACTCCTCTTTCTTACAATCCTCAGTACCTTGGGTATGAGAGGAAGAGGAGGGAACACATAAACCGACTGGTACACCCATGGTGTCACTAGTGCGTCCACAGCTATCGCCTGAGGGTCTCTTGACCTGGCGCAATATTTTTTTAGCTTTTTGTTGAGACGGGACGCCATCATGTCTACCTGTGGCCGTTCCCAACGATTTACAATCAGCGTGAAAACTTCTGGATGAAGTCCCCACTCTCCCGGGTGGAGGTCGTGCCTGCTGAGGAAGTCTGCTTCCCAGTTGTCCACTCCCGGAATGAACACTGCTGACAGTGCTAGCACGTGATTCTCCGCCCATCGAAGAATCCTTGTGGCTTCTGCCATCGCCATCCTGCTTCTTGTGCCGCCCTGTCGGATTACATGGGCGACCGCCGTGATGTTGTCTGACTGAATCAGCACCGGTTGGTTTTGAAGCAGGGGTTCTGCTTGACTCAGGGCGTTGTAAATGGCCCTTAGTTCCAGAATATTTATGTGAAGGGAAGTCTCCTGACTTGACCACTGTCCTTGGAAGTTCCTTCCCCTTGCATGGAACCTGCCGAAGGGAATTGCTTCGTAAGAAGCTACCATCTTTCCCAGGACTCGCGTGCAGTGATGCACCGACACCTGTTTTGGTTTCAGGAGGTCCCTGACCAGAGATGACAATTCCTGGGCCTTCTCCACCGGGAGAAACACCTTCTTCTGTTCTGTGTCCAGAATCATGCCCAAGAACAGCAGACGCGTCGCAGGAATCAGCTGCGACTTTGGGATATTCAGAATCCAGCTGTGCTGTTGCAGCACTTCCCGAGATAGTGCTACGTTGACTAACAACCGCTCCTTGGACCTCGCCTTTATAAGGAGATCGTCCAAGTACGGGATAATTATAACTCCCTTCTTCCGAAGGAGTATCATCATTTCGGCCATTACCTTGGTAAATACCCTCGGTGCCGTGGACAGACCAAACGGCAACTTCTGGAATTGGTAATGATAGTCCTGTACCACAAACCTGAGGTACTCCTGTTGAGGTGGGTAAATGGGGACATGCAGATAAGCGTCCTTGATGTCCAGCGACACCATAAAATCCCCCTCTTCCAGGCTTGCAATAACCGCCCTGAGCGATTCCATTTTGAACTTGAACTTCCTTACATAAGTGTTCAAGGATTTTAAATTTAGAATGGGTCTCACCGAACCGTCTGGTTTTGGCACCACAAACATTGTGGAATAGTAACCCCGTCCCTGTTGAAGGAGGGGAACCTTGATTATCACCTGCTAAAGGTACAGCTTGCGAATAGCCGCCAGCACTACCTCCCTTTCCCTGGGAGCCGCTGGCAAGGCTGATTTGAGGTAACGGCGAGGGGGAGTCGCCTCGAACTCCAGCATGTATCCCTGAGATACCACTTGTAGAACCCAGAGATCCACCTGTGAGCGAACCCACTGGTCGCTGAAGTTCCGGATACGCGCCCCCACCGCACCTGGCTCCACCTGTGGAGCCCCAGCGTCATGCGGTGGACTTAGTGGAAGCAGGGGAGGATTTTTGTTCCTGAGAACTGGCTGTCTGGTGCAGCTTTTTCCCTCTACCCCTGCCTCTGGGCAGAAAGGATGCGCCTCTGACCCGCTTGCCTTTCTGAGGCCGAAAGGACTGTACTTGATAATACGGTGCTTTCTTAGGCTGTGAGGAAACCTGAGGTAAAAAGGTCGACTTCCCAGCTGTTGCTGTGGATACGAGGTCCGAGAGACCGTCCCCAAACAATTCCTCACCCTTATAAGGCAAAACCTCCATGTGCCTTTTAGAATCAGCATCACCTGTCCACTGCCGAGTCCATAATACTCTCCTGGCAGAAATGGACATTGCATTAATTCTAGATGCCAGCCGGCAAATGTCCCTCTGTGCATCCCTGATATACAAGACAACGTCCTTTATATGCTCTATGGTTAGCAAAATAGCCTCCCTGTCGAGGGTATCAATGTTGTCTGACAGGGTATCAGACCATGCTGCTGCAGCACTACACATCCATGCTGAAGCAATAGCAGGTCTCAGTATAGTACCTGAGTGTGTATATACAGACTTCAGGATAGCCTCCTGCTTTCTATCTGCAGGCTCCTTTAGGGCGGCCGTATCCTGAGACGGCAGTGCCACCCTTTTAGATAATCGTGTGAGCGCCTTGTCCACCCTAGGGGATGTCTCCCAGCGTAACCTATCCGTTGGCGGGAAAGGGTACGCCATCAGTAACCTCTTAGAAATCACTAGTTTCTTATCAGGGGAACACCACGCTTCTTCACACAATTCATTTAATTCATCAGATGGGGGAAAAGTCACTGGCTGCTTTTTCTCCCCAAACATAATACCCTTTTTAGTGGTTACCGGTTAATGTCAGAAATGTGCAACACATTTTTCATTGCCGTAATCATGTATCGGATGGCCCTTGTGGACTGTACATTTGTCTCATCCTCGTCTACACTGGAGTCAGACTCCGTGTCGACATCTGTGTCTGCCATCTGAGCTAGCGGGCGTTTTTGAGCCCCTGATGGCCTCTGAGATGCCTGGGCAGGCGCGGGCTGAGATGCCGGCTGTCCCAAGGCTGTTACGTCTTCAAACCTTTTATGTAAAGAGTTGACACTGTCGGTTAATACCTTCCACATATCCATCCTCTCCGGTGTCGGCCCTGTAGGGGGAGACATCACACTTATCGGCTCCTGCTCCGCCTCCACGTAGCCCTCCACATCAAACATGTCGACACAGCCGTACCGACACACCGCACGCACACAGGGAATGCTCTGGCTGAGGACAGGACCCCACAAAGTCCTTTGGGGAGACAGAGAGAGAGTATGCCAGCACACACCACAGCGCTATATAACACAGGGATTTTCACTTTACTGAGTGATTTTTCCCAATAGCTGCTTATTAACACCAATTTGCGCCTAAATTTATGTGCCCCCCTTCTCTTTTTTACCCTTGTTGTACTGTATAATGCAGGGGAGAGCCTGGGGAGCGTCCTTCCAGCGAAGCTGTGAAGGGAAAATGGCGCTGGCTGTGCTGAGGAAGATAGCCCCGCCCCCTCAGCGGCGGGCTTCTCCCGCTTTTTATAATGTTAATTGCGGGTTTTTTTGCACATATACAGTGTTATACACTGTATTATGTGCTATTTGTGCCAAAAGGTAAACTAATTGCTGCCCAGGGCGCCCCCCCCAGCGCCCTGCACCCAACAGTGACCGGAGTGTGTGGTGTGCTATGGGAGCAATGGCGCACAGCTGCAGTGCTGTGCGCTACCTTAATGAAGACAGGAGTCTTCAGCCGCCGTTTTTCATCTTTATCTTCCGTCTTCTGGCTCTGCAAGTTGGACGGCGGCGCGGCTCCGGGAACGGACGATCGAGGTCGGGCCCTGTGTTCGATCCCTCTGGAGCTAATGGTGTCCAGTAGCCTTAGAAGCACAAGCTAGCTGCAAGCAGGTAGGTTTGCTTCTCTCCCCTCAGTCCCTCGTAGCAGTGAGTCTGTTGCCAGCAGATCTCACTGAAAATAAAAAACCTAACAAATACTTTCTTTTCTAGTGAGCTCAGGAGAGCACACTAGGTGCATCCAGCTCTGGCCGGGCACAGATTCTAACTGAGGTCTGGAGGAGGGGCATAGAGGGAGGAGCCAGTGCACACCAGATATAGTACCTAATCTTTCTTTTAAGAGTGCCCAGTCTCCTGCGGAGCCCGTCTTTTCCCATGGTCCTTACGGAGTTCCCAGCATCCACTAGGACGTCAGAGAAAGAAGAAAAGAAGACTTCAGTGACGGCAGAAGACTTCAGTGTTGAGGGACCATGCAACGATCACAAACGTGATAATATTTATGGAGGGAGCCATATTCATAAAATGGATTTCTCTCAGACCCCTTAGGGTCGCAAAAATGTTATTTTGCCCAGTTACTGCTCCCTGAGATCGACTCGAATAATCTTTCTTAGGTCGACCATAATGTTTCCTGATCAGATCCTCAAAAATTGGCATTCAGTACCTGTTCATACACATTAGAATATTAACGTCACTAGGGACCTTGCTGTTTCTGACAAAAAATATGTATACGTATTAGATATTTATATGTAGATGTATATGTGTGTATGTATATGAATATATATATATATATATATATATATATATATGTATATGTATATATAGATATATGTGTGTATAGGTGCATTGGAAGGTATATATATGTACGTATATATGTATATAGAGATATTTATAATGGATGCTGAGGTAAAGTTTTTCCTTCTCAATGGATAGAAGGTGAGAGTCACCCCCTGTTCTGCATGGGGCCCTGTCACAAAGGATCGTATGCAGGAAGATATGTGATACTCTAATTATGTGTCCTCATGTACGTTGACTATACTGGCATTACATGCGCATGGGGGAGTAGTTGTATGCAACTTAAATAGAGTCATGTCTATATCATTGCAGCATACTGCCGGGCAATTACAAGGGATCTAGGACTCTTGTTTTTGCGGGCCACTTCCACACTTCCATGGCGGTCTCGACTCGGAGGGCGTGGTGGATTCACCAATGGAATGCTGAGGCTGACTCCGAGAAGAACTGGAGTATCTTCCCTATGAAGGTGAAACCTGGTTTGGGGATGGCTTTGTTAAGTTGATCTCGGCAGATACCACTGGTAAGTCTACCTTCTTGACCTATGTTCCCTCACGACGGTTGGTGACGCATTTTTGTAGGATGCAGTCATTTCGACCGAATGGATACAGTTTTCCCTTTCTTTGCAGGTAGAGGAAGGTGAAAAATGTAAGAGGTCAGCAGCCTTTTCAAGCTCGCAGAAGCAGAAATCATCCTCTGTTTCTACCACATCCACCGCATGTCGCTGGGACTATCTTGCGGGAGCCCACACCGGTGGGACCACGTCTAATACTCTTCAGTCAGTCCTGGAACGGACATGGACCAGTGAGTTTAAGAATAGAGTCCAAAGGGGGACATGCTGAAGATTCCAGGCTATTCCCCTCACTGATTTTTCAAAATCTCCTTTGGACGGGGAGGTAGTATGCGACGCATACTAGGTCAGGATCAGGTCATTGGCCTGCTGTCCTGGTCACACAAAAAAAAAAAAACTGTTATTCAAGCTTTTTCGTGCTTCTGAGGCCGGAAGGCCTGGGCAGAACAATTCCAAACAATTTCTACTTAAGAAGTTGAACTACAGGATGGAATCTCTCGGGGCAGGGATCTCCAATCTGTTAAAGGAGAAAGAGGGTCTAAATACGGGCCTTCCGCATTAGGCTTACCTGGGTTTGCTATTCAGGATTGTCAGTGCCAATTTACTGGAGTGATGGCGGTATGATGATTTCCTTCAATAGTAAAAGCATTATTACTCTGTACTGGGACGCTCTCCTTCGTACGGGGAGGGCGAGAAACAAGTGGTGCAAAACGTTGTTTTATCCCTGACGGATCTTCAACAAGGTGGTTGGCTCCTGAACTTGCCAGAATCACGGTTGATCCCAACGACACGGTTGTCAGCGTTGGGAAAAATGTTAGATACAGAACTGTTGAGAGTTTGTTTCTTCCAATGGAAAGAGCTCTGAAGAGCCAGAGTAGGGTCAGATCTACAACAGATCCAATCCATCAATACGTTCCATTGATGTAAAAGAGGGTTGCGGCCTACGAGGCCATTCAGTGAGCAGGTTAAATGCCAGAGTGTTTTTTAGCGGGACCAATTGGACATGTGGTCCGGGTCTCACCTGCACATGCACCGTTAAATAATCTTATCTTCCAGGACCAGAATTTCTCTCCTGTGGTGGCTGCGCAGTTCTCACCTCCTAGAGGGACGAAGGTTCGGGATCCAGGATGGGATCCTGGTGTCCATGGATGCAAGTCTCCAGGGCTGGGAGCAGTCATTCAGGGGGAAACACATTTCCAGGGAAAATGGTCAAGCCAGGAAGCTTGTCTGCACATAAACATTCTGGAACATCTTGTTCGTGGTCTGCCCGTCTTAATTCAGTCGGACAACATACAGCAGTGGCGTACGTAAACCGCCAGGGCGGATCGGAGAGCAGAGCGGAAATGGCAGAAGCCACAAAAAATTTCCGCTGGGCGGAAAGGCATGTAAACGCTCTGTCAGATCTTAATTTCGGGCGTGGACAACTGGGAACCAGACTTCCTCAGCAGACACGATCTCCGTTCAGGAGAGTGGGGCCTTCATCAAGAGGTCTTTGCAGAAGTGTCAAGTCGTTGGGGAATTCCTCAAATAGACACGTTGTCGTATCGCCTCAACATGAAACTTCGAAGATATTGTTCCAGGTCGAGGGACCCTCAAGTAATAGAGGTGGACGTCCTGGGGACACCGTGGGTGTTTCAGTCGGTCTAGGTGTTCCCTCCACTTCCACTCATTCCAAGGTGATAAAGATCATAAGAGGAACAAGGGGTCAGGCGATTCTCATTGTTCCAGACTGGCCAAGGAGGGCCTGGTATCCAAATCTTTAGGAGTTGCTCATAGAAGATCCCTGGCCTCTTCCTCTTTGAGAGGTCCTGTTACAACAGGGGCCGTGCGTGTATCAAGACTTACCGCGGCTGCGTTTGACGGCATGGTGGTTGAACGCCAAATCCTAGCCCGAAAGGGTATTCCCAGTGAAGTCATTCCCACACTTCTTCAGGCTAGAAAAGATGTAACGGCAAAGCATTACCACCGTATTTGGAGAAAATATGTGTCTTGGTGTGAATCCAAGACAGCTCCTACGGAGGATTTTCCGCGGGGGCAGTTGCTCCATATTTTGCAATCAGGTGTGGATGCGGGCCTAAAGTTAGGCTCCATTAAAGTACAATTTTGTTTCAGAAGGAATTGGCCACCCTTCCAGAAATACAGACTTTCTTGAAAGGCGTGTTGCACATCCAATCTCCCTTTGTGCTCCATGGGATCTTAATGTGGTGTTGCAGTTCCTGCAATCTCATTGGTTTGAACCTTTACGTAAGGTTACATTAAAATTTCTTACTTGGAAAGTGGTCATGATGTTGGCCTTGGCATCCGCAAGGCGGGTATCCGAATTGTCGGCTTTGTCTCACAAAAGCCCCTATTTAATCTTCCATGCTGATAGAGCGGAGTTGAGAACTCGTCAGCAATTTCTGCCAAAAGGGATTTCAAGTAAACCAGCCTACTGTGGTGCCAGTGACTACTGACACCTTGGCGGAATTGAAGTCTCTCGATGTAGTCAGAGCTTTAAAGAACTATGTCGCCAGAACGGCTCATGGGGGTCATTCCGAGTTGTTCGCTCGTTATTTTTTTCTTGCAACGGAGCGATTAGTCGCTAATGCGCATGCGCAATGTCCGCAGTGCGACTGCGCCAAGTAAATTTGCTAGGCAGTTAGGTATTTTACTCACGGCATTACGAGGTTTTTTCTTCGTTCTGGTGATCGTAATGTGATTGACAGGAAGTGGGTGTTTCTGGGCGGAAACTGGCCATTTTATGGGTGTGTGCGAAAAAACGCTACAGTTTCTGGGAAAAACGCGGGAGTGGCTGGAGAAACGGAGGAGTGTCTGGGCGAACGCTGGGTGTGTTTGTGACGTCAAACCAGGAACGACACTAACTGAACTGATCGCAGATGCCGAGTAAGTCTGGAGCTACTCAGAAACTGCTAAGAAGTGTCTATTCGCAATTCTGCTAATCTTTCGTTCGCAATTTTGCTAAGCTAAGATTCACTCCCAGTAGGCGGCGGCTTAGCATGTGCAAAGCTGCTAAAAGCAGCTTGCGAGCGAACAACTCGGAATGACCCCCATATTAGGAAAACAGAGGCTCTGTTTGTCCTATGGGCTCCCAACAAGATTGGGGCTCCTGCATCCAAGCAGACTATTGCGCTGGATCTGTAATACGAGTCAGCGGGATCATTCTACAGCAGGATTGCCATTACTAAAATCGGTGAAGGCCCATTTTACTAGAAAGGTGGGCTCATTCTGGGCGGCTGGCCGAGGGGGTCTCTGCATTACAGCTTTGCTGAGCTGCTACTTGGTCGGGATCAAACACCTTTACGAAGTTGCAAGTTTGATACCCTGGCTGATGTGCACCTCTTGTTTGGTCAATCGGTGCTGCAGAGTCGTCCACACTCTCCCGCCAGTTCTGGAGCTTTGGTATAAACCCCATGGTTCTTGAAGCATCCCCAGCATCCTCTAGGAAGTATGAGAAAATAGGATTTCTCTGACGTCCTAGTGGATGCTGGGTACTCTGTAAGGACCATGGGGAATAGACGGGCTCCGCAGGAGACTGGGCACTCTTTAAAGAAAGATTAGGTACTATATCTGGTGTGCACTGGCTTCTCCCTCTATGCCCCTCCTCCAGACCTCAGTTAGAATCTGTGCCAGGCCAGAGCTGGATGCACTTAGTGGGCTCTCCTACGCTCACTAAAAAAGAAAGTATTTGTTAGGTTTTTTATTTTCAGTGAGATCTGCTGGCAACAGACTCACTGCTACGTGGGACTTAGGGGAGAGAAGCAAACCTACCTGCTTGCAGCTAGTTTGTGCTTCTAAGGCTACTGGACACCATTAGCTCCAGAGGGATCGAACACAGGGCCCGACCTCGATCGTCCGTTCCCGAAGCCGCGCCGCCGTCCCCCTTGCAGAGCCAGAAGACGGAAGATTCCAGAGAAAATCGGCGGCTGAAGACTCCTGTCTTCAATAAGGTAGCGCACAGCACTGCAGCTGTGCGCCATTGCTCCCACAGCACACCACACGCTCCGGTCACTGGTGGGTGCAGGACGCTGGGGGGGGGGGGGGGCGGGCGCCCTGGGCTGCAATTTGTATACCTTACTTGGCAAAATGCACATAATACAGTTCTAAACTGTATATGTGCCTAATCCCCCGCCATAGATATTATTAAAAAAGCGTGAGAAGCCCGCCGCTGAAGGGGCGGGGCTATCTTCCTCAGCACAGCCAGCGCCATTTTCTCTTCACAGCTCCGCTGGAAGGACGCTCCCCAGGCTCTCCCCTGCAGTATACACTACGGAGAGGGTAAAAAAGAGAGGGGGGGCACATAAATTTAGGCGCAATTGTGATAATAAGCAGCTATTGGGGGGAAAATTCACTTTGTACTAGTGTAAATCCCTCTGTTATATAGCACTCTGGTGTGTGCTGGCATACTCTCTCTGTCTCCCCAAAGGACTTTGTGGGGTCCTGTCCTCAGTCAGAGCATTCCCTGTGTGTGTGTGCGGTGTGTCGGTACGGCTGTGTCGACATGTTTGATGAGGACGCTTACATGGAGGCGGAGCAGGTGCCGATAAGGGTGATGTCGCCCCCTGCAGGGCCGACACCAGAGTGGATGGATATGTGGAAGGTATTAACCGACAGTGTCAACTCCTTGCATAAAAGGTTCGATGACGCAGCTTTGGGACAGCCGGCATCTCAGCCCGCGCCTGCCCAGGCATCTCAGAGGCCATCAGGGGCTCAAAAACGCCCGCTAGCTCAGATGGCAGACACAGATGTCGACACGGAGTCTGACTCCAGTGTCGACGAGGATGAGACAAATGTACAATCCACAAGGGCCATCCGATGCATGATTACGGCAATGAAAAATGTGTTGCACATTTCTGACATTAACCCGGTTACCACAAAAAAGGGTATTATGTTTGGGGAGAAAAAGCAGCCAGTGACTTTTCCCCCATCTGATGAGTTAAATGAATTGTGTGAAGAAGCGTGGTGTTCCCCTGATAAGAAACTAGTGATTTCTAAGCGGTTACTAATGGCGTACCCTTTCCCGCCAACGGATAGGTTACGCTGGGAGACATCCCCTAGGGTGGACAAGGCGCTCACACGCTTATAAAAAAAGGTGGCACTGCCGTCTCAGGATACGGCCGCCTTAAAGGAGCCTGCAGATAGAAAGCAGGAGGCTATCCTGAAGTCTGTGTATACACACTCAGGTACTATACTGAGACCTGCTATTGCTTCAGCATGGATGTGTAGTGCTGCAGCAGCATGGTCTGATTCCCTGTCAGATAACATTGATTCCCTTGACAGGGACACTATTTTGCTAACCATAGAGCATATTAAAGACGTAATCTTATATATGGGGGATGCACAGAGGGACATTTGCCGGCTGGCATCTAGAATGAATGCAATGTCCATTTCTGCCAGGAGAGTATTATGGACTCGGCAGTGGACAGGTGATGCTGATTCTAAAAGGCACATGGAGGTTTTGCCTTATAAGGGTGAGAAATTGTTTGGGGACGGTCTCTCAGACCTCGTATCCACAGCAACAGCTGGGAAGTCGACCTTTTTACCTCAGGTTCCCTCACAGCCTAAGAAAGCACCGTATTATCAAGTACAGTCCTTTCGGCCTCAGAAAGGCAAGCGGGTCAGAGGCGCGTCCTTTCTGCCCAGAGGCAGGGGTAGAGGGAAAAAGCTGCACCAGACAGCCAGTTCCCAGGAACAAAAATCCTCCCCTGCTTCCACTAAGTCCACCGCATGACGCTGGGGCTCCACAGGTGGAGCCAGGTGCGGTGGGGGCCCGTCTTCTGAACTTCAGCGACCAGTGGGTTCGCTCACAGGTGGATCTCTGGGTTCTACAAGTGGTATCTCAGGGATACAAGCTGGAGTTCGAGACGTCTCCCCCTCGCCGTTACCTCAAATCAGCCTTGTTAGCTACTCCCAAGGAAAGGGAGGTAGTACTGGCGGCAATTCACAAGCTGTATCTCCAGCAGGTGATAATCAAAGTTCCCCTCCTTCAACAGGGACGGGGTTACTATTCCACAATGTTTGTGGTACCGAAACCAGACGGTTCGGTGAGACCCATTCTAAATTTGAAATCCTTGAACACTTATATAAGGAAGTTCAAGTTCAAAATGGAATCGCTCAGGGCGGTTATTGCAAGCCTGGAAGAGGGGGATTATATGGTATCACTGGACATCAAGGATGCTTACCTACATGTCCCCATTTACCCACCTCACCAGGAGTACCTCCGATTTGTGGTACAGGACTGCCATTACCAATTCCAGACGTTGCCGTTTGGTCTGTCCACGGCACCAAGGGTATTTACCAAGGTAATGGCCGAAATGATGATACTCCTTCGAAAGAAGGGAGTTATAATTATCCCGTACTTGGACGATCTCCTTATAAAGGCGAGGTCCATGGAGCAGTTGTTGGTCGGAGTAGCACGATCTCAGGAAGTGCTACAACAGCACGGCTGGATTCTGAATATCCCAAAGTTGCAGCTGGTTCCTACGACGTGTCTGCTGTTCTTGGGTATGATTCTGGACACAGAACAGAAGAAGGTGTTTCTCCCGGAGGAGAAGGCCAAGGAGTTGTCATCTCTGGTCAGAGACCTCCTGAAACCAAAACAGGTGTCGGTGCATCACTGCACGCGAGTCCTGGGAAAGATGGTAGCTTCTTACGAAGCAATTCCCTTCGGCAGGTTCCATGCAAGGATCTTTCAGTGGGATCTGTTAGACAAGTGGTCCGGATCGCATCTTCAGATGCATCGGTTGATCACCCTGTCCCCGAGGGCCAGGGTGTCTCTGCTGTGGTGGCTGCAGAGTGCTCATCTTCTCGAGGGCCGCAGATTCGGCATTCAGGACTTGGTCCTGGTGACCACGGATGCAAGCCTCCGAGGTTGGGGGGAAGAAACTTCAGGGAAGAAACTTCCAAGGACAATGGTCGAGTCAGGAGACTTCCCTACACATAAATATTCTGGAACTAAGGGCCATTTACAATGCCCTAAGCCAAGCAAAACCCCTGCTTCAAAACCAGCCGGTGCTGATTCAGTCAGACAACATCACGGCGGTCGCCCATGTAAACCGACAGGGCGGCACAAGAAGCAGGATGGCAATGGCAGAAGCCACAAGGATTCTCCGATGGGCGGAGAATCACGTGATAGCACTGTCAGCAGTGTTTATTCCGGGAGTGGACAACTGGGAAGCAGACTTCCTCAGCAGGCACGACCTCCACCCGGGAGAGTGGGGATTCATCCAGAAGTCTTCCAGCTGATTGTAAATCGTTGGGAAAGGCCACAGGTGGACATGATGGCGTCCCGCCTCAACAAAAAGCTAAAAAGATATTGCGCCAGGTCAAGGGACCCTCAGGCGATAGCTGTGGACGCTCTAGTGACACCGTGGGTGTACCAATCGGTTTATGTGTTCCCTCCTCTTCCTCTCATACCAAAGGTACTGAGGATAATAAGAAAGAGAGGAGTAAGAACTATACTCATCGTTCCGGATTTGCCAAGAAGAACTTGGTACCCGGAACTACAAGAAATGATCTCAGAGGACCCTTGGCCTCTGCCGCTCCGACAGGACCTGCTGCAGCAGGGGCCCTGTCTGTTCCAAGACTTACCGCAGCTGCGTTTGACGGCATGGCGGTTGAACGCCGGATCCTGATGGAAAAGGGCATTCCGGTTGAAGTCATTCCTACGCTGATAAAAGCTAGGATGGATTTGTGACAGCAAAACATTATCACCGCATATGGCGAAAATATGTTGCTTGGTGTGAGGCTATGAAGGCCCCAACAGAGGAATTTCAGCTGGGTCGATTTCTGCACTTCCTACAGTCAGGAGTGACTATGGGCCTAAAATTGGGATCCATAAAAGTCCAGATTTCGGCCCTGTCTATTTTCTTTCAAAAAGAACTGGCTTCACTGCCTGAAGTTCAGACGTTTGTTAAGGGAGTGCTGCATATTCAGCCCCCTTTTGTGCCTACAGTGGCACCTTGGGATCTCAACGTTGTGTTGGATTTCCTAAAATCACATTGGTTTGAGCCACTTCAGACCGTGGAGTTGAAGTATCTCACGTGGAAAGTGGTCATGCTTTTGGCCTTGGCTTCGGCTAGGCGTGTGTCAGAATTGGCGGCTTTGTCATGTAAAAGCCCCTATCTGATCTTCCATATGGACAGGGCAGAATTGAGGACTCGTCCCCAATTTCTCCCTAAGGTGGTATCAGCGTTTCATTTGAACCAACCTATTGTGGTGCCTGCAGCTACTCGGGACTTGGAGGCTTCCAAGTTACTAGACGTAGTCCGGGCCCCGAAAATCTATGTTTCCAGGACGGCTAGAGTCAGAAAAACTGACTCGCTGTTTATCCTGCATGCACCCAACAAGCTGGGTGCTCCTGCTTCTAAGCAGACTATTGCTCGCTGGATCTGTAGCACGATTCAACTTGCACATTCTGCGGCTGGACTGCCGCATCCTAAATCAGTAAAAGCCCATTCCACGAGGAAGGTGGGCTCTTCTTGGGCGGCTGCCCGAGGGGTCTCGGCTTTACAACTTTGCCGAGCTGCTACCTGGTCGGGATCAAACACGTTTGCAAAATTCTACAAGTTTGATACCCTGGCTGAGGAGGACCTTGAGTTTGCTCATTCGGTGCTGCAGAGTCATCCGCACTCTCCCGCCCGTTTGGGAGCTTTGGTATAATCCCCATGGTCCTTACGGAGTACCCAGCATCCACTAGGACGTCAGAGAAAATAAGAATTTACTCACCGGTAATTCTATTTCTCGTAGTCCGTAGTGGATGCTGGGAGCCCGTCCCAAGTGCGGACTTCTGCAATACTTGTATATAGTTATTGCTTAACTATAGGGTTATTGTTTTGAGCCATCTGTTGAATGAGGCTCAGCTGTTGTTCATACTGTTAACTGGGTATAGTTATCACAAGTTGTACGGTGTGATTGGTGTGGCTGGTATGAGTCTTACCCTGGATTCCAAATCCTTTCCTAGTAATGTCAGCTCTTCCGGGCACAGTTTCCCTAACTGAGGTCTGGAGGAGGGGCATAGAGGGAGGAGCCAGTGCACACCAGATATAGTACCTAATCTTTCTTTAAAGAGTGCCCAGTCTCCTGCGGAGCCCGTCTATTCCCCATGGTCCTTACGGAGTACCCAGCATCCACTACGGACTACGAGAAATAGAATTACCGGTGAGTAAAATCTTATTTTTAATACCTACCGGTAAATCCTTTTCTCTCGGTCCGTAGAGGATGCTGGGCGCCCGTCCCAGTGCGTACTGTATCTGCAGTCATTGGGTATGTTTACACACATGGTGTGTTGGGTTTAAGTTAGCCTGTTGCTGATGAGGTTCATGCCATGGCATGCGTTATGCTGTTATTGGTTGTGTTTACACACACTAGTTGTGTTACGCTTTATGTCAGCGTATTGCTGCATATTCTTCATGCCGTCGGCTGGTGTTCTATTGAATGCCACGTTCGGCGGCATACTGAGGTGTGAGCTGGTAAGATGCTCACCGTGGTTTAACAATAAATTCTTTCCTCGAAATGTCCGTCTCCCTGGGCACAGTTACTTAAACTGGAGTCTGGAGGAGGGGCATAGAGGGAGGAGCCAGTTCACACCCAATCAAAGTCTTAAAGTGTGCCTATGTCTCCTGCGGATCCCGTCTATACCCCATGGTTCTTGAAGCATCCCCAGCATCCTCTACGGACTAAGAGAAAAGGATTTACAGGTAGGTATTAAAATCCTATTTTCTCTAAGTAATATTTTTGACTTCGACAAGACCCTTATTAGAAAACTGGTTACACAGAGCCCAGGCACCCAGACATGCAGGAGGAGAAGATGTGAACTCTGTGTCACTTTTAGCTTGCTTTATACTCCTATCTCTCCTCTGGTCGGAATGCTCCATAGGTAGCTCATGAAACCCGGTACTCCTGCCACTGCATAATGTCCTGCACGTGTTCTGGCTGCCTGGTTCTGGTTCTGCCGATGCATAAGAGGGAAAGCTAGTGAGGTCAGTATCCCCCAGAAAGGGGGACCCAGGGTACATTATGCCCTGCGCATCCCCCCCCCCCTGCCCTTACTTAATCTGACTATGCCTGTACCCAACGTATAAGCAGGCAAACAGTGTCCGAGTCACTGAAAGGAAGGAGTCAAGGGAGCAAAACACTGGTGATATGGATAGTGCTAAGGAGGAATAAGAAGGTGGCCTTCCCTGTCTGAATGAGCTTATGTACTAATAGGAAGGGATAATCAGCTGGAGAGTGAACTAGAAATTATATGTAGGAGAGGGGGGGAGAACAGTATTGAGTAATCACGAGGGGTGCAATGCTTTAATAAAAAAGTATGTTTTTAAAGACCCATTTAAAGCTGTTAGGGGCTGACTGGGTTAAGGTGAGGTGCTTGTCAGAGGAGAAGCAGAGAGGATAGAGACATACAGTATGAGGTTAGAAAAGGAAGAGTGGTTTAAGGCTTTGTACGCCAGAGTGAGTAAGTGGATTCTGAGCTGGATTTAAAGGCGGTTGTAGAGGGAGGATGCAGAGGCTGTACTGTGGGGAAAAGAAAATGAGATTAGTAGCAGCATTAAGAATCTATTGAAATGTGACGAGATAGACTACTGTAACCTCCTCCTCTGTGGACTCTAACTAGGGTATTCAATTTGGTCCGAAGCTGGCGGGTGATGAGTATCGCCGCCAGGGGCTATTTAATTGGCCCCGATAAACCGGAGCATTCCGCGGCTTATCGGGGGTTTTGCTTCGCCTGCCGCCCGATAACAGCCCCCGTTTTCATCCGAAAAATTGGAGGCTCGACTTCTGATAAATGTCCGAGGTGCTCTGCTCCGGCTGCTGGTTTCTGGCATTTGCTTTGGCTATGCCCGTGGGTGAATGCCTTTTGGGAAAATGTCACGACATCTATAGATCACACGGATATCCGGATTCCGCTGATGACTCCGCACATTTGCATATTCGGTCTTGATTTGAGCATTGGCCCGGGTATGTATCGCTGGTAATTCCTCCGTCATCTGCTGAATGGGTTGCTCTTATGGGTTGCTCTTTCCCATGAACGCTTTATGTATACTAAACGAAATTTACTATTGAAATTTGATAAGATATGGGGTTTTTGGAGGAACTCTCAATACTTTATTGACCCCTCACTTTAAACGTTGGTCGTAAGTATTGCCTGTAGTGGTGTGTTGCTCATGGCTTGCACCGGCCGACTCTCCATTTCCCTCCTCCTTCACGCAATATAGCACGTAGGTTCAATCTTCTTGCTCTCTTCTATAGTCGTTTAGATTATTCTGAAGAGTGTAGTGGATGTTGCTCGGTATCCACACAATATCGCTAATTTCCAGAGGTGTCATATGAAAAGCACAAATTTGATTTTGTAATGGTTTATTTGAAATGTTTATTGTAACTTTTTTCTTTTTTTTGTTGAAAAATAATAAAAAATACTTGAAATATACTTTAAAAAAATAAAAACTAATGTCATTATTCCAGTTCCACCTCATTTACATAACAGGGGTTACTATTCAAACCTAAGGTCATTGATCCCCTACTGGTGGGTGTTCAATTCAGGATGGAGTCTGGGAGTGGTGATCTCTGATCGAGAGATAGTGGAATTCCTGGTATCCCAGGATATCGGATGTGTACTTCACATTCCAATCTGGCCGCCTATGGAGGCCTATCTAAAGTTGCACTGCAACTGTGTCACTTCCAGTTCCAAACACTGAGCTTGGCTTCAACACAACACCGGGGGGGGGGGGGGGGTGTTCATCAGGGCCATGGCTGCCTTTATGCTCCCGCTCCACAAACCAGGAGTGGTTATAATTCCATATCTGGACGACCTTAACAGCTTCCAGGGAGCTGTTGTTACGGAGTGTTGCTTTCTCGAGTCACCTGTCCCGGGATCTTGGGTGGATCCTGAAGCTTCCAATTTCGCATTTGAAGACGATAGGGAGGCGTTCCTTCCTGGGGATGATTCTCGACACGGTAGTGCAGATGGTGTTTCTACTGGTGGAGAAAGCGTTGGTAATCCAATCAATGGTCCGGCATGCCCTGATGCCAGCCCGGGTATCTGTTCATATGTGCATTCGCCTTCTTGGGAAGATAGTTGCATCCTAAGAGGCTCGTCAGTACGGAGAATTCCTTGCATGGTCTTTCCCACTGGATCTCCTGGTCTTATAGTCAGAATCTCATCTGCACATGCACCAGCGGATACGCCTGTCGCCGAAAGATAGAATTTCAATCCTCTGGTGGCTGCAAACTTCTCACCTACTCGAGGGCCGCAGGTTCGGGTTTCAGAATTGGATTCTTCTAACCACGGATGCAAGTCTCAGAGGTTGGGAAGCAGTCGCTCAGGGGGAAAACTTCCAAGGAAACCGGTCAGTTCAGGAATCTCTCCTTCCAATAAACATTCTGTATCTGAAGGCTGTGTACAATGACCTTCTACAAGCGGCACATCTTCTGAAGGATCAAGCCATTCAGGTTCAGTCGGACAATGTCACAGCGGTGTCCTACATAAACAGGCAGGGCGGAACGAAGAGCAGGGCCGCAATGTCAGAGGTGACGATAATCCTCCTCTGGGCAGAGAAGCATGCGCGGGCGCTGTCAGCGATCTTCATTCCGGGAGTGGACAACTGGGAAGCAGACTTCCTCAGCATACACGATCTCCATGCAAGAGAATGGGGCCTCCACCCAGAAGTATTCGCAGAGGTGACAAGCCAATAGAGTGTATCTCAGGTAGACATGATGGCCTCTCGCCTCAACAAAAAGCTTCGGAGGTGCTGTTCCAGGTCGAGAGACCCACAGGCAGTGGCGGTACACGCACTGGTAATTTCATGGATGTTCCAGTCGGTGTATGTGTTCCCTCAGCTTCCACTCATCACAAGGATTCTCCAACTTATAGTTAGAACAAGAGTTCAGGGGATCCTCATTGCTCCGGACGGACCAAGAAGGGCTTGGTACGCAGATCTTCTGTGATTTCTACTGGAGGATCAGTGGCCTCTTCCTCTTCGCGTGGACCTTCTACAACAGAGGCCGTTCGCCTATCAAAACTTACCGCGGCTATGTTTGGCGGCATGGAGGTTGAACGACAGATCTTAGCTCGGACAGGCATTCCGAAAAGGGTCATTCCTACCCTGATTCAGACTAGGAAATGTCACGATCCGGGTATCTGGACGCCATTTCTTACCCATCAGATGCCTCCTAAGGCTGGCTCAGCGCTCCAGGACCGGATCCCATCTGTTATCCTGATGTGTACATTCCTGTATCCTCTCCTGTCACTCTGGGACGCTGTCACAGTAAACACCATATTACACCTGGCATGGCGTCTCCCGCGGCCTCCGCCGCCGTCCCTGAACTTCTGCATGCAGAGTGTCTGAGTGGCGATTACGTCAGCCGCGGCCTCCGCTGTGTCCGCGTGGTTGGATGTGCATCTGTCAGCCTGGCGCCTCCTGTCTCCGGTGGCCGGCGCCGCCATTACTGTTTTCATTACCACATGGATTACAAACTAAACTTCCCTCCAAGTGTCTGCATGGGCGCAGCCATCTTGGATTCTGTCAGCTGATCATTTCCACCAATCTGTTCTCAGTATTGATAATCTGCATAATTGCCTAGCCAATCCCTTCCTTGCTGCAGGTATAAATACACTGTGCCTGAGCAAGGAAGGCGTCAGTGCTTTGGTTGTCAAACCTAGTTCCTGTTTGTCTCTCTCCTATGATTGTCTTCCAGGTTCCAGCTCCTGTCTCAAGACTTCCACCATAGAGACCCGCACCAGCATTCCACCTGCGGTGTAGCCTGACTCTCCAATCCATTGTGGATTCATCTGTTTCCAGCTACAACATTACCTGCTTCCAGCTCAGCTTTCAGCAGAGTACAGCTTCCCTTAAAGGGCCGGTGTCCTTTCTACACTTTACCACTCTCCACCGGTATTATTATTTCTCCGCTCTCAAGTTCTACATTTCAGTTCATATTTCATCGCTCCCAAGTTCATCTATTATTTAACTGGTTCCAGCCAGTATCCACTCCGTGCTAACAACAGTCTGGTTCCAGCCAGTATCCACAGCAGCTGTTTTACCTTCAGCAACCCAGCTTTTCCTGGAACACCAGCTGGCACAATCCTGGGTTATCTCCATTGCTACAGTCGGGCCTGGTAAGGACTTTCCATCTAGAAGATCATAAGAACTATCTCACACTACCAGTGCCCTGTGGCTCCTGCCATCCTGTAGTACCCAGGAACTGTATTTATTCTTTGCTGACTTTTACGTTTTCTTTTACTGCTGCTGTGTTGCGGAGTTGTCATAATAAACATCATTGACTTTTATCCAAGTTGTCGTGGTCACGCCTTCGGGCAGTTATTATTTATGTTACTTACATGTCCAGGGGTCTGATACAACCTCCCAGGTTCCGGTACATCTCAGCCCCTACAACTGAGGCTGCCTCCCGTCAGCTCAGGCCCTCAGTTGTGACAGTAAGCACTGACCTAATGAATCCAGCCGGAGACCAGGATCAAGCGGCTAGGCCGATGCAAGAACTGGCAGCCCGACTAGAACATCAGGAGGCTGCACAGGGCCACATCATCCGCTGTCTCCAGGATCTCTCTACTCGGCTGGATGGGATTCAGACAACTCTCCGTGGATCAGGCGCGTCTGGTGCGTCAACCACAGTGACTCCAGCTATAACCCCACCCACCTTACCCATTTCTGCTCCACGTCTTCATCTTCCAACGCCAGCAAAATTTGACGGATCTCCAAGATTCTGCAGGGGATTTCTCAACCAGTGTGAGATTCAGTTTGAGCTACAACCTGGCAATTTTCCCAGTGACCGTACAAAAATTGCCTACATTATTTCTCTTCTCAGTGGCTCAGCCCTTGATTGGGCATCACCGTTATGGGAGAGGTCCGACACCCTGCTATCTTCCTACACTGCCTTCGTGTCAACATTCAGGCGCATCTTCGACGAGCCAGGCCGGGTAACCTCAGCTTCATCCGAGATTCTCAGTTTACGCCAGGGGTCACGTACTGTAGGACAATATCTGATACGGTTCCAGATCCTGGCATCCGAACTGGCATGGAACGACGAGGCCCTGTATGCTGCATTCTGGCATGGCTTATCTGAGCGTGTTAAAGATGAGTTAGCTACCAGAGACTTACCTTCTAAGTTAGATGAGCTAATCTCACTCTGCACGAAAGTTGATTTACGTTTCAGAGAGAGAGCAACTGAGCGTGGAAGATCATCTGCTCCAAAATCTTCTGCTCCTCCTCCTCGTCAACTGTCACCATCTAAAGATGAGCCCATGCAACTTGGTCGTTCCCGTTTAACTCCTGCTGAACGCCGAAGACGTCTCTCCAAGTCTCTTTGTCTTTACTGTGCAGCTCCGTCTCACACCATCAATGCCTGTCCCGAATGTCCGGGAAAACTCCAAACCCTAGCTCGCCCAGGAGAGGGCCGGCTAGGAGTAATGATCTCCTCTCCATCTCCTCATGATTGTAATCTCCCAGTGTCGCTCCAAATTGCTCAACGTTATCGGAACGTCATTGCCCTCCTTGATTCCGGAGCAGCTGGGAACTTTATTACCGAAGCCTATGTTAAACGGTGGTCCCTACCCACCGAGAGACTTCCTTCGTCCATTTCTTTAACTGCCGTGGATGGCAGCAAAATTTTTGATGCAGTTATTTCTTTAAGGACTCTGCCAGTTCGTCTGAGAGTGGGAGTTCTTCATTCCGAACTTATTTCTTTTTTAGTGATTCCAAGAGCCACACATCCTGTGGTCCTGGGCCTTCCATGGCTCCGTCTTCACAATCCTACAATTGATTGGACGACTACGCAAATCCTGGCATGGGGTTCCTCCTGTGCTGAGACATGTTTGTTTAAAGTATTGCCTGTCTGTTCTTCCTCCCCCAGGTCGTCTGATGTTCCACCTCCTCCATATCAAGATTTCACGGATGTGTTCAGTAAATCTTCTGCTGATATCCTTCCTCCTCATAGAGAATGGGACTGTCCGATTGATCTCGTTCCAGGGAAGGTTCCACCTCGAGGCCGAACTTATCCGTTGTCTCTGCCTGAGACGCATTCTATGGAGGAATATATTAAAGAGAACCTAGCAAAGGGGTTCATTCGACCTTCTTCTTCTCCAGCCGGCGCAGGCTTCTTTTTTGTAAAAAAGAAAGATGGTGGTCTGCGGCCGTGCATCGACTACAGAGGTTTGAACGACATTACCATCAAGAACCGTTATCCTTTACCTCTGATTACTGAGCTCTTTGACAGAGTTAGCGGAGCTACCATCTTTACAAAGCTGGACTTGCGAGGTGCATACAATCTCATCCGGATCCGTGAGGGTGACGAGTGGAAGACCGCCTTTAACACCCGTGACGGACATTATGAGTACCTCGTCATGCCCTTCGGATTGAGCAATGCTCCAGCTGTCTTCCAGCATTTTGTCAATGAGATCTTCAGAGACATTCTATACCGTCATGTCGTGGTCTATCTAGACGATATCCTCATTTTTGCCAACGATTTAGAGGAACATCGTTTTTGGGTTAAAGAGGTTCTGTCCCGTCTCCGTGTCAATCATCTCTATTGCAAATTAGAAAAATGCGTCTTTGAAGTCAAGTCCATTCCGTTTCTAGGGTACATTGTGTCCGGTTCCGGACTAGAGATGGATCCTGAGAAACTACAAGCAATCCAAAATTGGCCGGTACCCTTAACCCTCAAAGGGGTCCAGAGGTTCTTAGGGTTCGCCAACTATTACCGAAAGTTTATACTAGACTTTTCCACCATTGTGGCGCCTATTACTGCTTTCACTAAGAAGGGTGCTAACCCGTCCAAGTGGTCTGAGGAAGCCATGCAAGCATTTCATCTTTTAAAACAAAGGTTCATCTCTGCGCCTGTTCTGAAACAGCCTGACATCGACTCTCCTTTCATCTTAGAGGTGGATGCCTCCTCCGTTGGAGTAGGAGCGGTGTTATCTCAGAGGGCTAAAGATGGCCATTTACACCCTTGCAGTTTCTTCTCCCGGAAGTTCTCCCCAGCTGAGCGCAACTATGCCATTGGCGACCAGGAGTTGCTAGCCATCAAGCTCGCTCTAGAAGAGTGGAGGTATCTGTTGGAGGGAGCTTCTCATTCAATCACCATACTTACAGACCACAAGAACCTTTTATACCTGAAGGGCGCACAATGTCTCAACCCTCGTCAGGCCAGATGGGCACTTTTCTTTTCCAGGTTCGACTTTAAACTCCAGTTCTGTCCGGGCTCTCAGAATCGCAAGGCCGATGCCCTTTCCCGCTCATGGGAGCAAGAAAATGAGTCAGAGTCTTCAGACAAGCATCCTATTATAAATCCGTTGGCATTCTCCATGGTAGGGATGGACTCTACGCCCCCATCAGGGAAAAGTTTTGTGAAGCCGATGCTAAGGAAGAAGCTCATGCATTGGGCCCATGCTTCCCGTTTTGCCGGACATACAGGTATCCAAAAAACCCTGGAGTTTATCTCTAGGTCCTATTGGTGGCCAACTCTGAAAAAGGACGTCTTGGAGTTTATTGCATCTTGCCCAAAGTGTGCCCAACATAAAGTATCCCGCCAGTCGCCTGCGGGGCAACTGGTTCCACTATCCGTTCCCCGTCGACCATGGACCCACTTGTCGATGGATTTCATTACAGACTTACCCATGTGCAACAAGTTCAATACCATCTGGGTGGTAGTTGACCGGTTCACCAAGATGGCACACTTCATTCCTCTCACCGGTCTTCCGTCAGCTTCCAAGTTGGCTCAAGTATTCATACAAGAGATCTTCCGACTCCACGGTCTTCCTGAAGAAATTATCTCAGATCGAGGAGTTCAATTCACAGCCAAATTCTGGCGAAGTTTATGTCAAGTCCTCCAAGACAAGCTAAAGTTTTCCACGGCTTACCATCCTCAGACCAATGGTCAAACCGAGAGGGTGAATCAGGACTTGGAGGCCTTCCTCCGCATCTATGTGTCCTCCTCTCAAGATGACTGGGTTCAATTACTTCCCTGGGCCGAGTTCTGTCATAACAACCAGTATCATTCTTCATCTGCTTCAACACCATTCTTCACTAACTTTGGATTCCACCCTAAAGTCCCTGAGTTCCAACCGCTTCCAGCAACTTCTGTTCCCGCAGTGGATATCACCTTGCATCAGTTTGCCAATATCTGGAAGAGCGTACGATCAGCTCTGCTCAAGGCATCGTTCAGGTACAAGAAGTTTGCGGATAAGAAGCGTCGAGCAGTTCCTGCTCTCAAGGTGGGTGATCGGGTATGGTTATCCACGAAGAATTTGAGGTTAAGAGTTCCCAGTATGAAGTTTGCACCTCGCTATATCGGTCCTTTCAAGATTGAACAAGTCATCAATCCTGTTGCTTACAGACTCCAGTTGCCTCCCTTCTTAAAAATACCCAGGACATTCCATGTTTCCCTGTTGAAACCGCTGATCTTGAATCGGTTTCATTCCTCACTTCCTCCAACTCCGAAAGTCCAAACTCAACGAGGCGTTGAGTATGAAGTGGCCAAGATCCTGGACTCACGTCACCGTTACGGTCAACTACAATATCTTATTGACTGGAAGGGTTATGGTCCTGAGGAACGTTCATGGACCAATGCTTCTGATGTCCATGCTCCTGCCTTGGTCCGGAGATTCCATTCCAAGTTTCCTCAAAAGCCAAAGAAGTGTCCTGGGGCCACTCCTAAAGGGGGGGGGTGCTGTCACGATCCGGGTATCTGGACGCCATTTCTTACCCATCAGATGCCTCCTAAGGCTGGCTCAGCGCTCCAGGACCGGATCCCATCTGTTATCCTGATGTGTACATTCCTGTATCCTCTCCTGTCACTCTGGGACGCTGTCACAGTAAACGCCATATTACACCTGGCATGGCGTCTCCCGCGGCCTCCGCCGCCGTCCCTGAACTTCTGCATGCAGAGTGTCTGAGTGGCGATTACGTCAGCCGCGGCCTCCGCTGTGTCCGCGTGGTTGGATGTGCATCTGTCAGCCTGGCGCCTCCTGTCTCCGGTGGCCGGCGCCGCCATTACTGTTTTCATTACCACATGGATTACAAACTAAACTTCCCTCCAAGTGTCTGCATGGGCGCAGCCATCTTGGATTCTGTCAGCTGATCATTTCCACCAATCTGTTCTCAGTATTGATAATCTGCATAATTGCCTAGCCAATCCCTTCCTTGCTGCAGGTATAAATACACTGTGCCTGAGCAAGGAAGGCGTCAGTGCTTTGGTTGTCAAACCTAGTTCCTGTTTGTCTCTCTCCTATGATTGTCTTCCAGGTTCCAGCTCCTGTCTCAAGACTTCCACCATAGAGACCCGCACCAGCATTCCACCTGCGGTGTAGCCTGACTCTCCAATCCATTGTGGATTCATCTGTTTCCAGCTACAACATTACCTGCTTCCAGCTCAGCTTTCAGCAGAGTACAGCTTCCCTTAAAGGGCCGGTGTCCTTTCTACACTTTACCACTCTCCACCGGTATTATTATTTCTCCGCTCTCAAGTTCTACATTTCAGTTCATATTTCATCGCTCCCAAGTTCATCTATTATTTAACTGGTTCCAGCCAGTATCCACTCCGTGCTAACAACAGTCTGGTTCCAGCCAGTATCCACAGCAGCTGTTTTACCTTCAGCAACCCAGCTTTTCCTGGAACACCAGCTGGCACAATCCTGGGTTATCTCCATTGCTACAGTCGGGCCTGGTAAGGACTTTACATCTAGAAGATCATAAGAACTATCTCACACTACCAGTGCCCTGTGGCTCCTGCCATCCTGTAGTACCCAGGAACTGTATTTATTATTTGCTGACTTTTACGTTTTCTTTTACTGCTGCTGTGTTGCGGAGTTGTCATAATAAACATCATTGACTTTTATCCAAGTTGTCGTGGTCACGCCTTCGGGCAGTTATTATTTATGTTACTTACATGTCCAGGGGTCTGATACAACCTCCCAGGTTCCGGTACATCTCAGCCCCTACAACTGAGGCTGCCTCCCGTCAGCTCAGGCCCTCAGTTGTGACAGGAAAGGAGTAATGTCTAAACATTACCATCGGATTTGGAAAGAGTATGTGTCTTGGTGTGAATCCAAGAAGTTTCCTACGGTGGAGTTTCAATTAGGACGGTTTTCTCCTCTTTCTGCAAGCGGGTGTGGATGTGGGCCTACGCTTGGGCTCCATAAAGTCCAGATTTCGGCCTTATCCATTTTCGTCCAAAAACTGTTGGCTGCTCTCCCTGAGGTTCAGACTTTCTTGAAAGGGGTTCGGCACATCAAGCCACCCTTTGTGCCTCCTACGGCACCTTGGGATCTTAATGTGGTGCTGCAGTTCCTGCAGTTGGATTAGTTTGAGCCTTTACAGGAGGTGGACGTCAAGTCTCTAACTTGGAAGGTGGTCCGATTGTTGGCATTGGCATCTGCTCGACGTGTGAGGAAATTGGGGCATTGTCATGCAAGAGCCCCTACTTGTTTTTCCATGAAGATGGAGCTGAGCTCAGAACGCATCAACAATTTCTTTCAAAGGTTGTGTCGGCTTTTCATATCAACAACCTATTGTGGTGCCAGTGGCTACTGACTCCTCAATTACCTCTCAGTCCTTGGATGTAGTGAGGGCTTTGAAACTTTTTGTGACCGTGACTTCTCGTCACAGGTATTCGGACGCTCTGTTTGTCCTTTATGATCCCAACAAAGTTGGGTGTCCTGCTTCTAAGCAGGCATTTGCTCGTTGGATCAGGTTTCCTATCCAGCATGCTAATTCTACGGCAGGCCTGCCGTGTCCAAGATCTGTTAAGGCCCACTCTACTCGTACAGTGGGTTGTTCCTGAGCAGCTGCCCGGGGTGTCTCGGATTTACAGCTTTGCCAACCAGTTGCTTGGTCGGGGTCGAACACGTTTGCTGAAGTTCTACAAGTTCGATACTTTGGCATCTGAGGACCTTAAGTTTGGTTAATCTGTTCTGCAGGATCCTCAGCACTCTCCCTACCGTACTGGGAGCTTTGGTACATCCCCGTGGTACTAAATGGAACCACAGCATCCTCTAGGACGTAAGAGAAAATCGGATTTTAATTACCTACTGGTAAATCCATTTTCTCGTCCGTACAGGATGCTGGGCGCCCGACCAGTGCTTCGATTTCCTGCGTTGATACTTGGTTAATTATTGGTTCAGCTGTTGCTGTTCCTCTTTCATGCATGGTTAGCATGGTTTCTTCAGGTTACATGATGATTCGCATGGTTGCTTCCTGTTGCATGCTAGATAACATGATTTCTTCATGTTTCATCCTGGTTAACATGATTTCTTCATGTTTCATCCTGGTTAACATGATTTCTTCATGTTGCCTGCTGGTTAACATGGTTTCTTCATGTTACTTGCTGGTTGACATGGTTTCTTCATGTTTCATGCGGTTTTGCATGATTTCTTCATGGTGCATGCTGGTTGGCATGGTTTCTCCATGTTGCATGCTGGTCAGCATGGTTTTTTGAATTCGGTGTGAACTGCTGTGAATTTCACCACTATCTTTATTTCCTTCACTCGAAGTATGTCAGTCTCCTCGGGTACTGTTTCTAGACTGAGTCTGGTAGGAGGGGCATAGAGGGAGGAGCCAGCCCACACTGTTAAACTCTTAAAGTGCCAGTGGCTCCCAAAGGATTAGTCTATACCCTATGGTACTAAATGGAACCCCAACATCCTCTACGGACTATGAGAAAAGGATTTACTGGTAGGTAATTAAAATCCTATTTTTATTTAGCACACAAAAGTATACACGGCAAACGGAGCAAATAGTAATACAGATGGTACTTTGCAGGGAAACTGGCAGAGGTATAAAACAGTCACGAGTAATGAGCTGGTCTGGAAGCTGATGGCAATCAATGATGGTCGCACATTTATTGGTAAGCTGCTCAATCAGATTGTGATGTCACTCAGGAGCTAAAAGGGAGGGGTACAGTAATTCTGTGTAAGAAAAAACATTGTTATCCCTAATGCACACTGCAGATATATGGTTAAGCCCCCAGGCCGATCGGCAAGGCGTCTCCGTCACTGGGGGTCCCTAATACTAGGTATGGGTCCGGGGTGCAGGACCCCATCACGTCGGCACAGGTCGGCTACCCCAGGTCAGCACACAGGTGAAAATTAATAAGGGTTAATAAGAAGCACATAAGTGCTATCTATGTAAGTGAAGTGTGATTAAATACAATAATATATACAAACTGATAGGGAAAATCATAAGTGTTGGTAAAGTTTTAGGGTGTGCCGACCTGAAGCCGCCCAGCCATACCGACATAGGGGCCACCTCACCCCACACCCACCCCATAAATAATTACATGTATGTCTGGGTCTGAATGCCCAGTGTAAGGCCACATGATAATGGCTCCTACAGCATCTGAGAGCCAGCTTACCTGGAGACACCCCTAGCTTCTCCAATGGCACTATGGAGTCAGCAATCCCTCCTAATGCCGACCCATCCATGCCTCTCTAACTACAATGCAAATTTATTGGTAAGCTACTCAATAAGATTGTGATGTCACTCAGGTGCTAAATGGGGGGGTAATTCTGTGTAAGAAAAAACATTGTTTTTCCATCAATGATGGTCGGCCTGGGAGCCGATGGAAAATAAACGATGGTCGGCCTGGGAGCCGATGTGAAGCAGAGTCTATGTCCTGAGGATTAGTAATGACACAGAGGATCGGCCTGGAAACCAATGGGAGAATGTGATGGAACAACACAGGCAATAAGTAACTTTTGGTATTCAGTCCGGAGACCGTTAGCAACTTGCAAATAACGATGGTCGGCCTGGGAGCCGATGGCAACTGAAATCAGTACTCTGGAGGTAAGTAATACAAATGGTATATTAACAGTCACAGGTAATAAACTGGTCTGGGAACCAGTGTAATTAGAAAACTGCAATGATCGGCCTGGAAGCCAATGGTGAACATCACTGGCTGGCTTGGAAGCCGATGGTAACAGGATCAATATGCAGTAGTTGGTAATGCAACCGATGGTAGTAAATACAGGCAATAAGTAACTCCGGTAATCAGTCTGGAAACCGACCGCAATAGATTCACACAGTCAGAATATATGCACAAAGTTCACAGAGCCAAGAAAGGCTATAGCAGGAGACAGTTGGTATTATACAAACTGGTTGTTTAAGTGCTGGAAGCAATAGCACAGTGCTGAATGCAGATTAACAACACACAGGTGAGACTGATAAGGCAGCACCTGGAGAGAGTCTCTTACTGCATGTAGAAGTGGAAGCTGACTGTGGAAGGAGTTGTAGCAGAGCTGGATGGCTGGAGCCTGTAGCTCCACGGAGACACTGAAGCTAGGAAGTCACTGGAAACTGCTGGTAACTGGAGCTGAATGCAGATGGAACAGCACCAAACTGGATGGCAGATGCCTGTAGTTCCACGGAGCTAATACAGAGGGGAATCTCTGAAGACAGGAGACTGAAGCCTGGAGCCGCTTGTTCACAGGATGTGACGCGTTGTTCAAGGCAATGATACCGAGTAGGATCTCTGAGTATATATCCCCTGGTCAACAGGTATTGGAGAATCAAGTCATGTGAGCGCTCCAATGCTCAGGAGTGGATAGCACCAAGTCAACTGACTGCAGGTGTCATGGTGGCGCCCATGCTCTGGAGATGGTGGGAATACATCAGGGTACACGTTATATGGCAAGCGGAGTACACACTGGAGAGAGTCTCTGCACATTGCAGGCAATCATGGATCATACTGCCAGGCTGGGGATGTGACCTCCGGAGGCCAGTACATCAGAGCACTGGTAAGTGACGTGAAGCAAATGCAAATTCCTGACACTCATTTAGGAGAAAGCAAAGAGGAGATCTGTGGAGAGGCTGACACAGATCTCTTGAAATCTAGTGCATTACACTTTGACACGGCCTCATTGGAAACAAGTTGTGTAGAGCTTGGTGAAGCAATGATTACCATACTTTAGGTTGAACTTTCAGCTTTCCCAACAATTAAGATTGTCTGAGGACACATCAAGCTGAGCACCTGGAAGGGACAGAGAAGACTCGGATTGATTTAAAGCTTGCTACACACTAGACCAGTCTTTTTCAACCAGTGTGCCGCGACCAGTTGCAAGGTGTGCCGCGGAGGCAGAGCAGCTTCTTGCACCTTCAGAATGAACTGTTGGCCTGGGCTCTTCTTAGAGGATCAGTCATGCTGCGGCCATGACCTATGCCTTGTTGACGCGGTGGTGTGATATCATAGGTCACGGCCACCTCGTCTCATCACTCAGCCAGCCCACCCGCCTGTATACACATCTTTTATACACATCTTCCAGTTCCCGCCTGCATCCACAGCTTTCCTTGCCCACCCACATCCACATCTGCCTGACCGCCCACTGCTCAGTATTTGCAGCACTCCACTATGAATAACCCCCGCCACTGAGGGACAGGGAGGAGGACAGATGACCGATAGGGGCTAATATTTGTTATGTTATTTCTCCTGTGGGGAGCAATAGTATTTATGGGGGAAAACCATGTGCATAATTAATGTGGGAAGCAATAGGATTTATGTAGGGAGCAACATGAATTATGTGGGGAGCAATGTGATTGTATTTTCTGTGTAGGCCAATGTATGTGTGGAATTGTTTTTTTTACTGTGAGGGCCAATGTGTGTTTTTGTTTTTTTTTCTTCCTGTGGGTGAACTGATGGTGTGCCTTGGCAATTTTAAAATATTGTTCGGTGTGCCGCGAGTAAAAAAAAAAGTTGAAAATCACTGCACTAGACAATATATTGCCCGATATATCATTGCAATGCAGATCAGAACAATATATCGGCCATAATGTCTAGTGTGTACGCCCGATCTGCGTGTCCCTGCCCTTGTTAGCGATGTCTTCTGGTCGACCCTGCTGCAGGACCCTGCTGCAGGTCAATCAGAAAACATTACTAACGATGCCATGCTGCTGCATCGGCAAGTGTGTATGCACTTACCTATGCAGGGTCCCGTCACCAACGATATCAACCAGGTACATATCGCTCTATTGTGTACACGGCTAAACTCTGCTGCACACATGCAAGGCACCATGTGAGATTTATTTGTGTTTATTTTTAATATGGGACACAGTGAAGAAATGAAACCCAAGTAAAGATATACAGGTTGAGTCTCCCATATCAAAAATGCTTGGGACCAGAATTATTTTGGATATAGGATTTTTCCGTATTTTGGACTAATTACAAAACATAATGAGATATGATGCTGATGGGACCCAAGTCTAAGCACATATGTTTCATATACACCCTATACACAACCTGAAGGTAATTTTAGCCAATATTTTTAATAACTTTGGGGGTAATTCCAAGTTGATCGCAGCAGGAATTTTTTAGCTGTTGGGCAAAACCATGTGCACTGCAGGGAAGGCAGATATAACATGTGCAGAGAGAGTTAGATTTGGGTGGGTTATTTTGTTTCTGTGCAGGGTAAATACTATCTGCTTTATTTTTACACTGCAATTTAGATTGCAGATTGAACTCACCACACCCAAATCTAACTCTCTCTGCAAATGTTATATCTGCCCCTCCTGCAGTGCACATGGTTTTTCCCAACTGCTAAAAAAATTCCTGCTGCGATCAACTCAGAATTACCCCCTTTGTGCATTAAACAAAGTTTGTGTACATTCACACAACTCATTTATGTTTCATATACACCTTATACACACAGCCTGAAGGTCATTGAATACAATATTTTTAATAACTTTGTGTATTAATCAAAGCTTGTGTACATTAAGCCATCAGAAAACAAAGGTTTCACTATCTCATTCTCACTCAAAAAATTCTTTATTTTGGAATGTTCCCTATTTCGGAATATTTGGATATGGGGTACTCAACCTGTATCACACATCTGAGAGGAATTCTGCACCACTGATCTTAACTAGCTGGGAAAATCAGTCTTAACCATCACTTGTACTTTGCATTATTGTACCTAAAATGAGATTATGCTGACAAGCTACCTTGGGAGGCATTTGATATGCCTCATGTCGGGATCCCGGCGCTCAGCAGACCAGCACCGGGATCCCGACAGCTGGCATACCGACAACTATTCTCCCTCTTGGGGTGTCCATGACACCCCTGGAGGGAGAATAAATAGTATAGCGTGCCACCGTGCCTGCAGTGTGGTGAGCGCAGCAAGCCTGCAAGGGACTTTTTTGCGCTCGCCCAGCTGCCGGCATTCCGGTGGTCGGGATCTCGACACTGGTATGCTGGGCGCCGTGATCCTCATCGTCGGTATTATGTAGTACAATCGCTATCTTGGTTGGCAGTTAGGTTTTTAGAGACATTTGCAAATGTGTCAATCATATTCAGGAAAATATTGGAAATTAGTATTTACATGACGGCCTAGGTTTATAAAGCTTATGCTAGCAGAATTTCCACAGTTAGACAGGAGAATTTTCATTGTCAAGTATTGTCTGTGATAAGGTTTACTACTCAACCTATGAGGCACTGATACTGTACAGAGCTGGGAAGACTGGAGAATGTCTAGATGAATGAGTGCTACATTAGTTGCAGTGTATCTTATGCTACTTTCGATTGTAAAGACATATCATTATCAGAAACAAGATGTTTTAGCTATTTTTGAATGGCATTCATGGTTTACTCCTAGTTGCCTACCCTTCCACATCCTGCAGATTCTGCCAGGGGTGACACTAAGGAGTTTCTTTTCAAGGACAGTGATTTGCTGTTGCTGCTCAGGAGTCACTGCTGACAACTCTCATTACTCCCCCTTGTTGGAACCCCTGACAGGAGAGAGAGAGACAGCAGCACATAATCCGACAGCAGGGTCCTCTACTCTCCTTTTTCCTGTGTGTGCACTGTGCTGCTGCTGCTGCTAGTTAGCTGTTAGGGTAAGATTTGTGGTTAGTAATCGTTCTGTAAATAAACACTTGTTTACTTAAGCCCAGTACACACTAGGCGATCCCCGCCGACACCGGGGATCGCCTAGCATACACACTTGCCGATGCCTGCGGGGAAGGGAGGGTGTCAGGGGGATGTCGGCCATGCTACATCTACAGCATGGCTGTCATTAATGAGGACCTCCCTCGTCTGTACATGTTCAGATGACGGAGAGGGTCGTTGATGCACGGGAGCGCGCATCGTTAATGATAATAAGTGTACACACTAGGCAATATTGTGAACAATATAGCCCGGAAAGCCCTTGGGGCTAGAGTATCTGGTGTCTGTAATGAGTTGGCTAATGCTGTAATGGCATGGAAAACAGCACATTCAATATATAGTGCATACAAGATGCAGACAGTCCAATGTTCACATTAAAATAACATCTTATACACCAAAATTATCATTTACTTACTGGTAACGCTTACGGATGAATTTACACAAGGTCTAATTGCATTTAGAATTCATTGCATAGGCCAGTGGTTCCCAATTTTTTTGAATCATGGCACCCTACAGTATCAGAATTTATTTCACGACACCCTTAGGCCAAAAGTGTATTATTGAGAAATTTAGAAAGAAATATTAAATTAAGTAAATTATGTTTATATGTCATCCTTAGGTTTAATTGTGTGGTGAGGGACCGACACTGGTTTTGCCAATTACATTGTCCATAAATAATTTGAATTGGTCCTGAACCACCAATACAAGGCACCCTTGCAAGTGCCCTGAGGAACCCCGGTAGCTATATGACCAGTCTTGACCACAAAAACAGCCACCATCTGCACCCCCAACTGGGATCCACTGAGCAGACTGTTGGTTGGTCTCAGGGTTGAAACTGTAGATACAGGATTCTTCACCACTGATCTTTTTGTAGAGTATCAAGCGGATGGATCCCGATAAGATCTAATTTTCTAACTGGGCCACAGTCACTATGGTGTCCACCTCAACTATGGCCTGCACGGCACCAAAGTTATCTGTGATGCGGGCACAAGTCAACTGCAGTGCTCCTGATCTTTAAGGGACCGTCTCCCGCAGAGAAATTCTGCAAGCCACTCAAACACAATGGTTTGGTATGTTGTTTAGGGATCAGCATGAAATACCTACAATCACAATCCCGATGGTCAAATTCCCGTTAACAATTGACCGACGGTCAAAATCCCGACAATGTCAAAATACTGACATTTAAAATGTTGACAAGTCAAAAAGTTGACAATAGTTTTTCATAGGTTTTCTCTGACGTCCTAAGTGGATGCTGGGACTCCGTAAGGACCATGGGGGATAGCGGCTCCGCAGGAGACTGGGCACAACTAAAGAAAGCTTTAGGACTACCTGGTGTGCACTGGCTCCTCCCACTATGACCCTCCTCCAGACCTCAGTTAGAACCTTGTGCCCGGCTGAGCTGGATGCACACTAGGGGCTCTCCTGAGCTCCTAGAAAGAAAGTATATTTTAGGTTTTTTATTTTACAGTGAGATCTGCTGGCAACAGACTCACTGCAGCGAGGGACTAAGGGGAGAAGAAGCGAACCTACCTGACTGGAGATAGTTTGGGCTTCTTAGGCTACTGGACACCATTAGCTCCAGAGGGATCGAACACAGGACCCGACCTCGATCGTTCGGTTCCGGAGCCGCGCCGCCGTCCCCCTTACAGAGCCAGAAGCAAGAAGTGGTCCGGAAAATCGGCGGCAGAAGACCTCGGTCTTCAACAAGGTAGCGCACAGCACTGCAGCTGTGCGCCATTGCTCCTCATGCACACCTCACACTCAGATCACTGATGGGTGCTGGGGGGGGGGGGGGGGGGGCGCCCTGAGCAGCAATATAAACACCTTGGCTGGCAAATCATCACAATATATAGTCCCAGGGCTATATATGTGATAAATTACCCCTGCCAGAAACCATGAAAAAAGCGGGAGAAAAGTCAGCCGAAAAAGGGGCGGGGCTATCTCCCTCAACACACTGGCGCCATTTTTTCTTCACAGTGCAGCTGGAAGACAGCTCCCCAGGCTCTCCCCTGTAGTTTTCAGGCTCAAAGGGTTAAAAAGAGAGGGGGGCACTAAATTTAGGCGCAATATGTGTATACAAGCAGCTATTGGGGGAAAAATCACTCAGTTATAGTGTTAATCCCTGCATTATATAGCGCTCTGGTGTGTGCTGGCATACTCTCTCTCTCTGGCTCCCCAAAGGACTTTGTGGGGTCCTGTCCTCAGTCAGAGCATTCCCTGTGTGTGTGCGGTGTGTCGGTACGGCTGTGTCGACATGTTGGATGAGGAAGGTTACGTGGAGGCGGAGCAGAGGCCGATAAATGTGATGTCGCCCCCTGTGGGGCCGACACCAGAGTGGATGGATAGGTGGAAGGTATTAACCGACAATGTCAACTCCTTACATAAAAGGCTGGATGACGTAACAGCTGTGGGACAGCCGGCTTCTCAGCCCGCGCCTGCCCAGGTGTCTCAAAGGCCATCAGGGGCTCAAAAAAACGCCCGTTACCTCAGATGGCAGACACAGATGTCGACACGGAGTCTGACTCCAGTGTCGACGAGGTTGAGACATATACACAATCCACTAGGAACATCCGTTGCATGATCTCGGCAATGAAAAATGTGTTACACATTTCTGACATGAACCCAAGTACCACATAAAAGGGGTTTTATGTTTGGGGAGAAAAAGCAGCCAGTGTTTTGTTCCCCCATCAGATGAGTGAATGAAGTGTGTAAAGAAGCGTGGGTTCCCCCGATAAGAAACTGGTAATTTCTAAAAAGTTACTGCTGGCGTACCCTTTCCCGCCAGAGGATAGGTCACGTTGGGAGATATCCCCTAGGGTGGATAAGGCGCTCACACGTTTGTCAAAAAAGGTGGCACTGCCGTCTTAGGATACGGCCACTTTGAAGGAGCCTGCTGATAAAAAGCAGGAGGCTATCCTGAAGTCTGTATATACACACTCAGGTACTATACTGAGACCTGCTTTTGCCTCAGCATGAATAGTGCTGCTGCAGCGTGGTCTGATACCCAGTCAGATAATATTAATACCCTAGACAGGGATAATATTTTGCTAACATAGAGCATATTAAAGACGTCGTCTTATATATGAGGGATGCACAGAGGGATATTTGCCGGCTGGCATCCAGAATTAATGCAATGTCCATTCTGCCAGGAGGTTATTAGAGACCCGGCAGTGGACAGGTGATGCTGACTTTAAAAGGCACATGGAGATTCTGCCTTATAAGGGTGAGGAATTGTTTGGGGATGGTCTCTGGGACCTCGTATCCACAGCAACAGCTGGGAAGAAATTTTTTTACCTCAGGTTTCCTCACAGCCTAAGAAAGCACCGTATTTTCAGGTACAGTCCTTTCGGCTTCAGAAAAGCAAGCGGGTCAAAGGCGCTTCCTTTCTGCACAGAGACAAGGGAAGAAGGAAAAAGCTGCACCAGACAGCCAGTTCCCAGGATCAAAAATCTTCCCCCGCTTCCTCTGAGTCCACCGCATGACGCTGGGGCTCCACAGGTGGAGACAGGTGCGGTGGGGGCGCGTCTTGGGAACTTCAGGGAACAGTGGGCTTGCCCACAGGTGGATCCCTAGGTTCTGCAAGTAGTATCACAGGGATACAAGCTGGAGTTCGAGGCGACTCCCCCTCACCGTTACCTCACATCAGCCTTGCCTGCTGCCCTCGGAGAAAGGGAGGTAGTACTGGCGGCAATTCACAAGCTGTACTTCCAGCAGGTGAAATCAAGGTAACCCTCCTTCAACAAGGCCGGGGTTACTATTCCAAAATGTTTGTGGTACCGAAACCAGACGGTTCGGTGAGACCCATTCTAAAATTGAAATCCTTGAACACTTATATACGAAGGTTCAAGTTCAAAATGGAATCGCTCAGGGCGATTATTGCAAGCCTGGAGAATTTCATGGTATCACTGGACATCAAGGATGCTTACCTGCATGTCCCTATTTACCCTCCTCACCAGGAGTACCTCAAAATTGTGGTACAGGATTGTCATTACCAATTCCAGACGTTGCCGTTGGTCTGTCCCCGGCACCGAGGGTATTTACCAAGGTAATGGCCGAAATAATTATCCCGTACTTGGACGATCTCCTTATAAAGGCGAGGTCCAGGGAGCAGTTGTTCGTCGGAGTAGCACTATCTCGGGAACAGCCGAGATACAACAGCACGGCTGGATTCTGAATATTCCAAAGTCGCAGCTGGTTCCTACGACGCGTCTACTGTTCCTGGGTATGGTTCTGGACACAGAACAAGAAAAAAAAATGGTTTCTCCCGGAGGAGAAGTCCAAGGAGTTGTCGTCTCTAGACAGAGACCTCCTAATACAAATACATCAATGCACGCGAGCCGTGGGAAAGATGGTAGCTTCTTACGAAGAAATTCCATTCGCCAGGTCCCATGCAAGGATCTTCCAGTGCGATCTGTTGGACAAGTGGTCCGGGTCGCATCTTCAGATGCATCGGCGGATAACCCTGTCTCCAAGGGCCAGGGTGTCGCTGTTGTGGTGGCTGCAGAGTGCTCATCTTCTAGAGGGCCGCAGATTCGGCATACAGGACTGGGTCCTGGTGACCACGGATGCCAGCCTTCGAGGCTGGGGGGCAGTCACACAGGGAAGAAACTTCCAAGGACTATGGACAAGTCAGGAGACTTCCCTACACAAAAATATTCTGGAACTAAGGGCCATTTACAATGCCCTAAGTCAGACTAGACCCCTGCTTCAACATCGGCCGGTGCTGATCCAGTCAGACAACATCACGGCGGTCGCTCATGTAAACCGACAGGGCGGCACAAGAAGCAGGATGGCGATGGCAGAAGCCACAAGGATTCTCCGATGGGCGGAAAATCATGTGTTAGCACTGTCAGCAGTGTTCATTCCCGGAGTGGACAACTGGGAAGCAGACTTTCTCAGCAGACACGACCTCCACCCGGGAGAGTGGGGACTTCATCCAGAAGTCTTCCAAATGATTGTACACCGTTGGGAAAGGCCACAGGTGGACATGATGGCGTCCCGCCTCAACAAGGGTCTCGGCTTTACAAATTTGCCGAGCTGTTACTTGGTCGGGTTCAAACACTTTTGCAAGAGTCTACAAGTTTGATACCCTGGCTGAGGAGGACCTAGAGTTTGCTCATTCGGTGCTGCAGAGTCATCCGCACTCTCCCGCCCGTTTGGGAGCTTTGGTATAATCCCCATGGTCCTTACGGAGTCCCAGCATCCACTTAGGACGTCAGAGAAAATAAGATTTTACTCACCGGTAAATCTATTTCTCGTAGTCCGTAGTGGATGCTGGGCGCCCATCCCAAGTGCGGATTGTCTGCAATACTTGTATATAGTTATTGCCTAACTAAAGGGTTATTGTTGAGCCATCTGTTGAGAGGCTCAGTTATATTTCATACTGTTAACTGGGTATAGTATCACGAGTTATACGGTGTGATTGGTGTGACTGGTATGAGTCTTACCCGGGATTCAAAATCCTTCCTTATTGTGTCAGCTCTTCCGGGCACAGTATCCTAACTGAGGTCTGGAGGAGGGTCATAGTGGGAGGAGCCAGTGCACACCAGGTAGTCCTAAAGCTTTCTTTAGTTGTGCCCAGTCTCCTGCGGAGCCGCTATCCCCCATGGTCCTTACGGAGTCCCAGCATCCACTACGGACTACGAGAAATAGATTTACCGGTGAGTAAAATCTTATTTTTTTTGTGTGTATGTCAACATAGGTCGACATGGACACTGGTATGGTAAAGTATGAACAAGTCGGTTTCAATGAAAAATTCATGAAAAAGTGGGTAGACATTTTGACCTGTCAATATTTTAAATGTCTGTATTATGACCTTGTCTGTATTTTAAATGTCGGTATTTCTCTTACGTCCTAGAGGATGCTGGGGACTTCGTAAGGACCATGGGGTATAGACGGGCTCCGCAGGAGACATGGGCACTCTTAGACTTTAGATGGGTGTGAACTGGCTCCTCCCTCTATGCCCCTCCTCCAGACCTCAGTTAGATCCTGTGCCCAGAGGAGACTGGATGCACTACAGGGGAGGTCTACTGAGTTTCTCTGAAAAGACTTTTGTTAGGTTTTTTATTTTCAGGGAGCACTGTTGGCAACAGGCTCCCTGCTTCGTGGGACTGAGGGGAGAGAAGCAGACCCACTTTCCTGGACTGATGGGCTCTGCTTCTTAGGCTACTGGACACCATTAGCTCCAGAGGGTCGGAACACAGGTGTCGTCCTTGCTGTTCGTTCCTGAGCCGCGCCGCCGTCCTCCTCACAGAGCCGGAAGATTGAAGCCGGGTAAGTATAGAAAGCAAGAAGACTTCAAAGGCGGCAGAAGACTTCAGATCTTCATGAGGTACCGCGGTCGTGCTGCGCGCCATTGCTCCCACACACACACACAGGCACAGCAAGGGCGCAGGGAGAGGGGGCCCTGGGCAGCAATTTTTACCTCACATAAGACTGACACACGTATATAGATACTGCGGAGGCAGTATATAATAAATCCCCTGCCAGTATAATAAAAATAGCGGGACCGAAGCCCGCCATCGAGGGGGCGGAGCTTGATCTTCCAGCACTAACCAGCGCCATTTTCTCCACAGCATGCTGCAGAGAAGCTGCTCCCGGACTCTCCCCTGCTGAACAAGTAACAGGGGGCAAAAATGAGGGGGGGGGGGGGCACATTTATTTGGTGCTAATTCTATATATAAAGCGCTGTACAGGCTGGAACTTTGTTTCAGTAACTAGTGGCGCTGGGCGTGTGCTGGCATACTCTCTCTCTGTCTCTCCAAAGGGCCTTATTGTGAGTCTGTCCCCATATTCATATATCCCAGTGTGTGTGGTGGTGTCTCCGTCAGCACAGCCGGCACCTGATTGATTGGACATGTGGAATGTTTTGAATGCTAATGAGGCTTTGTTACATAAGAGATTGGACAAAGCAGAGTCCAAGGACAAAGCAGGGAGTCAATCAATGGCTGTTATTGTGTCACAAGACCCTTCAGGGTCCCATAAACGTCCCTTTTCCCAGATAGCAGACACTGATACCGACACGGATTCCGACTCCAGTGTCTACTATGATGATGCAAGGTTGCACCCAAGAGTGGCCAAGAGTATTCAATATATGATTATTGCAATAAAATATGTTTTGCATATCACAGAAGACCCCTCTGTCCCTGACACGAGGGTCTGCATGTTTAAGGAAAAGAAATCTGAGGTAACATTTCCCCCATCTCATGAGCTGAACGCTTTATTTGAAAAGGCTTGGGAAACTCCAGTCAAGAGACTGCAGGTTCCCAAGAGAATTATTATGGCGTATCCTTTCCCCTCAAAGGACAGGGTACGGTGGGAATCCTCGCCCACGGTGGACAAGGCCTTGACGCGCTTGTCCAAAAAGGTGGCACTACCGTCCCCGGACACTGAAGGATCCTGCGGATCGCAGGCAGGAAACTACCTTAAAATCAATTTATGCGACTACGGGAGCCCTGCTCAGACCTGCAGTAGCGTCGGCATGGGTGGGTAGCGCAATTGCAGCTTGGGCAGATAACTTGTCATCTGACATTGACACCCTAGATAAAGATAGTATTTTGTTGACCTTAGGGCACATCAAGGACGCAGCGTTATATATGAGAGAGGCTGCGAGAGATATTGGGCTTTTGGGTTCAAGAGCCAATGCCATGGCAGTTTCTGCTAGACGGTCCCTGTGGACCCGTCAATGGACAGGTGATGCTGACTCAAAGAGACATATGGAGGCTTTGCCTTACAAAGGTGAAGTTTTATTTGGGGAGGGCCTCGCGTACCTGGTTTCCACAGCTACCGCTGGTAAGTCTTCTTTTTTCCATTACGTTCCCCCACAGCAGAAGAAAACACCTCAATACCAGATGCAGTCCTTTCGGTCTCATAAGTTCAAAAAGGGGCGTGGCTCTTTCTTCCTCGCCAGAGGTAGAGGTCGAGGGAAAAGAACACCAGCTACGGCTAGTTCCCAGGAACAAAAATCCTCCCCGGCCTCTACAAAATCCACCGCATGACGCTAAGGCTCCGCTGCGGGAGTCCGCACCGGTGGGGGCACGTCTTCGACTGTTCAGCCTAGTCTGGGTTCAGTCGGATTTGTATCCTTCGGTGGTCGAAATTGTATCCCAAGGCTACAAGCTGGAGTTCGAAGATGTGCCTCCACGCCGATTTTTCAAATCGGCCTTGCCAGCTTCTCCCCCAGAGAGGGAAATAGTTTCAGCTGCCATATAAAAGCTGTATCAACAGCAAGTGATTATCAGGGTTCCCCTAGTGCAACAGGGGAAAGGGGTTTATTCAACCCTATTTGTGGTCCCAAAGCCGGATGGCTCGGTCAGACCAATTCTGAATCTAAAATCCCTAAACCTATATTTGAAGAAGTTCAAATTCAAGATGGAATCTCTCCGGGCAGTGATCTCCAGCCTGGAAGGGGGGGATTTTATGGTGTCACTAGACATAAAGGATGCATACCTTTATGTCCCCATATATCCTCCCCATCAGGCGTACCTGAGATTCCCTGTACCAGTTTCAGACGTTGCCGTATGGGCTTTCCACGGCCCCGAGAATTTTCACCAAGGTAATGGCGGAAATGATGGTGCTCCTGCGCAAGCAGGGGGTCACAATTATCCCATACTTGGACGATACAGACAAGATCAAGTGATCAGTTAATAAAAAGCGTGTCTCTCTCACTGAGAGTACTGCAACAACACGCCTGGATTCTAAATCTACCAAAGTCGCAGTCGGCTGTCATTTTTGGGCATGATTCTGGACACGGAACAAAAGAGGGTTTTTCTCCCAATGGAAAAAGCCCAGGAACTCCAGAACATGGTCAAGGACCTACTGAAACCAAAAAGAGTGTCAGTTCATCAATGCACTCGAGTATTGGAAAAGATGGTGGCAGCCTACGAGGCCATTCCGTTCGGCAGGTTCCATGCGAGATCTTTTCAGTGGGTCCTTCTGGACAAATGGTCAGGGTCCCATCTACAGATGCATCGGAGGATAAGCCTGTCCCCAAGGGCCAGGATCTCTCCTGTGGTGGCTCCAGAGTGCTCACCTTCTAGAGGGTCGCAGGTTCGGCATTCAAGATTGGGTTCTTGTGACCACGGACGCAAGCCTCCGAGGATGGGGAGCAGTCACACAAGGAAAACATTTTCAGGGGCTATGGTCAAGCCAGGAGGCTTGTCTACACATCAATGTGCTGGAATTAAGGGCCATATACAACGGCCTGCAACAAGCGGAGAATCTTCTTCGCAATCTACCCATTCTGATCCAGTCAGACAACGTCACAGCCGTGGCGCATGTAAACCGCCAGGGCGGGACAAGGAGCAGAGCAGCAATGGCAGAAGCCACCAGGATTCTCCGCTGGGCGGAAAATCATGTAAGCGCTCTGTCAGCGGTCTTCATTCCGGGAGTAGACAACTGGGAGGCAGACTTCCTCACCAGGCACGATCTCCATCCAGGAGGATGGGGACTTCATCAAGAGGTCTTTACAGAGGTAACAAGTTGTTGGGGACTTCCTCAAATAGACATGATGGCGTCACGCCTCAACAGAAAGTTTCGGACGTATTGTTCCAGATCGAGGGACCCTCAGGCAGTGGCGGTGGACGCCCTGGTGACACCGTGGGTGTTTCAGTCGGTCTATGTGTTCCCTCTGCTTTCACTTATCTCAAAAATATTGAGAATAATAAGACGAACAAGAGCGCAATCAATACTCATTGTCCCAGATTGGCCTCGAAGGGCCTGGTATTCAGATCTTCAGGAAATGATTACAGAAGATCCGTGGCCTCTTCCTCCCAGGGAGGACCTGTTGCAACAGGGGCCCTGCGTGTTCCAAGACTTACCGCGGTTTGACGGCATGGCGGTTGAACACCAAATCCTAGCTAGGAAAGGTATTCCGGGGGAAGTCATCCCTACTCTAATCAAAGCTAGGAAAGAGGTAACGGCGAAGCACTATCACCGTATCTGGAGGAAATATGTATCTGGGTGTGAAACCAAGAATGCTTCTACGGAAGATTTTCAGCTGGGTCGTTTTCTACATTTTCTACAAACAGGAGTGGATATGGGCCTAAAGTTAGGCTCCATTAAGGTGCAGATTTCGGCCTTATCTATATTCTTTCAGAAGGAATTGGCTTCTCTCCCAGAAGTCAAGACGTTTGTAAAGGGAGTGCTGCACATCCAGCCCCCTTTTGTGCCTCCAGTGGCACCATGGGACCTCAACGTGGTGTTGCAGTTCCTAAAATCACACTGATTTGAACCGCTTAACAAGGTGAAATTTCTTACTTGGAAGGTGGTCATGTTGTTGGCCTTGGCATCGGCAAGGCGAGTATCAGAATTGGCGGCTTTGTCACACAAAAGCCCCTACTTGATTTTTCATGTGGATCGAGCTGAATTGAGGACACGTCCGCAGTTTTTGCCTAAGGTGGTTTCTTCATTCCATGTGAATCAACCTATTGTGGTGTCTGTGGCTACAAGTGACCTGGAGGATTCCAGTTCCCTGGACGTTGTCAGGGCCTTAAAGATTTATGTAGCCAGGACGGATAGAATTAGGAAAACAAAGGCCCTGTTTGTCCTGTATGCGGCCAATAAGATTGGCGCACCTGCTTCGAAGCAGACTATTGCTCGCTGGATCTGTAATACGATTCAGCAGGCTCACTCTACGGCTGGATTGCCGGTACCAAATTCGGTTAAGGCCCATTCCACTAGGAAGGTGGGCTCTTCTTGGGCGGCTGCCCGAGGCGTCTCGGCATTACAACTTTGCCGAGCGGCGACTTGGTCGGGGTCAAACACTTTTGCTAAATTCTGCAAGTTTGATACCCTGGCTGATGAGGACCTAGCGTTTGCTCAGTCGGTGCTGCAGAGTCATACGCACTCTCCCACCCGATTGGATGCTTTGGTATAAACCCCATGGTCCTTACGGAGTCCCCAGCATCCTCTAGGACGTAAGAGAAAATAAGATTTTAAACCTACCGGTAAATCTATTTCTCCTAGTCCGTAGAGGATGCTGGGCGCCCGTCCCAGTGCGGAAACTCTGCAAGACTTGTATATAGTTGTTGATTACATAAGGGTTATGTTACAGTTGGAATCGGTCTTGGACCGTTGCTGTTTTTTGTTCATACGGTTAACTGGTTATGTATGATCCAGGTTACATGGTATGATTGGTGTGGGCTGGTATGAATCTTGCCCTTGGATTTCCAAATCCTGCCTTGTAGTGTCCATCTCCTCTGGGCACAGTTCTCTAACTGAGGTCTGGAGGAGGGGCATAGAGGGAGGAGCCAGTGCACACCCATAGTCAAAATTCTTTTAGGTGCCCTATCTCCTGCGGAGCCCGTCTATACCCCATGGTCCTTACGGAGTCCCCAGCATCCTCTACGGACTAGGAGAAATAGATTTACCGGTAGGTTTAAAATCTTATTTTCTCTAACGTCCTAGTGGATGCTGGGGACTCCGTAAGGACCATGGGGAATAGACGGGCTCTGCAGGAGACTGGGCACTCTATAAGAAAGATTTGGTACTATCTGGTGTGCACTGGCTCCTCCCTCTTTGCCCCTCCTCCAGACCTCAGTTAGATTTGTGTGCCCGGCCAGAGCTGGTTGCACACTAGGAGCTCTCCTGAGCTGCTAGAAAGAAAATTTAAAATTAGGTTTTTTATTTTACAGTGAGACCTGCTGGCAACAGGCTCACTGCATCGTGGGACTAAGGGGAGAAGAAGCGAACCTACCTGCTTGCAGCTAGCTTGGGCTTCTTAGGCTACTGGATACCATTAGCTCCAGAGGGATCGACCACAGGACTCGTCCTTGGTGTTCGTTCCCGAAGCCGCGCCGCCGTCCCCCTTACAGAGCCAGAAGCATGAAGATGGTCCGGAAAATCGGCGGCAGAAGACATCAGTTTTCACCAAGGTAGCGCACAGCACTGCAGCTGTGCGCCATTGCTCCTCATACACACTTCACACTCCGGTCACTGAGGGTGCAGGGCGCTGGGGGGGGGCGCCCTGAGCAGCAATAATATCACCTTGGCTGGCAAAAATAACCACAATATATAGTCCCAGAGGCTATATATGTGGTAATTACCCCTGCCAGAATTACAGAAAAAAGCGGGAGAAAGGCCGCCGAAAAAGGGGCGGAGCCTTCTCCCTCAGCACACTGGCGCCATTATTCCCTCACAGTTCCGCTGGAAGGAAGCTCCCTGACTCTCCCCTGCAGTCTACACTACGGAAAGGGTAAAAAAGAGAGGGGGGCACTAAATTTGGGCGCAGTTTAATATAATAAGCAGCTATAAAGGGTCATAATTCAGTTAGTCCCTGTATTATTATAGCGCTCTGGTGTGTGCTGGCATACTTTCTCTCTGTCTCCCCAAAGAGCTTTTGTGGGGTCCTGTCTCCTTGTAAGAGCATTCCCTGTGTGTGTGCGGTGTGTCGGTACGGCTGTGGCGACATGTTTGATGAGGAGACTTATGTGGAGGCGGAGCAGATGCCTATTAATGTGATGTCACCCCCTGCGGGGCAGACACCTGAGTGGATGGATTTATGGAAGGAATTACGTGCAAGTGTCGACTCCTTACATAAAAAATTTGACGACATGCCAAATGCGGGACAGCCGGCTTCTCAGCTCGTGCCTGCCCAGACGATTCAAAGGCCGTCAGGGGCCCTGAAACGACCACTACCTCAGATGGCAGACACAGATGTCGACACGGATACTGATGCAAGTGTCGACGACGATGAGTCAAATTTAATGTCCACTAGGGCCATTTGTGGCATGATTGAGGTAATGAAAGAGGTATTACACCTTACTGATATAAACCCGGGTACCTCAAAGAAGGGTATTATGTTTGGAGAGAAAAAACTACCTATAGTTTCTCTAACGTCCTAAGTGGATGCTGGGGACTCCGTAAGGACCATGGGGAATAGCGGCTCCGCAGGAGACTGGGCACAAAAGTAAAGCTTTAGAACTACCTGGTGTGCACTGGCTCCTCCCCCTATGACCCTCCTCCAAGCCTCAGTTAGATTTTTGTGCCCGAACGAGAAGGGTGCACACTAGGTGGCTCTCCTGAGCTGCTTAGTGAAAAGTTTAGTTTTAGGTTTTTTATTTTCAGTGAGACCTGCTGGCAACAGGCTCACTGCATCGAGGGACTAAGGGGAGAAGAAGCGAACTCACCTGCGTGCAGAGTGGATTGGGCTTCTTAGGCTACTGGACATTAGCTCCAGAGGGACGATCACAGGCCCAGCCATGGATGGGTCCCAGAGCCGCGCCGCCGGCCCCCTTACAGAGCCAGAAGACAGAAGAGGTCCGGAAAATCGGCGGCAGAAGACGTCCTGTCTTCAACAAGGTAGCGCACAGCACTGCAGCTGTGCGCCATTGCTCTCAGCACACTTCACACTCCGGTCACTGAGGGTGCAGGGCGCTGGGGGGGGGGGGGCGCCCTAAGACGCAATAAAAACACCTTGGATGGCAAAAAATGCATCACATATAGCTCCTGGGCTATATGGATGAATTTAACCCCTGCCAGAATACATAGAAAAACGGGAGATAAGGCCGCCGATAAGGGGGCGGAGCCTATCTCCTCAGCACACTGGCGCCATTTTCCCTCACAGCTCCGTTGGAGGGAAGCTCCCTGGCTCTCCCCTGCAGTCACTACACTACAGAAAGGGTTAAAAAAGAGAAGGGGGGCACTAATTACGCGCAGTATTAAAGATACAGCAGCTATAAGTGGAAAAAACACTTATATAAGGTTATCCCTATATATATATATAGCGCTCTGGTGTGTGCTGGCAAACTCTCCCTCTGTCTCCCCAAAGGGCTAGTGGGGTCCTGTCCTCTATCAGAGCATTCCCTGTGTGTGTGCTGTATGTCGGTACGTTTGTGTCGACATGTATGAGGAGAAAAATGATGTGGAGACGGAGCAGATTGCCTGTAATAGTGATGTCACCCCCTAGGGGGTCGACACCTGAGTGGATGAACTGTTGGAAGGAATTACGTAACAGTGTCAGCTCTGTCTAAAAGACAGTGGTTGACATGAGACAGCCGGCTACTCAGCTTGTGCCTGTCCAGACGTCTCATAGGCCGTCAGGGGCTCTAAAGCGCCCGTTTCCTCAGATGGCAGATATAGACGCCGACACGGATACTGACTCCAGTGTCGACGGTGAAGAGACAAATGTGACTTCCAGTAGGGCCACATGTTACATGATTGAGGCAATGAAAAATGTTTTACACATTTCTGATAATACGAATACCACCAAAAAGGGGTATTATGTTCGGTGAGGAAAAACTACCTGTAGTTTTCCTGAATCTGAGAAATTAAATGAGGTGTGTGATGATGCGTGGTTTTCCCCCGATAACAACTGATAATTTCTTAAATGTTATTGGCATTATATCCTTTCCCGCCAGAGGTTAGGGTGCGTTGGGAAACACCCCCTAGGGTGGATAAAGCGCTCACACGCTTGTAAGAACAAGGGCTCTACCCTCTCCTGAGATGGCCGCCCTTAAGGATCCTGCTGATAGAAAGCAGGAGGGCATCCTAAAAGGTATTTACACACATACTGGTGTTATACTGCGACCAGCAATCGCCTCAGCCTGGATGTGCAGTGCTGGGTTGGCGTGGTCGGATTCCCTGACTGAAAATATTGATACCCTAGATAGGGACAGTATATTATTGCCTATAGAGCATTTAAAAGATGCATTTCTATATATGCGTGATGCACAGCGGAATATTTGCCGACTGGCATCAAGTCTAAGTGCGTTGTCCATTTCTACCAGTAGAGGGTTATGGACACGACAGTGGTCAGGTGATGCGGATTCCAAACGGCATTTGGAAGTATTGCCTTATTAAGGGGATGAGTTATTTGGGGTCGGTCTTTCAGACCTGGTGGCCACGGCAACAGCTGGGAAATCCACGTTTGTACCCCAGGTCGCCTCTCAACATGAGAAGACGCCGTATTATCAGGCGCAGTCTTTTCGTGGGCAAGCGGGCAAAAGGTTCCTCATTTCTGCCCCGTGACAGAGGGAGAGGAAAAAGGCTGCAGAAATCAGCCAGTTCCCAGGAACAGAAACCCTCTCCCGCCTCTGCCAAGCCCTCAGTATGACGCTGGGGCTTTACAAGCAGAATCAGGCACGGTGGGGGCCCGTCTCAATGAATTTCAGCGCGCAGTGGGCTCACTCGCAAGTAGACCCCTGGATCCTTCAGGTGATATCTCAGGGGTACAAATTGGAATTCGAGACGTCTCCCCCTCGCCGTTTCCTAAAGTCGGCTTTACCGATGTCTCCTTCTGACAGGGAGACAATTTTGGAAGCCATTCACAAGCTGTATTCCCAGCAGGTGATAATCAAGGTACCCCTCCTGCAACAGGGAAAGGGGTATTATTCCACACTGCTGTGGTACCGAAGCCGGACGGCTCGGTGAGACCGATTCTAAATCTAAAATCTTTGAACACTTACATACAGAGGTTCAAATTCAAGATTGAGTCACTCAGAGCAGTGATTGCGAACCTGGAAGAAGAGGACTACATGATGTCTCGGTACATCAAGGATGCTTACCTTCATGTCCCAATTTACCCTTCTCACCAAGGGTACCTCAGGTTTATGGTACAGAACTGTCACTATCAGTTTCAGACGCTGCCGTATGGATGGTCCACGGCACCCCGGGTCTTTACCAAAGTAATGGCCGAAATGATGATACTCCTTCGAAGGAAGGGAATTTTAGTTATCCCTTATTTGGACGATTCCCTGATAAGGGTAAGATCCAGGGAACAGTTGGAGGTCGGTGTAGCACTATCTCAGGTAGTGTTGCGGCAGCACGGTTGGATTCTCAATATTCCAAAATCGCAGCTGATTCCGACGACTCGTCTTCTGTTCTTAGGAATGATCCTGGACACAGTTCAGAAAAAGGTGTTTCTCCCGGAGGAGAAAGTCAGGGAGTTATCCGAGCTAGTCGGGAACCTCCTATAACCGAGCCAAGTCTCAGTACATCAATGAGATGGTTCTGAAAAAAATGGTGGCTTCCTATGAAGCAATCCCATGCGGCAGATTCCACGCAAGAACTTTCCAGTGGGACCTGCTGGACAAATGGTCTGGGTCGCATCTTCAGATGCATCAGCGGATAACCCTGTCACCAAGCACAAGGGTGTCTCTCCTGTGGTGGTTGCAGAGTGCTCATCTTCTAGAGGGCCGCACATTCAGGACTGGGTCCTGGTGACCACGGATGCCAGCCTGCGAGGCTGGGGAGCAGTCACACAGGGAAGGAATTTCCAGAGCTTATGGTCAAGCCTGGAGACATCACTTCACATAAATATCCTGAAGCTAAGAGCCATTTACAATACTCTAAGCTCAGCAAGACCTCTGCTTCAAGGTCACCCGGAGTTGGTCCATTCGGACAACATCACGGCAGTCACCCACGTAAACAGACAGGGTGACACAAGAAGCAGAAGGGCAATGGCAGAAGCTGCAAGGATTCTTCGCTGGGCGGAAAATCATGTGATAGCACTGTCAGCAGTATTCATTCCGGGAGTTGACAACTGGGAAGCAGACTTCCTCAGCAGACACGACCTCCACCCGGGAGAGTGGGGACTTCACCCAGAAGTCTTCCACATGTTTATAAAACTCGACAAGTATTGCGCCAGGTCAAGGGACCCTCAGGCAATAGCTGTAGACGCTCTGGTAACACAGTGGGTGTACCAGTCAGTGTATGTGTTCCCTCCTCTGCCTCTCATAACCAAGGTACTGAGAATTATAAGATGGAAAGGAGTAAGCACTATATTCGTGGCTCCGGATTGGCCAAGAAGGACTTGGTAACCGGAACTTCAAGAGATGCTCACGGAGGATCCGTGGCCTCTACCTCTAAGAAGGGACCTGCTCCAGCAAGGACCCTGTCTGTTCCAAGACTTACCGCGACTGCGTTTAACGGCAGGGCGGTTGAACGCCGGATCCTGAAGGAAAAAGGCATTCCGGATGAAGTCATCCCTATCCTGATCAAAGCCAGGAAAGATATAACCGCAAAACATTATCACCGCATTTGGCGAAAATATGTTGCGTGGTGCGAGGCCAGTAAGGCCCCGACGGAGGAATTTTCAACTAGGTCGATTCCTACATTTCCTGCAAACAGGAGTGTCTATGGGCCTGAAATGGGGGTCCATTAAGGTTCAAATTTCGGCCCTGTCAATTTTCTTCCAAAAAGAACTAGCTTCAGTCCCTGAAGTTCAGACGTTTGTGAAAGGGGTACTGTATATACAGCCTCCTTTTGTGCCTCCAGTGGCACCTTGGGATCTAAATGTAGTTTTTGGGTTCCAAAAGTCACATTGGTTTGAACCACTTAAATATGTGGAGTTAAAATATCTCACATGGAAAGTGGTCATGCTGTTGGCCCTGGCCTGGGCCAGGTGCGTGTCAGAATTGGCGGCTTTATCCTGTAAAAGCCCTCATCTGATTTTCCATTCGGACAGGGCGGAATTGGGGACTTGTCCTCAGTTTCTCCCTAAGGTGGTTTTCAGCGTTTCACCTGAATCAACCAATTGTGGTGCCTGCGGCTACTAGGGACTTGGAGGACTCCAAGTTGCTAGACGTTGTCAGAGCCTTGGAAATATTGGTTTCCAGGACGGCTGGAGTCAGAAAATCTGACTCGTTGTTTATTCTGTATGCACCCAACAAGCTGGGTGCTCCTGCTTCTAAGCAGACTATTGCTCGTTGGATTTGTAGTACAATTCAGCTTGCACATTCTGTGGCAGGCCTGCCACAGCCAAAATCTGTAAAAGCCCATTCCACAAGGAAGGTGGGCTCATCTTGGGCGACTGCCCGAGGGGTCTCGGCTTTACAACTTTGCCGAGCAGCTACTTGGTCAGGAGCAAATACGTTTGTAAAATTCTACAAATTTGATACCCTGGCTGAGGAGGACCCGGAGTTCTCTCATTTGGTGCTGCAGAGTCATCCGCACTCTCCCGCCCGTTTGGGAGCTTTGGTATAATCCCCATGGTCCTTACGGAGTCCCCAGCATCCACTTAGGACGTTAGAGAAAATAAGAATTTACTTACCGATAATTCTATTTCTCGTAGTCCGTAGTGGATGCTGGGCGCCCATCCCAAGTGCGGATTGTCTGCAATACTGGTACATAGTTATTGTTACCAAAAAATCGGGTTATTGCTGTAGTGAGCCATCTTTTCTAGAGGCTCCTCTGTTATCATGCTGTTAACTGGGTTTAGATCACAAGTTATATGGTGTGATTGGTGTGGCTGGTATGAGTCTTACCCGGGATTCAAAATCCTTCCTTATTGTGTACGCTCGTCCGGGCACAGTATCCTAACTGAGGCTTGGAGGAGGGTCATAGGGGGAGGAGCCAGTGCACACCAGGTAGTTCTAAAGCTTTACTTTTGTGCCCAGTCTCCTGCGGAGCCGCTATTCCCCATGGTCCTTACGGAGTCCCCAGCATCCACTACGGACTACGAGAAATAGAATTATCGGTAAGTAAATTCTTATTTTTTCCCCCATCTGAGGAATTGAATGAGGTGTGTGAAGAAGCGTGGGCTTTCTCCGATAAAAAATTGGTGATTTCAAAAAAATTACTAATGGCGTTCCCTTTCTCGTCTGAGGATAGGTCACGTTGGGAAACTCCCCCTAGGGTGGATAAAGCGCTCACACGTTTGTCTAAAAAGGTGGCACTACCGTCTCCGTATATGGCCGCCCTAAAGGAACCTGCTGATAGATTTTAGGATAGCCTCCTGCTTTCTATTTACACACACACTGGTGTTATACTGAGACCAGCTATTGCCTCAGCCTGGATGTGCAGTGCTGCTGCTGCTTGGTCAGATTCCCTGTCGGAAAATATTGACACCCTAGACAGAGACACTATATTGCTAACCATAGAGCATATAAAAGACTCGGTCTTATACATGAGAGATGCACAGAGGGAGATCTGCCGGCTGGCATCTAGAATAAGTGCTTTGTCCATCTCTGCTAGGAGAGGCTTATGGACTCGGCAGTGGACAGGAGATGCAGATTCTAAAAGGCACATGGAAGTTTTGCCTTATAAGGGTGAGGAGTTATTCGGGGACGGTCTCTCAGACCTTGTTTCCACAGCAACGGCTGGGATGTCTGCATTTTTGCCCCATGTCCCCTCACAGCCTAAGAAAGCACCGTATTACCAAGTACAGTCCTTTCGACCCCAGAAAAACAGGCGCGGAAAAGGCGGGTCCTTTCTGTCTAGAGGCAGAGGAAGGGGGAAAAAGCTGCAACACACAGCCGGTTCCCAGGACCAAAAGTCCTCCCCCGCTTCTTCCAAATCAGCCGCATGACGGTGGGGCTCCACAGGCGGAGCCAGGTACGGTGGGGGGCCGCCTCAAAAATTTCAGCGATCAGTGGGCTCGCTCACGGGTGGATCCCTGGATCCTTCAAGTAGTATCTCAGGGGTACAAGCTGGAATTCGAGGCGCCGCCCCCCCCGCCGTTTCCTCAAATCAGCCTTACCGACGACTCCATCGGGCAGGGAGGCTGTGCTAGAGGCCATTCACAAGCTGTATTCCCAGCAGGTGATAGTCAAGGTACCCCTACTTTAACAAGGCCGGGGCTACTATTCCACACTGTTTGTGGTACCGAAACCAGACGGTTCGGTGAGACCCATTTTAAATTTGAAATCCTTGAACACTTACATAAAAAAATTCAAGTTCAAGATGGAATCGCTCAGGGCGGTTATTGCAAGCCTGGACGAGGGGGATTACATGGTATCCCTGGACATCAAGGATGCTTACCTGCATGTCCCTATTTACCTTCCTCAGCAGGAGTACCTCAGATTTGTGGTACAGGATTGCCATTACCAATTCCAGACACTACCGTTTGGACTGTCCACGGCACCGAGGGTGTTTACCAAGGTAATGGCAGAAATGATGATACTCCTTCGAAAAAAGGGAGTTTTAATTATCCCATACTTGAACGATCTCCTTATAAAGGCGAGGTCCAGGGAGCAGTTACTGGTCGGAGTAGCACTATCTCAGGAGGTGCTACAACAGCATGGCTGGATTCTGAACATTCCAAAGCCACAGCTGGTTCCTTCCACTCGCTTACTGTTCCTGGGGATGATTTTGGACACAGAACTGAAAAAAGTGTTTCTCCCGCAGGAGAAAGCCAAGGAGCTGTCATCTCTAGTCAGAGACCTCCTAAAACCAAAACGGGTATCGGTGCATCGTTGCACACGAGTCCTGGGAAAAATGGTGGCTTCATACGAAGCAATTCCATTCGGCAGGTTCCATGCGAGGACCTTCCAGTGGGACCTCTTGGACAAGTGGTCGGGATCGCATCTTCAGATGCATCAAATGATAACCCTGTCTCCAAGGACCAGGGTGTCTCTACTGTGGTGGCTGCAGAGTGCTCATCTTCTAGAGGGCCGCAGATTCGGCATACAGGACTGGGTCCTGGTGACCACGGATGCCAGCCTTCGAGGCTGGGGAGCAGTCACACAGGGAAGAAACTTCCAAGGACTATGGTCAAGTCAGGAGACTTCCCTACATATAAATATTCTGGAACTAAGGGCCATTTACAATGCCCTAAGTCAGGCAAGACCCCTGCTTCAAAACCAGCCGGTACTGATCCAGTCAGACAACATCACGGCAGTCGCCCATGTGAACCGACAGGGCGGCACAAGAAGCAGGATGGCAATGGCAGAAGCCACAAGGATTCTCCGATGGGTGGAAAATCACGTACTAGCACTGTCAGCAGTGTTCATTCCGGGAGTGGACAACTGGGAAGCAGACTTCCTCAGCAGACACGACCTACACCCGGGAGAGTGGGGACTTCATCCAGAAGTCTTCCTACTGTTGGTAAACCGTTGAGAAAGGCCACAGGTGGACATGATGGCGTCCCGCCTCAACAAAAAGCTAAAGAGATATTGCGCCAGGTCAAGGGGCCCTCAGGCGATAGCTGTGGACGCTCTAGTGACACCGTGGGTGTACCAGTCGGTTTATGTGTTCCCTCCTCTGCCTCTCATACCAAAGGTACTGAGAATAATAAGAAGGCGAGGAGTAAGAACGATACTCGTGGTTCCGGATTGGCCAAGAAGGGCTTGGTACCCGGAACTTCAGGAAATGATATCAGAGGACCCATGGCCTCTACCGCTCAGACAGGATCTGCTGCAGCAGGGGCCCTGTCTGTTCCAAGACTTACCGCGGCTGCGTTTGAAAATCACATTGGTTTGAACCACTTAAAACTGTGGATCTGAAATATCTCACGTGGAAAGTGGTCATGTTATTGACCTTGGCTTCGGCCAGGCGTGTGTCAGAATTGGCGGCTTTGTCTTGTAAAAGCCCTTATCTGATTTTTCATATGGATAGGACAGAATTGAGGACTCGTCCCCAGTTTCTCCCTAAGGTGGTATCTGCTTTTCACTTGAACCAACCTATTGTGGTGCCTGCGGCTACTGGGGACTTGGAGGATTCCAAGTTACTGGATGTAGTCAGGGCCCTGAAACTTTGTTTCCAGGACGGCTGGAGTCAGAAAGACTGACTCGCTTTTTGTCCTGTACGCACCCAACAAGATAGGTGCTCCTGCTTCTAAGCAGTCTATTGCGCGCTGGATTTGTAGCACTATTCAGCTGGCACATTCTGCGGTAGGCTTACCGCAGCCTAAATCTGTAAAAGCCCATTCCACACGGAAGGTGGGCTCATCTTGGGCGGCTGCCCGAGGGGTCTCGGCTTTACAACTTTGCCGAACTGCTACTTGGTCAGGGGCAAACACGTTTGCAAAATTCTACAATTTGATACCCTGGCTGAGGAGGACCTTGAGTTCTCTCATTCGGTGCTGCAGAGTCATCCGCACTCTCCCGCCCGTTTGGGAGCTTTGGTATAATCCCCATGGTCCTTACGGAGTCCCCAGCATCCACTAGGACGTTAGAGAAAATAAGATTTTACTCACCGGTAAATCTATTTCTCGTAGTCCGTAGTGGATGCTGGGCGCCCGTCCCAAGTGCGGAGTGTCTGCAATACTTGTATATAGTTATTGCCTAACTAAAGGGTTATTATTGAGCCATCTGTTGAGAGGCTCAGTTATATTTCATACTGTTAACTGGGTATAGTATCACGAGTTATACGGTGTGATTGGTGTGGCTGGTATGAGTCTTACCCGGGATTCAAAAAATCCTTCCTTATTGTGTCAGCTCTTCCGGGCACAGTATCCTAACTGAGGTCTAGAGGAGGGGCATAGAGGGAGGAGCCAGTGCACACCAGATAGTACCAAATCTTTCTTATAGAGTGCCCAGTCTCCTGCGGAGCCCGTCTATTCCCCATGGTCCTTACGGAGTCCCCAGCATCCACTACGGACTACGAGAAATAGATTTACCGGTGAGTAAAATCTTATTTTTTTGTCCATGTTGGGATTTTGACCTTCGGTCAATGGTTGTCGTGATTTTGATTGTAGGTAAATTGACCGCATCCCAGTGTTTCCTTGACAAATGCCGCTTGCAGTTGGTCAAAATTTTCCGGCTGTCAGAAACCACTCTTGTAGTCGTAGAAGATCATGGTTCTCCAGTGGCTTCCGTTGAGCTTCATAACAAGTTCATGAAGGAAATGAACATGCTGACTTCTTCGGTAATCAGTGCTGCTACTATACGGTTCTGTGCCTCCGAAAACTTATTGCACACCCCTCGTATGTGTGTTACAGTCATAAAAGCGCATTTCTGAATAAATGTACTGCCCACATTTTATTTTTATTAAAGTATATCATCAGGTTTTAATGAGTTCTTGTAGCTATACCCAATAACCATTTGAATGTATTCCTCCTGATGTTTTGTTGATATCACAAACATAACATAAAATACTTCACTTTTTTTAAATTTTTTTATTGCAGATGCTTAAATTCATTGATCGCTGCTCTCTACACATGCAAGCTCTAATCCACTGTTATCCTTTGAAGCCTATGAGGATTGCCACATCACAGGAACTCGTTTTTACTCCATCACTAATTGATCTACTTTCACCAAGGTATGCACTTGTTGGCATTTCACTGTTGAATCAGAAAGTCAGCTTTACAGTATTTGTTCTCGCTAATGGAATATTAATAATAATGATGATAATTTTATATAAATTGCGCTGTTTCTCCCACAGGACTCAAGGCACTTTACAGACAGAAAAAAACCCATAGCACATGCTACAAAGGATTAAGTATTAGTAGCATTAGCAAAAAAAACCCCACCCATAAATAAAAAGAGAACCTAGAGAGTAGGCATAATAAATTCCACAGGTTATCTATTCCACCCACAAAAGGTACCAGACAAGGCAGCCGTGCTTGTCGCACTATGGGCCTAATTCAGACCTGATCGTAGATGTGCTAAATTTAGCACATCTACGATCACCTTCCATGACATACGGGGGGATGCCCAGCACAGGGGCCAGGCTAGCCCGCCTGCATGTCAGGCCCTACCCCGCCGCACAAGTACATAAGCATCGCACAGCGGCGATGCTTTTGTACTTGAAGAATAGCTCCCCACCAGCGCAGCTCATGTGCGCTGGCAGGGAGCTACTCATCGCTTTTTGTGGGAGATGGGGGTAAATGTGGCGCTGTATAGGACCTAGAGCAAGCTTCAGGGAGGGTTTGGGGGTCCCCTAAATGACTCCCTCAGGGATAAACGGTGCAATTGGATGTAACCTCTCCCTTGTGGGTGCTGGATCCTTTTAAATATCAAACCTCCAATAAGGATCATGGATATCAAATGTGATAAAATTATCACTTTATCATTTTATCACATTTCATATCCATTATCCTCATTGGAGATTTGATATTTAAAAGGATCCAGCTACTCATCGCTGTCCGGGTCAATGTGTTAGACATCATGCAGAGGCCGTAACCCGCCCCCCATAGGGTCCGGGCACGTCATGCGTTGCCCGGACCGCGCCCCTAAAATGGCGGCCAAACGCCGCCGGCCCGCCCCCTCCTGCCCAGTGACTGCCTCTGCCTGTCAATCAGGCAGAGGTGATCGCAGGGCTGAAATGGCCGTCGGCTGTCTGGCATGCGCCGGCGCACTGCGGCGCATGCGCAGTTCAGACCTGATCGGCTGCTGTGCGAAAATGCACAGCAGCGATTAGGTCTGAATTGGGCCCTATGTAGGAATACCTTTGGGTGCAATAGGTCACGCCTAGAAGAGATGACACAAAATGGGGTGATTGCAGCAACCTAATGCTAGGAGTAGGGTCTCAACATAACCGTCGGATCCATGTATTTTCTCTTACGTCCTAAGGGATACTGGGAATCCATTTATTACCATGGGTTATAGACGGCTCCACTAGGAGCCATGAGCACTTTAAGAAATTGATAGTGTGCACTGGCTCCTCCCTCTATGCCCCTCCTACCAGACTCCCTTTAGAAAATGTGCCCGGAGGGGCCGGTCACATCTATGGAAGCTCCTGAAGAGTTTTCTGCATTTATTTTCTAAGTTTGTTATTTTCAGGCTGGACTTGATGGCACCACGCTACCTGATTCGTGGGACTTTGGTGGGGGGAACGGCCCCACCTCTCTCAAGGTTAATGGTCCCGTTCCCCGCTGACAGGACGCTAGCTCCTGAGGTTACTATTCACAATCACCACCATGGCGAGCGTACATTCCCGCAGCACGCCGCAGCCTCTATCAGAGTCAGAAGAATGAAGAGTGGGGAGTACTAAACCGGCGTCCTGGTTAGTGTGTCGCTGGCCATTATGGCGGCATGAGGGTACGGAGACGCACGGCTTCTAAACGGGGCGGACTGCGGCTCCCGCTGTGTAAGGACACAGATGCTGAAGAGCGAACACAGTACCCAGACAGGCAACAAAGCCATAAAAGGAGTCTGTCTCCATTTTATGCACATAGACACATACAGCAAGTATTAAAAAGAGCGGGAAGACCGTGCACCATTGAAGGGGCAGTGCTTCACTATGAGCGGATCCAGGAGGTCACCATTGCCATTTTCCCTCTGCAGCAGACACAGACGCTGACTGACAGGGGCGTGCAGCTCCTCCGGAGAGAATCCAGATTACCTCAGCATTAGCAGGGGGTCATAGCAGGGGAAAGCGATAATTAGTGTACTAAGTCCCTAATCTAGGTACTTTTAGTCTGCGACCCGGCTAAGCTTGGCATGAGCATTAAGGGCGCCGTGTGCTGGTTCCATACTCCCTCTGTGTCTCCCTGGAAGGGCTCTTTGTGGGTTAATTGGGCATTTAACCTTTTCCTGTGTGTGTATGATGTCACTGTTAAAGTATGTCAGGCAAAGAGTGTGTTTCATGTAAGGCACAGTGTTCCTCTTTTCCAGGGGTTTCACTAGTGTGTACTCAGTGTAGTATCCCTTTCCAGGCTAGTGGAGCAGAGCCAGCATGGCTGAACTCCATTAGGGGAATGATTTCCACAATCTCTATTAAGTTATCTCGGAATGAGAAAGAGACGCAATACTTAAGACAATCTATGACTGAGTTTACGAAAAGAGACTCAGTACCCAAACCAGCATCTCAGTCCCCTGCCATTTGTCCGCAAAAACGTACTTTGGCCCATGTCCTACAGTCTGACTCTGATGATGAGGGGTCAGACATGGAGGAGGGTGAGGTGGACTCAGAGGTGGGGGAGGGTACTCTCACAGGGAATAGAGGCGCTCATAGAGGCTATCAGAGTAGTTCTGAATATCCCTGATAAGGTGACAGAGTGAGGAATCTTATTTTAATATAAAAAAGACATCCTCAGCCACTTTTCCTGTGTCAAAGGAACTAATTACCCTGTTTGAAGAACCGTAGGTTGATCCTGATAGGAAGTTTCAAATCCCTAAACGGTTGTTTTCATCTTTTCCTTTTCCTCCTGAGGATAGGAAAAAATGGGTGAATCCACCGATAGTGGATGCATCAGTCTCCAGGCTGTCACGAAAAATTGTATTGCCTGTCCCGGGTGCAGCCTCCCTAAAATACGCATCTGATCGTATAATTGAGACTACGCTCAAATCTTTGTATACAGCTGCTGGGGTGGCCCAGAGACCCACTATAGCATGTGGGTGGATTACAAGAGCCATTGCTAAATGGTCGGGTAACCTGATTGAAGGCTTAGACACCTTGCCTCAGGAGGATGTTATCTTGTTCCTGCAACATATACAGGACTCTGCGAACTTTATCGTGGAAGCCATAAAAGAAATAGACTTGCTTAATGCACGCACTACAGCTATAGCAGTGTCGGCACGAAGGGGCTTATGGCTATGCCAGTGGACTGCGGATGCGGACTCCAGGAAAACCGTGGAAGGCCTACCCTTCACAGGTGAGGCCTTATATGGAGATGAACTAGACAAATGGATCTCCAAGGCTACTGCGTGTAAGTCCACATACCTACCCTCTGCAGCTACCCCAGCTAGGGAGGCCTACTCAGGACCCAATTTAGAGTCCTTTCGGACTGCCAAGTTTAGCGGCAAGGCCAGAGGTCCTTCTACCGCCGCCAGAGGTTCTAGAGGTAAACCAGCGACTGTTGGTACACAGGAACAGGGCTCAGGCTCTGCTTCCTCAAAACTTTCAGCATGATGGTGGACAGCGATGCCTGGATGACTGGCGGGTGGGAGCCCGGCTAAAATTTTTAAGTCGCATTATGTCCCAGGGCTTCAGACTGGAGTTCCCACCTCACAGATTCATCAAATCAGGCTTACCAGTTTTACAAGAGTTAAGTATAACCTTACAGGATGCCATTCAAAAACTGGTACAGACCCAGGTCATTGTTCCAATTCCACCTCACCTACTAAACAAGGGTTAGTTTTCCAGCTTGTTTGTAGTACCGAAACCGGAAGGTTCGGTAAGACCGATTTTGAACCTCAATTCGTTAAACCTGTACTTACGAGTGTTCAAATTCAAGATGGAGTGTCTAAGAGTGGTGATCTCAGGTCTCGATGAGTGGGAATTCCTAGTGTCCCAGGATATCAAGGATGCGTACCTTCACATTCTGATCTGGCCGCCTCATCAGGCTTATCTACGGTTTGCTCTGCAGCACTGTCACTTCCAGTTCCAGGCCCTGCCATTTGGTCTCTCCACGGCACTGAGGGTGTTCACCAAAGTGATGGCAGAGATGATGTTCCTTCTCCGCAAACGAGGAGTGGACATAATTCCGTACCGGGACGATCTTCTGATAAAGGCACCGTCCAGGGAGCAGATGTTGGAGAGCACTGGTCTCTCAACCAGATTACTTCTGGATCACGGGTGGATTCTGAATCTACCAATATCTCACCTAGAACCAACACAGAGGTTTCATTTCCTGGGAATGATACTGGACACAGTCTCAGAAAGTATTCCTTCCCTTGGAAAAGGCAGTGATAATCCAGTCGATGGTTCAGGCTGTCCTGAAGCCAACTCGGATCTTGGTGCATCTCTGCATACGCCTTCTGGGAAAAATGGTGGCCTCTTACTAGGCAATTTAGTACGGAAGGTTTCATGCGAGGCCCTCCCAATTAGATCTGTTGGACAGATGGTCCGGATCGCATCTTCACATGCACCATAGGATTCGGCTGTCGACAAAAGCCAGGATATCCCTCCTGTGGTGGCTACAAACTTCTCACCTAGTCGAGGGTCGGAGGTTCTGAATTCAGAATTTGGTTCTACTAACCACAGACGCAAGTCTCAGAGGTTGTAGCAAAGTCACCCAAGGGATACAGTTTCAGGGAAGATGGTCAAATTTGGAGGTCATCCTTCCAATAAACATCCTGGAACTCAGAGCCATCTACAATGCTCTTCTGTAGGCCTCGTATCTTCTTCAGAATCAGGCCATTCAGCTCCAGTCGGACAATGTGACGGGGTTGACGTACATAAACTGACAGGTCGGAATGAAAAACAGAACCGCTATGTCAGAGGTGTCAAGAATTCTCCTCTGGGTGGAAAAACATGCCATGGCGTTGTCGGCAGTCTTCATTCCGCGAGACGACAACTGGGAAGCAGACTTCCTCAGCAGACATGATCTGCACCCGGGGGAATGGGGCCTTCATCCGGAGGTGTTCCAGTGACTGACGTGTCGTGGGGTTACCCACAGATCGACATGATAACATCTCCACTCAACAAGAAGCTCAAGCGATATTGTTCCAGGTTGAGAGACTCTCAGGCAGTGGCGGTGGACGCCCTGACAACTCCGTGGGTTTACCAGCTGCTGTACGTGTTTCCTCCACTTCCTCTGATCCCAAGAATTCTAAAAAGAATAAAAAGTGAAAAGGTTCATGCAATCCTCATTGCTCCATACTGGCCACAAAGGGCCTGGTATGTGGATCTTCTCGAGATGCTGATCAAAGATGCGTGGCCTCTGCCTCTTCAAGAGGATCTTCTGCAGCAGGGCCCGTTCGTCTATCAAGACTTATTGCGGCTACGTTTAATGGCATGGAAGTTGATCGGCTGATCCTAGCCAAAATATGGATTCCTGACAAGGTCATCACGACTATTATCCAAGCCAGAAAGGGGGTAACGTCTAAACATTACCATTGTATCTGGAAGAAATATGTCTCTTGGTGTGAAAGCAGACAATCTTCTGCGGTGGAATTTCATCTGGGATGTTTCCTGCTTTTTCTGCAGTCGAGAGTGGATGTGGGCCTATTCCGAGGCTCCATTAAAGTTCAGATATCGGCCTTGTAATGAGCCCCTGTGCAACACCTGTTGTCAACAATTGATTTAATTCTGTTTTAAAAGATTCTGTTGGATCCACTTGTATTTTCCTGTATACATTAGGTGAGTTGAGTTGGCTGTACATTTCCCGTAAATATGCATCCGTGTCTTGTATTACATGGGTGCCCCATTTGTCCACTGCCCTGAAGACCACAGATTTATCTTTGCTTAAAGTGCGTAGTGCCTTATGTTCTTCTTTGGAAATGTTGTATTGAATTTTATTCCTATTGCTTTTTTGAGCACCCATAACTTGATGGTCCAAAAGGCGGACGAAGCTCTTGATAGAGGAATTAAATGACTGTGGTTCAAATGTGGATGTACTTTTTTATGGGCAATTGCTGGATTCCTCATATATTCTCTGTTTCAGGGAAAAAGTCTTTCAACTTGAGATTCCTATTGAATTTCCATAGTTTCTTTTTCTATTCAAAAGCATCGAATGGTGCTTTAGGTATAAATGTATGACCTTTGTTTAAAACTTTAGATTCAGTGGGTGAAATAGTCCATTTTGATAAATTCACCAATACAGTAGGTCTTCTTCCTGCTTGAACTTTTCCCTTTCACAGTGGCCCCCACATCGCAAGTGGGACCGCTGTTTTTTGTGGCACGCATGATAACCCCTAAAGGAGATTTCCTGGTGGAGGAATATTGGGTTAGAGCCTGGAGGAAGGGCCGGTGAGTGCAAGACTCAGGGGTTTCAGCCATGTCTGAGTGTCGTCCGGCCTGGATCCCTGGGTACAGGATATTGTGTCCCCAGGGGTACAGGCTGGAGTTTCAAGAACTCCCACCTCCCCGATTTTTCAAATCAGGCTTGCCAACTTTGCTAACAGACAGGGCTATCCTACAGGAAGCCATCCGAAAATTGGAAAAGTCACAGGTCATTGTCCCAGTTCCACCTCATATGCAAAACAAGGTTTACTATTCAAAACTTTTCTCCTTACGTCCTAGAGGATGCTGGGGACACTTCAAGAACCATGGGGTATACACGGGATCCGCAGGAGACATGGGCACTTTAAGACTTTAAAAGGGGTGTGAACTGGCTCCTCCCTCTATGCCCCTCCTCTAGACTCCAGTTTAGAATCTGTGCCCAGTGAGACTGGATGCACACTGAGGAGCACTCCTGAGTTTCTCTGAAAAAAGACTTTTGTTAGGTTTATTATTTTCAGGTAGACCTGCTGGCAACAGGCTCCCTGCATCGTGGGACTGAGGGGAGAGAAGCAGACCTACATCTGTGATTTTCAAGGCTCTGCTTCTTAGGCTACAGGACACCATTAGCTCCTGAGGGTCTGAACGCTAGGTACGCCTGGATGCTCGTTCCCGGAGCCCGCCGTCACCCCCCTTACAGAGCCAGAAGTCAGAAGGGTGAGTAGAAGAAGATCAGAAAACTTTAGTGATGGCTTTGAGGTAACGCACAGTGGCCGCGCTGCGCGCCATGATCCCACACACACAGTGGAACTACAGGGTGCAGGGCGCAGGGGGGTCGCCCTGGGCAGCATAAAATCCATATGTTAAGACTGGGTATGTGGTATTTAAGTGCCTAGGCACTGAATCCGGACCCCTGCCAGTATAAATAATTGAAAAAATAGCGGGGCTGAAGCGCGCCATTAAGGGGGCGTGGCTTAGCCCTCACAGCTCTCATCAGCGCCATTTTCTCTTCACAGAGCTGCAGAGACACTGGTCCTTCCTCAACACTGCTGTATCAAGTAACAGGGTGCAAAACAGGGGGGGGGGGGCACAGTTAATTTGGTGCTGGATTTATGATATAAAAGCGCTAACAGGTCTGAGGCATTATATAAAAAAGTTTCAGAACCGGGATAGGCGCTGGGTTGTGAGCTGGCACACTCCCTCTGTGTTTCTCTAACAGGCTTTACTGTGGGTTTGTCCTCTATATGCCCAGTGTGTTTGTGGTGTCGGTAGTGCTCTTCCCAGGAGGAGACTGGATTAGGGAAAGAAACAACTGTGGGAGTGACTCTGTCGGTACCGCCGACGCCTGATTGGGTAAATGTTTTGAGTGCTTTGAATGCGAATGTGGCTCTATTAAATAAGAGATTGGATACGTCTGAGTCTCAGACCCAGGCATGGAAGAAATCCGTGGAGGATGTGTTGTCACAAGTTCAGACCCCCTCGGGGTCACAAAAGCGTTCTTTTACCCAGATAACAGATACCGACACGGACTCTGACTCCAGTGTCGACTATAGTGATTCCAGATTAAATCCAAAACTGGCTAAAAGCATTTAGTACATGATTGTGGCGATGAAAGACATGTTACATATCACGGAGGACCCTGCTGTTCCTGATACAAGGGTCTGTATGTTTAAAGGAAAGAAACCTGAGGTAACGTTCCCTCCCTCTCATGAACTGAACGCTCTTTTTGAAAAAGTTTGGGAAAATCCTAATAAAAAGGTGTTTCAGATTCCCAAGAGAATTCCGGTGGCATATCCGTTCCCCTCGGGATAGGGAAAAGTGGGAGTCACGCCCCAATGTGGACAAATCTCTATTACGGCTGTCCAAAAAGGTGGCGCTTCCGTCTCCTGACACGGCAGCCCTAAAGGAACCTGCGGATCGTAAGCAGGAAAATACATTGAAATCCATTTATGTCACTACGGGTACGCTACTCAGACCTGCCGTTGCTTCGGCGTGGGTGAGTAGCGCTATTGAAAAGTGGGCAGATAACTTGTCATCTGAGTTAGATACCCTGGATAGGGATAGCATTCTTTTGACACTGGGTCATATCAGGGATGCTGCAGCCTACCTTAAGGAAGCTGCGAGGGACATTGGCCTTTTGGGATCAAGGTCCAATGCTATGGCAGTCTCAGCTAGGAGAGCACTGTGGATTCATCAATGGAATGCTGATGCTGACTCTAAGAAGGCTATAGAGTCTCTGCCGTATAAAGGTGGTGTCTTGTTTGGTGACTGCCTCGCTGACCTGGTATCTACAGCTACCGCGGGTAAGTCATCCTTTTTACCTTATGTTCCTGCACAACAAAAGAGAACGCACCGCTATCAGATGCAGTCCTTTCGGCCCAATAAATACAAAAGAGGACGAGGGTCTTCCTTCCTTGCTTCCAGAGGAAGAGGAAAGGGAAAAAGGTCACAGGCTGTGGCAGGTTCCCAAGAGCAAAAGTCCTCTGCCGCTTCTACCAAATCCACCGCATGACGCTGGGACTCCTCGGCGGGAGTCCGCACCAGTGGGGGCATGTCTCCGACTCTTCAGTCATTTCTGCGTTCGTTCGGACCTAGACCCATGGGTATTAGAAATAGTGTCCCAAGGGTACAAGCTGGAATTTCAAGACCCCCTCGACGATTTTTCAAATCAGCCTTACCAGTTTCTCTTCCGGACAGGAAGGTGGTATGCGGTGCTATACAAAAGCTATGTCAAAATCAAGTCATTGTCACGGTGCCCCCGTCACAACAGGGAGAAGGCTTTTAGTCGAGCCTGTTCGTGGTCACGAAGCCGGACGGTTCGGTCAGACCTATTCTAAACTTAAAATCCCTAAATTTCTGTCTAAAAAAATTAAAATTCAAGATGGAGTCTCTCCGAGCAGTGATCTCCAGTCTGGGGGAAGGGGATTTTATGGTGTCGGTCGACATAAAGGATGCCTACTTACATGTCCCCATATATCCTCCACATCAGGCTTACCTGAGGTTTGCCGTTCAGGATTGTCATTACCAAGTTCAGACGCTGCCGTTTGGTCTGTACACGGCTCCGAGGGTTTTCACCAAAGTTATGGCGGAAATGATGCTTCTCCTGCGCAAGCAAGGAGTCACAATTATCCCGTACTTGGACAATCTCCTGATAAAAGCGAGGTCCAAGGAGCAATTACTGCAGAGCATGACGCTCTCCCTGACAATTCTGCAACAACATGGTTGGCTCCTAAACTTGCCAGAATCACAGTTGGTTCCGACAACAAGGCTGTCGTTCTTGGGTATGATTCTGGACACGGAATTACAGAGAGTTTTTCTTCCAGTGGAAAAGGCTCTGGAAATTCAGAACCTGGTCAAACAGATTCTGAAGCCGGCAAGTGTCGATTAATCAATGCACTCGGTTACTAGGGAAGATGGTGGCGGCCTACGAGGCCATTCAGTTTGGAAGATTCCATGCCAGAGTGTTTCAATGGGACCTGTTGGACAAATGGTCCGGATCCCATCTGCACATGCACCGACAGATAATCCTGTCTTCCAAGACCAGAATCTCACTCCTGTGGTGGCTGCACAGCTCTCACCTCCTAGAGGGACGCAGATTCGGGATCCAGGACTGGATCCTGGTGACCACGAATGCGAGTCTCCGAGGCTGGGGTGCAGTCACACGGGGAAAATTTCCAGGGAAAATGGTCAAGCCAGGAAGCTTGTCTACACTTAACCATTCTGGAATTAAGGGCCATTTACAACGGCCTTCTACAAGCGGAACATCTTCTTCGCTATCTGCCCGTCTTGATTCAGTCGGACAACGTAACAGCAGTGGCGTACGTAAACCGCCAGGGCGGAACGAAGAGCAGAGCGGCAATGGCAGAAGCCACAAAAGTTTTCCGCTGGGCGGAAAGGCATGTAAGCGCTCTGTCAGCAGTCTTCATTCCGGGTTTGGACAACTGGGAAGCAGACTTCCTCAGCAGACACGATCTCCATCCAGGAGAGTGGGTCTTCATCAAGAGGTCTTTGCAAAAGTAACAAGTCGTCGGGGAATTCCTCAAATAGACATGATGGCGTCTCGCCTCAACAAGAAACTTCCGAGATATTGTTCCAGGTCGAGGGACCCTCAAGCAATAGCAGTGGACACCCTATTGACACCGTGGGTATTTCAGTCGATATATGTGTTCCCTCCGATTCCACTCATTCCAAAAGTGTTAAGGATCATAAGAAGAACGAGGGTTCATGCAATCCTTATTGTTCCAGACTGGCCAAGGATGGCCTGGTATCCAGATCTTCAGGAATTACTCATAGGAGATCCCTGGCCTCTTCCTCTATGAGACGATCTGTTACAGCAGGGGCCGTGCGTGTACCAAGACTTCGTTTGACGGCTTGGAGGTTGAGCGCAGGATCCTAGCCCGAAAGGGTATTCCCGGTGAAGTAATTCCCACACTGCTTCAGGCTAGAAAAGAGGTAACAGCGAAACATTATCACCGTATTTGGAGGAAATATGTGTCTTGGTGTGAATCCAAGGAGTCTCCTACGGAAGAATTTCAGCTGGGCCATTTTCTCCATTTTCTGCAAGCAGGGGTGGATGCGGGCCTAAAGTTAGGCTCAATTAAAGTACAAATTTCGGCCTTGTCAATTTTCTTTCAAAAATAATTGGCTTCCCTTCCGGAAGTTCAGACTTTCGTGAAAGGCGAGCTGCACATCCAGCCTCCCTTTGTGCCCCGGTGGCACCGTAGGATCTTAACGTGGTGTTGCAGTTCCTGCAATCTGATTGGTTTGAACCTTTACGTAAGGTAAAGTTGAAATTCGTCACTTGGAAAGTGATCATGCTGTTGGCCTTGGCCTCTGCAAGGCGGGTGTCTGAATTGGCGGCTTTGTCTCACAAGAGCCCCTATTTGATCTTCCATGAAGATAGAGCGGAGTTGAGTACTCGTCAGCAATTTCTGCCTAAAGTGGTGTCATCATTTCACATGAACCAACTTATTGTGGTGCCAGTGGCTACTGACGCCTTTGAGGAATCGAAGTCTCTAGATGTGGTCAGAGCTTTGAAAATTTATGTAGCCAGAACGGCTGAGATTATGAAAACGGAGGCTCTGTTTGTCCTGTATGATCCCAACAAGATTGGGGCTCCTGCTTCCAAGCAGACGATTGCACGCTGGATCTGTAATACAATTCGGCAAGCTCATTCTACGGCTGGATTGCCGTTACCGAAATCGGTGAAGGCCCATTCTACCAGAAAGGTGGGCTCATCCTGGGCGGTTGCCCGGGGGGTCTCGGCATTACAGCTTTGCCAAGCAGCTACGTGGTCGGGTTCAAACACTTTTGCAAAGTTTTACAAGTTTGATACCCTGGCTAAGGAAAACCTCTTGTTTGGTCAATTGGTGCTGCAGAGTTATCCGCACTCTCCCGTCCGTTCTTGAGCTTTGGTATAAACCCCATGGTTCTTGAAGTGTCCCCAGCATCCTCTAGGACGTATGAGAAAATAGGATTTTAATACCTACCGGTAAATCGTTTTCTCTTAGTCCGTAGAGGATGCTGGGCGCCCGTCCCAGTGCGTACTGTATCTGCAGTCATTGGTTATGGTTACACACGTTTTGTGTTGCGTTTATAGTCAGCCTGTTGCTGTCATTAGTCATGCTGTTGCATGCGTTGGGTTAAATGCCATGTTGTACGGCATGTTTGAGGTGTGAGCTGGTGTATATCTCACCTTAGTTTAAATCAAAATAAATCCTTTTTCCTCGAAATGTCAGTCTCCCTGGGCACAGTTCCTATAACTGGAGTCTGGAGGTGGGGCATAGAGGGAGGAGCCAGTTCACACCCCTTTCAAAGTCTTAAAGTGCCCATGTCTCCTGCGGATCCCGTCTATACCACATGGTTCTTGAAGTGTCCCCAGCATCCTCTACGGACTAAGAGAAAAGGATTTACCGGTAGGTATTAAAATCCTATTTTCGTGATACCGAAGCCGGATGGTTCGGTCAGACCGATTTTGAATTTGAAATCATTAAACACTTACCTGAGGGAGTTCAAATTCAAAATGGAATCTCCTGAGAGCGGTGATCTCAGGGCTCGAGGAGGGAGAGTTTCTGGTGCCCTTGGACATCAAGGATGCATACCTCCATATTCTGATTTGGCTGCCGCATCAGGCTTATCTCAGGTTCGCCCTGTTAGACAGTCAATATCAGTTCCAGGCACTGCCATTCGGTCTCTCCATGGCACCGAGGGTGTCCACTAAGGTGATGGCGGAGATGATGGTTCTATTCCGAAGACAGGGAGTGAACATAATTCCATATCTGGACGACCTTTTGATAAAGGCATCGTCCAGGAAGAGGTTGTTGCAGTCCATTGCTCTTTCGACTCATCTGCTCAAGGAACATGGTTGGATCCTGAACCTTTCAAAGTCACATTTGGAGCCGACAAAGAGATTGTCTTTCCTGGGGATGATCCTCGACACGGAAGTGCAGAGGGTGTTTCTACCGTTGGATAAAGCGTTGGTGATACAATCACGATGTCCTGAAGCCAGCCCGGGTATCGGTTCATCAGTGCATTCGCCTTCTGGGGAAGATGGTTGCCGCCTACGAGGCTCTTCAGTATGGAAGATTTCATGCACGGTCCTTCCAACTGGATCTCCTAGACAAATGGTCGGGGTCTCACCTACACATGCACCAGAGGATACGTCTGTCGCCGAAAGCAAGGATTTCACTTCTGTGGTGGCTACAAATTCCTCACCTCCTGGAAGGCTGCCGGTTCGGGGTTCGGAACTGGACCCTTCTAACCACGGATTTTAGCTTCAGGGGTTGGGGCGCAGTCACTCATGGGGATACCTTCCAAGGAAGGTGGTCAAGTCTGGAATCCATTCTACCAATAAACATTCTGGAACTATGAACCATGTACAACGGTCTTCTTCAAGCGGCGCACCTTCTGCGAAATCGAGCCATTCAAGTACAGTCGGACAATGTAACGTGTTTCTCTGAGCTAGGTCGCTCAGCTTCCTCACTCCTGACTTCTGAGGAAGCTGAGCGACCTAGCTCAGAGAAACGCGTTAAGATACTGCTGTGGAACCCAAATCTACACCATTCTGAGACTGATCCAGATAAGGACTTTTTCATCTTTCCAACTTTGGATTTTCAAGAAATAGGAAATAATCCTTACCTGTGCTTTATACATCCAGCATTACATGGAAACACCTTGAACTCTCTACGCAGATGAACAATTAACCACCTTTTCGTGGAACTGTGTGTGAGGTAACATCAGGTTAATACCAGCTGACTGTGCAATTGATTTACAAGGAGGAGGAAATCCTTATTCATATGAAGTCCGGGATCAGTAATTAAATAATGGTTTGGTTCATACCAGCAAATTGAAATACTAACATCTCAGAGCCAGTGTCTATAATATATTTTAAATTTTGATGTGTATATGTATTGACTGAATATTTAGTCACATGCGGCTTTTTATATTTATTAAAAAATAAATTTTTCTCTAACGTCCTAGTGGATGCTGGGGACTCCGTAAGGACCATGGGGAATAGACGGGCTCCGCAGGAGACAGGGCACTTTAAGAAAGAATTTGGATACTGGTGTGCTCTGGCTCCTCCCTCTATGTCCCTCCTCCAGACCTCAGTTTGAATCTGTGCCCGGACGAGCTGGGTGCTACTTAGTGAGCTCTCCTGAGCTTGCTGAAAAGAAAGTATTTTGTTAGGTTTTTTTATTTTCAGAGAGATCTGCTGGCAACAGACCCTCTGCTACGTGGGACTGAGGGGAGAGAAGCAGCCCTACTCACTGAAGATAGGTCCTGCTTCTTAGGCTACTGGACACCATTAGCTCCAGAGGGATCGTACACAGGATCGCACCCTTGGTCGTCCGATCCCGGAGCCGCGCCGCCGTCCCCCTCGCAGAGCCGGAAGACAGAAGCCGGTGACAGAAGCAAGAAGACTTCGAAATCGGCAGCAGAAGACTCCAGTCTTCATATGAGGTAGCGCACAGCACTGCAGCTGTGCCCCATTGCTCCCACACTAAACCCACATACTCCGGTCACTGCAGGGGGGGGGGGGGGGGGGGGCCCGGGCCGGGGCAGCAATTAGAGACCTCTTGGCAAAAGTGGGCATATATACAGTTGGGCACTGTATATATGCATGGGCCCCTGCCATATTTTTACACAAAAACGCGGGACAGAAGCCCGCCGCTGAGGGGGCAGGTCTTCTTCCTCAGCACTCACCAGCGCCATTTTCTCTCCACAGCTCCGCTGAGAGGAAGCTCCCCAGGCTCTCCCCTGCAGAATCACGGTAGAAGAGGGTAAAAAGAGAGGGGGGGCACATAAATTTGGCGCAAAAACAGTATATACAGCAGCTACTGGGTTAACACTAAGTTACTGTGTGATTCCTGGGACATAAAGCGCTGGGGTGTGTGCTGGCATACTCTCTTTCTGTCTCTCCAATGGGCCTTGTGGGGGAACTGTCTTCAAATAGAGCATCCCCTGTGTGTGTGGTGTGTCGGTACGTGTGTGTTGACATGTCAGAGGTAAAAGGCTCCCCTAAGGAGGAGATAGAGCAAATATGTGTGTATGAGGGTGTCTCCGTCGACAACGCCGACACCTATTTGGATATGTGTAATTAAGTGCTAAGGTGAATTTATTGCACAAAAGATTAGAGAACAGATAGGAAATCTACCCATGTCTGTCCCTATGTCGCAGAGACCTTCAGAGTCTCTCAATGCTCACTATGCAAAATAATAAACACTGATATCGACACGGAGGTTGACTCCAGTGTCGACTACGATAATGCAAAGTTACAGCCAAAATGGCAGAAAAGTATTCAATATATGATTATTGTAATAAAAGATGAATTTGCATATCACTGATGACTCATCTGTCCCTGACACAAGGGTACACATGTTTAAGGGGAAGAAAGCTGAGGTAAATTTCCCTCCTCTCATGATGAAAAAGAGCGGGAATCTCCAGACAAGAGACTGCAGTTTCCCACAAAGAATTCTCAGGCAGTATCCTTTCCCCACTAGGGCCAGGATAGGATGGGAATCTTCCCCTAGGGTGTCATGTTTGCCCAAAAGGTAGCCCTGACGTAACAGCTATTCTCAGGGATCCTGCAGATAGCGTGCACATTCTGGTACACTACTCAGACCGGCGATTGTGTCGGCATGGGTTTATAGCGCTGTGGCAGCGTGCACAGGTACCTTATCAGCAGAGATTGAGACCCTAGTATGTATATATATATATATATGTATATATAGAGATATATATATATATATATATTAAATATGCTGTTTTAAGAGATATATATATATATATAAAACATGCCCAAAGAGACACGAGTCTACTGGGTCCTAGAGTCAAAGCTATGTCGATTTCTGCGTGACGTGTCCTGTAGAATATGCAATGGACAGATGATGCCGACTTAAGAGGCATATGGAAGGCTGAGGATTGTGTGGAGAAGGGTTCTCGGACCTGGTCTCCACAGCTATAGCTGGTAATTCTGATATTTTGCCTTATATTCCTGCACAGCCTAGGAAAGCACGACATTATCAAATGCAGCCTTTCGAACAAAGAAACAAGAAAGTCCGAGGTGCGTCCTTTCTTGCCAGAGGCGGGGGCAGAGGAAAGAAGCTGCACAACACAGCTAGTTCCCAGGAACAGAAGTCCTCCCCGGCCTCTACAAAAATCCACTGCATGTCGCTGGGGCTCCACAGGCGGAGCTAGGCCCGGTGGGGGCACGCCTTCGTAAGTTCAGCCACAAGTGGGTTCACTCCCTGTTAGATCCCTGGGCAATAGATATTGTGTCTCAGGGATACAAGCTGGACTTTGAGAAGATGCCCCCTCACCGACGGCCCTGCCGGCTTTCCCCCACGAGAGGGAAACAGTGGTAACTGCAATTCACAAATTGTATCTTCAACAGGTGGTGGTCAAGGTTCCCCTCCTTCAACAAGGAGGGGGTTATTATTCGACCATGTGGTAGTCCCGAAACCGGACGGTTCGGTCAGACCCATATTGAATTTAAAATCCATGAACATATACCTGGAAAGGTTCAAGTTCAAGATGGAATCGCTAAGAGCGGTCATTGCAAGTCTGAAAGGGGGAGATTTTATGGTGACTCGGGACATAAAGGATGCATACCTTCATGTCCCCATTTATTCACCTCATCAGGCGTACCTCAGAATTGCGGTACGGGATTGTCATTACCAATTTCAGATGTTGCCGTTTGGTCTCTCCACGGCCCCGAGAATGTTCACCAAGGTAATGGCAGAAATGATGGTGCTCTTGCGGAAGCAAGGTGTCACTATTATCACGTACTTGGACAATCTCCTCATGAATGCGAGATCAAGAGAGCAGTGGCTGAACAGCGGATCACTTTCTCTGGAAGTGTAACGGCAAGACGGCTGGATTCTATATATTCCAAAGTCGCAGTTGGTTCCTACAGCTCATCTGCCTCTCCTAGGCATGATCCTAGACACAGACCAGAAAAGGGTTTATCTCCCGATAGAGAGAGCTCAGGAGCTCGTGACACTGGTCAGGAATCTATTAAAACCGAAACAGGTGTCAGTGCATCACTGCACTCGAGTCCTGGGAAGGATGGTGGCATCATACGAGGCCATTCCCTTCGTCAGGTTCCATGCGAGGACCTTCCAATGGGACTTACTGGACAAGTGGTCCGGATCACATCTTCAGATGCATCGGTTAATCACCCTATCCCCCAGGGCCAGGGTGTCTCTCCTGTGGTGGCTGCAGAGTGCTCACCTTCTCGAAGGTCGCAGATTCGGCATTCAGGACTGGGTCCTGGTGACCACGGATGCAAGCCTCCGAGGGTGGGGGGGTAGTCACATAGGGAAGAAATTTCCAAGGGCTGTGGTCAAGTCAGGAGACTTGCCTTCACATCAACTTCCTGGGACTAAGGGCCATATACAACGCCCTACGTCAAGCGGAGTCCCTGCTTCGCGACCAACCGGTTCTGATTCAGTCAGACAATATCACCGCAGTGGCTCATGTAAACCGCCAAGGCGGCACAAGGAGCAGGGTGGCGATGGTAGAAGCCACCAGAATTCTTCGCTGGGCGGAGAATCACGTAAGAGCACTGTCAGCAGTGTTCATTCCGGGAGTGGACAACTGGGAAGCAGACTTCCTCAGCAGGCACGACCTCCACCCGGGAGAGTGGGGACTTCATCAAGAAGTCTTCACGCAGATTGCAAGGCGGTGGGAACTGCCACAGGTGGACATGATGGCATCCCGCCTCAACAAAAAGCTACAGAGATATTGCGGCAGGTCAAGAGACCCTCAGGCGATAGCTGTAGAAGCACTAGTGACACCGTGGGTGTTCCAGTCGATTTATGTATTTCCTCCTCTTCCTCTCATACCAAAGGTGCTGAGAATCATAAGAAAAAGAAGAGTGAGAACAATACTCATTGTTCCGGATTGGCCAAGAAGGACTTGGTATCCGGATCTGCAAGAAATGCTCACAGAGGACCCATGGCCTCTGCATCTAAGACAGGACTTGTTGCAACAGGGGCCCTGTCTGTTCCAAGACTTACCGCGGCTGCGTTTGACGGCATGGCGGTTGAACACCGGATCCTAGCAGAAAAAGGCATTCCGGATGAGGTTATTCCTACGCTGATAAAGGCTAGGAAGGACGTGACTGCTAAACATTATCACCGTATATGGCGAAAATATGTTGCTTGGTGTGAGGCCAGGAATGCCCCTACGGAGGAATTCCAGCTGGGCCGTTTCCTTCACTTCCTACAGTCGGGAGTGACTTTGGGCCTGAAATTGGGTTCCATTAAGGTCCAGATTTCGGCTCTATCCATTTTCTTTCAAAAAGAACTGGCTTCTCTTCCTGAAGTCCAGACGTTTGTAAAGGGAGTGCTGCATATTCAGCCCCCTTTTGTGCCTCCAGTGGCACCTTGGGATCTTAACGTGGTGTTGAGTTTCCTGAAGTCACACTGGTTTGAGCCACTCAAAACCGTGGAGTTAAAATTTCTCACGTGGAAGGTGGTCATGCTATTAGCCTTGGCTTCAGCTAGGCGTGTGTCAGAATTAGCGGCTTTGTCACATAAAAGCCCCTATCTGGTTTTCCATATGGACAGGGCAGAATTGCGGACCCGTCCACAATTTCTGCCAAAAGTGGTGTCATCCTTTCATATGAACCAACCTATTGTGGTGCTTGTGGCTACTCGTGACTTGGAGGATTCCGAGTTACTAGATGTGGTCAGGGCTTTGAAGGTTTATGTAGCCAGAACGGCTAGGGTCAGGAAAACAGAATCTTTGTTTATACTGTGTGCTTTCAACAAGCTTGGGGCGCCTGCTTCAAAGCAAACTATTGCTCGCTGGATCTGTAACACGATTCAGCAGGCTCATTCTGCGGCAGGGTTGCCGCTGCCTAAATCAGTTAAGGCCCATTCCACAAGGACGGTGGGCTCTTCTTGGGCGGCTGCCCGAGGGGTCTCGGTATTACAGCTTTGCCGAGCGGCTACTTGGTCAGGTTCAAACACCTTTGCAAAGTTCTACAAGTTTGATACCCTGGCTGAGGAGGACCTTGTGTTTGCTCATTCGGTGCTGCAGAGTCATCCGCACTCTCCCGCCCGTTTGGGATCTTTGGTATAATCCCCATGGTCGTTACGGAGTCTCCAGCATCCACTAGGACGTTAGAGAAAATAAGATTTTACTTACCGGTAAATCTATTTCTCGTAGTCCGTAGTGGATTCTGGGCGCCCGTCCCAAGTGCGGACTTCTTCTGCAATACTTGTATATAGTTATTGCTTAAATAAGGGTTATGTTGGTTGCATCAGGGTTGATCTGATGCGCCGTTGTTGTTCATACTGTTAACTGGGTAAGTTTATCATGAGTTATATGGTGTGACTGGTATGAGTCTTGCCCTGGATTCCAAAATCCTTTCCTTGTACTGTCAGCTCTCCCGGGCACAGTTTCTCTAACTGAGGTCTGGAGGAGGGACATAGAGGGAGGAGCCAGAGCACACCAGTATCCAAATTCTTTCTTAAAGTGCCCTGTCTCCTGCGGAGCCCGTCTATTCCCCATGGTCCTTACGGAGTCCCCAGCATCCACTACGGACTACGAGAAATAGATTTACCGGTAAGTAAAATCTTATTTTTTCTAACTGATCCAAGTGGTTTATTGATTTGAAGACACAACTCATAGCGCTGGTAACCTCTTTTATATTGTTTATATTTTTGTGGGGTCTGACAAACCTCTCCCAACTGCTGTGGTAATTAAGTGGGTATTCTCTATCCTTTACCGTGGGTGTTCAAGTCAGTTTATGTGTTCCCTCCGCTTTCACTCATTCCAAGAGTTCTAAAACTCATAAAAAGAACAAGGGTTCGGGCAATTCTAATTGCTGCGGACTGGCCAAGGCGAGTTAGGTACGCAGATCTTCTAGGTTTAGTGATGGAGGATCCAAGGCCTCTTCCTCTTCGTGAGGATCTTCTGCAACAGGGGCCGTTCACTTATCAAGACTTACCGCGGCTACGTTTGACGGCATGGAAGTTGAACGCCAGATCTTTGCCCGGAAAGGTATTCCGGGCACGGTTATTCCTACCCTGATACAGGCTAGGAAAGGAGTAACATCTAAACATTACCATCGCATTTGGAAAAAACATGTGTCTTGATGTGAATCGAAGATGTTTCCTACGGTGGAGTTTCAACTTGGATGTTTTTTTTCTCTTCCTGCAAGCAGGTGTGGACATGGGTCTGTGTTTGGGATCCATAAAGGTCCAGATTCCGGCCTTATCCATTTTCTTCCAGAAACAACTGGCTTCCCTCCCTGAGGTTCAGAGTTTTCTGGAAAGGGTTCTGCACATCCATCCTCCTTTTGTGGCGCCGACGGCACCCTGGGATCTTAACCTGGTGTTGCATTTCCTGCAGTCAGATTGGTTTGATCCTTTACAGGAGGCTTAGGTCAAGTTTCTTACATGAAAGGCTATCACTTTGTTGGCCTTAGCTTCTGCTCGACGTGTGTCGGAATTGGGGGCTTTGTCCTGTCAAAGCCCCTACTTAATCTTCCATGAAGATAGAGCTGAGCCCAGGACGCGTCAACAGTTCCTTACAAAGGTTGTGTCGGCTTTTCATATCAACCAACCTATTGTGGCTACTGACTCCTCGATTCAATCAAAGTCCTTGGATGTTATGAGGGCTTTGAAGATCTATGTGAAGAGGACTGCTCGTCACAGAAAATCGGACTCTCTGTTCGTCCTGTATAATCCCAAGAAATTTGGGCTTCCTGCTTCTAAGCAGACGATTTCTCACTGGATCAGGTTCACTATCCAGCTCGCATATTCTAAGGCAGGATTGCCGTGTCCTACGTCTGTTAAGGCCCACTCTACTCGTAACGTGGGTTCTTCCTTGGCGGCTGCCCGTGGGGTCTCGGCTTTACAACTTTGCAGAGCAGCTACTTGATCTTGGTCGAACACGTTTGCTAAGTTCTACAAGTTCAATACTTTGGCCTCTGATGACCTAAAGTTTGGTAAATCAGTTCTGCAGGAGCCTCCGCGCTCTCCCTCCCGTTCTGGGAGCTTTGGTACATCCCCATGTTACTAATGTGGACCCCAGCATTCCTCTAGGACGTAAGAGAAAATAGGATTTTAATTACCTACATGTAAATCCTTTTCTCGTAGTCCGTAGAGGATGCTGGGCGCTTGCCCAGCGCTTCGTAATCCTGCAGTGGTTACTTAGTTCAGTACTGCTTGGTTCTTGGTTAAGTACTGTTGTGTTACTTGGTTAAGCAATATTGTTCAGCTGTTGCGGAGTTGCAAGGCAAACCATGCTAACGAGCTTGAATGTGTGAGCTGGTTTGAATCTCACCAATAGCTGTGTAAAGTCCTTCTCTCGAAGTTGTCCGTCTCCTCGAGCACAGTTTCTGGACTGAGTCTGGTAGGAGGGGCATAGAGGGAGGAGCCAGCCCACACTTTCAAACTCTTAAAGTGCCAATGGCTCCTAGTGGACCCGTCTATACCCCATGGTACAAATGTGGACCCCAGCATCCTCTACAGACTACGAGAAAAGGATTTACCGGTAGGTAATTAAAATCCTATTTATACACTTTTAAATATGGCTGTGCGTTCCATCGGGTTCCACAGCTTGAGTATAACTATATATGGTGGTGCTTTCCACCGGTTAAAATGGTGGTGGGTTCCAATAATACCAATGGCGGTATACTAATAATACCAATGGCGGTATCCCAATGGATGAAATACCGACAGGGATGAGCATGGGCTATTCTCCCCTCTCCCCTACAGCCTAACCGTAACCTCTCCCTTAGTGGCTAACCATAACCTCCCTTCAGCCGTGCCTAAACCTGACACGCCTCCCCACAGCCTAAACCTAACCCTCCCTGGGAGTGCTTAACACTATGCCCCTCCCCATCCCCGTAGCCTAACCCTGACATCTCCCATGCCGCACCTTAACCCTAACACTCCCTGGTTGGCACATAAACGGACCCCCCTACCCGGTCCTAAACCTATCCTGCGCTATACTTACTAAGGTAAGGATGTCGGTGTACAGACCTATTACGGAGTTCTGACGTCTGCATTCTGATGGGCGTTAGGATTACATCTCCGGAGATCCCGACAGCCGGCATATTAACAGTGTCCCCCAGGCCAGTGTCATAATAACCAAACACACCCACTAAAAACAACATGGGAATAGTATCAAAACAAAACTGAAGTACATAGGATAAACAGTGCAACATGGCATACTGATCAACATTAATCCTGTTCAATGGTTAATGCAGTTGATATCGTATCACTGTAGTCATTTTGCATGCAGTGATTAATGCAGCTAATATTATATCACTCTGTAGTAATTATTAATGTGTATAAACCTTATTAACTCCTTCAGTGGCGGGTTTTTCGAATTTGGTCAAACTTCCCAGGCCAGGTTTTTAATTTTTTTTTATCTGCGCATTGCCAGGGGTTTCATGCGCGTTGCCAGGGGTTTTACGTGATGTGTCATGGTTTTTGCCAGGGGTTTTATGCTCTGGGATCCATGCTCGTTGCCACTGGGAATGCTCGTTGCCTAGGGGCAGCTAGGGATGGCCACCGACCATTGATTATTCGTAATCATCGATGCTCTATGACCGATGTTGAATACTTTTACCATCGATTTTTATTTATTTTATTTTTTATTTATCTAAGAGTGTCAGCGCACGGAGCACAGCTCGCCCCCAGACACCCACTTAGCCATGCCCCCTGGTCCGCCCCGCATGTGTACTGAAAATAGGGGATGACCATCGATGTTGACCATCGATGGATAACCCACCGATGGCCATCCCCAAGGCAGCATGTGCTGGCGGGCACTAGCCCGCCAGCACTGTTATCCTCTCCCCCTCCTCCCTTGTTCTCTGTTCTGCCAGTGGGCGTTTGTAGAATGACGCGTCCTGTCATGACAACGCGATCGCGTCATTCTGCAAATGACCACCAGCAGAATGGACTTTAAGGTGAAGGGAGGGGGAGCAGTGGTATGCCCGGAGAATTTCCGGGGTTGCCAGTCTGCACAGCGCAGCTGGCCCAGAAATGCCACTTAAGAGGTTAAATCACGGTCCTCACCACGGAGAGAACAGAAAGCACATATTCTTTGAGGGACAGCACATAATATTAATTAAGAGAAATTAGGAATAACTCAACATCTCATTTAGACCATTCGGAGACTCTGAGGGTAATTCAGACCTGATTGATAGGGTGCATTTTCTCTTACATCCTAGAGGATGCTGGGGGTCCACATTAGCACCATGGGGTATAGGGGGAAATTCTGAGTTGATCGCAGCAGCAAGTTTGTTATCAATTGGGCAAAACCATGTGCACTGCAGGGGTGGCAGATGTAACATGTGCAGAGTGAGTTAGATTTGGGTGGGTTATTTTGTTTCTGTGCAGGGTAAATACTGTCCGGTTTATTTTTACACTGCAATTTAGATTTCAGTTTGAATACACCCCACCCAAATTTAACTCTCTCTGCACATGTTATATCTGCCACACCTGCAGTGCACATGGTTTTGCCCAACTGCTCACAAAATTCCTGCTGCGATCAACTTGGAATTACCCCCATAGACGGGTCTCTTGGGAGCCATGAGCACTTTAAGAGTTTAATAGTGTGGGCTGGTTCCTCTCTCTATGCCCCCCCTACCAGACTCAGTTTAGAAATTGTGCCCGGTGGACCCTGTCACAGCTAGGGGAGCTCCTAGGAGTTTCTCTGGTTTTATTGTTTTTTTTAAATCGAGTTAGGTACAGGGAGGCTGCTGGCAACAGCCTCCCTGCTTCGTGGGTCTTAGGGGGGTAGTGGGATCCAACCCTAGAGGTTAATGGCTCCTATCTACGCTGACAGGACACTGAGCTCCTGAGGGTGATGATCGCAAGCCCACGAGGTGACTGCTCACTCCTGCAGCACGACCGCCACCCCCTAACAGAGCCAGAAGATGGAGTGGTGAGTATGACGCCGGTGCCTCGGACACCGGGTCACCGGCGTGAAATGGCGGCATAAGGGTTGGAGAGCAGTCCTGCGAAGCTGCGCTCCGGAGGGCTCAGCTTTACGAAGTTCGGCGCTGTGAGGGGCTACCTGAGCCAGCGCACAGACCCTACACTGTTGTTCAGAGGCTAACAGGGGCTAATCCCACTGTTAGCAACCACAGTTACCTCAGGCTAGTATAATCTCATCAGCAGGAAGACGCGCCATTATAGGATCCAGCACTCACCAGCGCCATTTTCTCCCTGCAGATTGTACCACAGAGACGCTGACAGGGAGCGCTGCCCTCCTCTTCACTCCAGATATCTTCTGCGGTACCAGGGTGTATTAGACAAGGAGGGGAGAGTGTTATTTTTCACTGTTTGATCTACTGTATTTGGGTTATTCAGTCAGCGCCAGGCAATTATCATAATACCTGCCTACTGGGGCGCTGTGTGTGCTGGCTCCTTATACTCTGTGTCTCTCTGAAGTTACTCTGTGGGGAAACTGTCTGCAATTTCCTGTGTGTGTGTGTTTGTGTTTATATAGCTCACATTGCCATGTCCAGAGACTCTGTGTCTTGTGCTGCAGAGTGTGTATCATCTCCTGAAGAATCTATTCCATGTACTCAGGAATGTAATTTTCTGTCCCAGGCTTCTGAATCCGAACCCCCATGGGTGGCTTCTATCCGGGGAATTATATCCCAGATTTCATCTAGGATAGCTCATAATGAGACTGAAACACAGGTTTTAAGACAGTCTGTCGAGGTTTTGTCGTATTCAGCTCCCACTGCCTCCTCAAAAGCCCCTGGTATGAACCCTAAAAAGCGTGATCTTGCCCTGATAATGCAAGTCGACATGGACACCGACTCTGATTCAGGGGTCGGTGATGGTGATATACTGGGGGGTGGGGAGGCATCCATTGCTAAGGGGGTGCAACTCATGATTGAGGCTATTAGGGATGTTTTACACATTACTGATAAGGTTCCTGAGCAGGTAGAGGAGGCTTATTTTACAGACAATAAGACAGCCTCCCTTACCTTCCCTGCGTCTAAGGAATTAAACGCATTATTTGAGAATTCCTGGGAAAACCCGGAGAAAAAATTCCAGATTCCAAAGAGGGTTCTCATTGCTTTTTCTTTCCCTGAGGAGGACAGGAAAAACCTGCCTGTAGTAGACGCTTCTGTATCTAGATTGTCTAAAAAGGTGGTTTTACCTGTCCCTGGTTCAATCTAAAAAAGCCGGCTGACCGCAAGATTAAGACTACACTCAAATCTTTATACACAGCTAAAGGCGTACCTTTAAGACCCACTATTGCTTGTGCATGTATTTCTAAGGCCATAGTAAAATGGTCAGGCACCTTACTAGAGGAATTAGATTCTATGGATAGAAGTGACATTGAATTGTTTTTATGTCACATACAGGATTCTACAGGTTTCATGGTGGAGACCATGAAGGAACTTGGACATCTGAATGCGAGGGCTTCTGCCATGGCTGTCTAGGCACGTAGGGGGCTCTGGCTGTGCCAGTGGTCTGTGGATGCTGAATCCAAGAAAAGTGTGGAGAATCTACCCTTCACAGGTCAGGCTCTTTTTGGGGAAGCGTTAGATGCGTCGATCTCCTCGGCAACTGCAGGTAAGTCCACTTTTCTTCTCTCTGCACCACCTACGACTAGGAAATCCTATTCTACATCTACAATGCAGTCCTTTAGGACCGCAAAAGTTAAAAGAACCAAAGCCCCTTCCACTTTCTTTAGGGGAGATCGGGGGAAATCCAGGAAACCTGCACCAACAGTTCCCAGGAATAGAAAGCTGCTTCTGCTTCCTCAAAATCCTCAGCATGACGGTGGACCTCCCAGCCTGGAGATCGGGAAGGTGGGAGCAAGATTAAGAACTTTCAGTCATGAATGGGCGTCCTCATACCTGTATCCCTGGGTACAGGGTATTGTCACCCAGGGGTACAGACTGGAGTTTCAAGAACTCCCACCTCACAGATTCTTCAAATCTGGCTTACCAGCTTCGCTGACGGAAAGTGCTATCCTACAGGATGCCATTCAAAAATTGGTAAGGTCAAATGTCATTGTTCCAGTTCCACCTCACTTAACAAACAAAGGTTATTAATCACACCTGTTTGTGGTATCGAAACCGGATGGTTCGGTCAGGCCAATATTGAACCTAAAGTTATTGAACCCTTATTTGAGGGAATTCAAATTCAAAATGTAGTTTCTGAGAGCGGTGATCTCAGGTCTGGAGGAGGGGGAATTTCTGGTATCCCTAGATATCAAGGATGCGTACCTTCACACTCCGATCTGGCCGCCTTATCAGGCTTATCTAAGATTTGCGCTGCTGGACTGTCACTATCCGTTCCAGGCGCTGCCGTTTGGCCCCTCTACGGCACCAAGGGTGTTCACCAAGGTCATGGCTGAAATGATGCTACTCCTCCGCATGCAGGGTGTGAGCATAATTTCTTATCTGGACGATCTGCTGATAAGAGTCTTCCAGGGAAAAGTTGTTACAGAGCATTGCTCTCTCGACTCAACTACTACAGGATCATGGATGGATCCTGAATCTTCCAAAGTCGCATTTGGAGCCGACAAGGAGACTGTCCTTCCTAGGAATGATGCTCGAGATGGAAGTACAGAGGGTGTTTCTACTGGAAGAGAAAGCGTTGGTGATACAAACAATGGTCCGGGATGTCCTGAAGCCAGCCCATGTATCTGTTTATCAGTGCAGTCGCCTTCTGGGAAAGATGGTGGCCTCTTACGAGGCTCTACAGTACGGAAGATTTCATGCACGACCCTTCCAACTGGATCTCCTGGACAAGTGGTCCGGATCTATCTTCACATGCACCAGAGGATACGTCTGTCACCGAAAGCCAGAATCTCGCTCCTCTGGTGGCTGCAAACATCTCACCTGCTGGAGGGCCGCAGGTTCGAGATTCAGAATTGGATTCTTTTAACCACGGATGCGAGTCTCCGAGGTTTAGGAGCAGTCACCCAAGGTGAAAACTTCCAAGAAAGGTGGTCGAGTCTGGATCCCTCCTTCCGATAAACATTCTGGAACTAAGGGCCGTGTACAATGGTCTTCTACAAGTGGCACATCTTCTAAAAGATCAGTCCATTCAGGTTCAGTCGGACAATGTAACAACGGTGGCTTACATAAACCTGCAAGGCGTAACGAAGAGCAGAGCGGCAATGTCAGAGGTAACAAAAATCATCCTCTGGGCAGAAAAGCACGCGGTGGAACTGTCAGCAATCTTCATTCTGGGAGTGGACAACTGGGAAGCAGACTTCCTCAGCAGACACGATCCCAATCCAGGAGAGTGGGGCCTACACCCGGAGGTGTTCACGGAGGTGACAGGTCTTTGGGGCGTACTTCAAATAGACATGATGGCCTCCCGCCTCAACAAGAAGCTTCGGAGGTACTGTTCCAGGTCGAGAGACCCACAGGCAGTGGCGGTGGATTCCCTGGTAACTCCGTGGGTGTTCAAATCAGTGTATGTGTTCCCTCCACTTCCACTCATCCGACGAATTCTCAAACTAATAAAGAGAACAAGTGTTCCGGCGATCCTCATTGCTCCAGACTGGCCAAGAAGTGCTTGGTACGTGGATCTTCTGGAGTTACTGCTGGAAGATCCAAGGCCTCTTCCTCTTCGTGAGGACCTTTTGCAACAGGGGCCGTTCGCTTATCATGACTTACCACGGCTACGTTTGACAGCATGGAGGTTGAACGCCAGATCTTAGATCGGAATGGCATTCCGAACAAGGTTATTCCTACCCTGATACAGGCTAGGAAGGCAGTAACGTCTAAACATTACCATCGCATTTGGAAAAAGTATGTGTCTTGGTGTGAATCCAAGAAGTTTCCTATGGTGGAGTTTCAACTAGGATGGTTTCTCCTCTTTCTGCAAACAGGTGTGGATTTGGGCCTGCGTTTGGGCTCCATAAAAGTCCAGATTTCGGCCTTGTCCATTTTCTTCCAGAAACAATTGGCTGCCCTCCCTTTCTTGAAAAGGGTTTTGCATATCCAGCCTCCCTTTGTGCCTCCTATGCAACCTTGGGATCTTAATGTGGTGCTGCAGTTCCTACAATCGGATTGATTTGAGCCTTTACAGGAGGTTGATATCAAGTTTCTTACTTGGAAGGCAGTCACACTGTTGACATTAGCATCTGCTAGACGTGTGTCAGAATTGGGGGCTTTGTCCTGCAAGAGCCCATACTTGATTTTCCATGAAGATAGAGCTGAGCTCAGGACGCGCCTGAGCAATTTTTTCCGAAGGTTGTGTCGGCTTTTCATATCAACCAACCTATTGTGGTGCCAGTGGCTACTGACTACTTAATTACCTCAAAGTCCTTGGATATTGTGAGGGCTTTGAAGATTTATGTGAAGAGAACTTCTCATTACAGAAAGTGGGACGCTCTGTTTGTCCTTTATGATCCCCACAAAGTTGGTTGGCCTGCTTCTAAACAGACGATTTCTCGCTGGATCAGGTGTACTATCCAGGATGCTTATTCTACAGCAGGTTTTGCCGTGTCCAAAATCTGTTAAGGCCCACTCTGGCCGTAAAGTTGGTTCTTCCTGGGCTGCTGCCCGGGGGGTCTCGGCTTTACAACTTTGCCGAGCAGCAACTTGGTCAGGGTCGAACACATTTGCTAAGTTCTACAAGTTCGATACTTTGGCCGCTGAGGACCTAAAGTTTGGCCAATTAGTTCTGCTGGAGCCTCCGCACTCTCCCTCCCGTACTGAGTGCTTTGGTACATCCCCATGGTACTAATGTGAACCCCAGCATCCTCTAGGACATAAGAGAAAATAGGATTTTAATTACCTACCGGTAAATCCTTTTCTCGTAGTCCGTAGAGGATGCTGGGCGCCCGCCCAGTGCTTCATTTTCCTGCAGTTGTTACTTGGTTCAGTACTGCCTTGTTACTTGGTTAAGTACTGTTGTTTAGCCGTTGCTGACTTGTTTCAAGTTGGTTGGCTTGGTTTTATGTTGTTATGTGTGAGCTGGTGTGAATCTTACCACTATCTTTGTATTTCCTTCTCTCGAAGTATGTCCGTCTCCTCGGGCACAGTTTCTAGACTAAGTCTGGTAGGAGGAACATAGAGGGAGGAGCCAGCCCAGCGATCAGGTAGTGACCGCTTACAGGGGCAGGGGAAATGTTCTGTGCAGGTGTGCGATCGTATTCGTAGCAGAGCTACACAATCATCAGTTTGTGCAGTCTCTGCTCAGCCCAGCACTTACTCTGCCACTGCGATGGATTGCTGATGGTCGGGTCAGGAGTTGACGTCAGACAACCTCCCTCCTAACGCCTGAGTCCGCCTGCTTTTTTCTGGACACACCTTTAAAACAGTCAGTTGCCACCCACAAACAGCCTTGACCTGTAAATCACATTGCGATCGCCCGTGCAATCGCTTTTTTTGCACCATCCCGTCGCTATGCACTGATGCCTGGCGCATTTGTCTGATGCACCGGCGCATTGCGGTGCATACGTATGCTCAGTTCAGACCTGATCGCACGCTGTGCGAAAACGCACAGCATCGATCAGGTCTGAATTACCCCCACTATGGGTGTCATTCCGAGTTGATTGCTTGCTAGCAACATTTTGCAGCACTGCGATCAGGTTAACTCTCTGCAAAACTGAGCTTGCGTATGCATGCATTGCGCAGGCGCGTCGTACGGGTACAAAGAGGATCGGTGCTGGGCGATGGATTTAACGAAGAATCCATTCGCACAGCCGATCGCAAGGTGATTCACAGAAAGAGGCCTTTTGTGGGTGTCAACTGACCGTTTTCTGGGAGTGTTTGGAAAAACGCAGGAGTGTCCAAGCGTTTGCAGGGCGGGTCTCTGACGTCAATTCCGGGACCAAAAAGACTGAAGTGATCGCAGCGGCTGAGTAAGTCCAGAGCTACTCAGAAACTGTAAAAATCTTTTTTGTGCCATCGGCTTCAAAAGTGTTCGCACGCTTGAAAGCTAAAATACACTCCCCCATAGGCGGCGACTATCTGATCGCAGCGCTGCAAAAAGTTGCTAGCGAGCGATCAACTCGGAATGACCCCTATGTTCAATGAATAAATCTACTGTGCCTCCAAACATAACAGCAAAGTATAACTATTACCTCCCTTAAGTCAAGGTGGAATATGATCCACCAATTTGTACCACAGTGTCGACAGAGAATGTCGTGCCTCTCGGAAATGTTTAGCCACAGGCTGTTCAACATCTTTACCCTGAATACATAAACGGATTGTAGACCTGTGTTCTACTCTTTCCTTAAAACTGCAAACAGTCTTGCCTACATAGGCCAACAGGTAGGTACTTATCCATTATGTAATACCATCAGGGAGACATCTGATTGGCTCCAAATTAATTCTGCAGCAGCACAACGACCCCAAACATACAGCCAATGTCATTAAGAACTTTCTTCAGCATAAAGAAGAACAAGGAGTTTAGGAAGTGATGATATGGTGATGATATGGCCCCCACAGAGCCCTGATCTCAACAACATCGAACCTGTCTGGGATTACATGAAGAGACAAAAGGTTTTGAGCAAGCCTACTTCCATAGAAGAACTGTGGTTAGTTCACCAATATGTTTGGAGCAACCTCCCTGCCGAGTTCCTTCAAAAACTGTATGCAAGTGTACCTTGAAGAAGTAATGGTGTTAAACTGTTTTGAAGGCAAAGCGTGGTCACATCAAGTATTGATTTGATTCAGATTTCTTTTCTGTTCCTTCATTTTGCTAATTGATCAAAATAAACTATTAACACTTCTATTTTTGAAATCATCCTCACTTTGCAGCATTTTTTCCACACCTACCTAAAAAACCTTTGCACAGTGTGTATGTGTGTATATGTGTGTGTGTGTATGTGTGTATGTATGTATGTATGTGTGTATATATATATATATATATATGTATATATATATATATATATGTGTATGTGTGTATATATATATATATATATATATATATAGTACTGTACATTAATCCCTTCAAAAGGGAATGCACCCTTTATGCTTATGTATAAGTTTCTTTGGTACAACTTTATAGAGCCATATATATGTAGCAGGTTTCACACATAAGTAGTTATTATTTAGTGATGCCATTGTAATCTCATGGTGTATACAAGTACCTATTACTAATAATTTTTTTTTGCTAAGCATATATATTCTTTATAAGCATGTTGTAGACAATGGGGGTCATTCCGAGTTGATCGCTCGCTAGCAGATTTTAGCAGCATTGCACACGCTAGGCCGCCGCCCTCTGGGAGTGTGTCTTAGCTTAGCAGAATTGCGAACGAAAGATTAGCAGAATTGCGAATAGAAATTTCTTAGCAGTTTCTGAGTAGCTCCAGACCTACTCACAGATTGCGATCAGCTCAGGCCGTTTCGTTCCTGGTTTGACATCACAAACACGCCCTGCGTTCGGCCAGCCACTCCCCCGTTCCTCCAGACACTCCCGCGTTTTTCCCTGTCACGCCTGCGTTTTTCCGCACACTCTCTGAAAACGGCCAGTTTTCGCCCAGAAACACCCACTTCCTGTCAATCACACTCCGATCACTTCAACGATGAAAAATCTTCGTTCGGACATGAATAAATCTACTACGTTTTGTGCTAAAATACTAACCGCATGCGCACTGTGTACCATGCGCATGCGCATTTTTGCCTTAATCGCTCCGATGTTTAGTACAATTCATAAATTACCCCAACTTCAACAATATAATACAGCACATCTAGTTTTCAATGCAAAAGTAAATGCATTAAAATGCTGAATAGAAGCAATAACTGTTGATGTTGAGTATCATAATGCAGAGTACACGAATTCTACAGTATGTACTATTTTTGCAAAGTTTGCATTTGTATTGGTAAAATGTTAATGCGGGATGCGGTCAACATCCCGCTGGACGGGATCCTGGCGGTCGAAATATCGACGCCGGAATCCCGACCGCCACAATCCCGACCGCCACAATTCCGACTGCCACAATCCCGACATTTTCTCCCTCCATGGGTGTCCACGACACCCATAAAGGGAGAATATAATAGTGTGCCGAGCGTAGCGAGGCACCGTGCCCGCAGCGTGGCGAGCGAAGCGAGCCCGCCAGGGGCTGCGTTCCGCTCGCCACCCCTATCGGGATTGTGTGGTCGGGATTCCGGCGTCGGTATTTCGACCGCCGGGATCCCGTCCAGCGGGATTACGTACTGATCCCGGTAATGCATTAAAAGTACATTGAAAATACCTTTAAGAAATACATGTACAGATGTGTTCTCATATACCTGTGGCATGAGTCAGCTGGTGCAAGAGAGCTGCACAGAATGACGTAACGTCTTGTTTACGTCTTTTTCATTTCAATGTGTGTTTCTCTTACGTCCTAGTGGATATAGGGGATCTCGTACTTTAGTACCATGGGGTATAGATCGGGTCCACTGGAGCCTGGCACTTTAAAACCTTTAGTGTGTGTATGTGTGTGCTGGCTCCTCCCCTCTATGACCCTCCTACCAGACTCAGTTTAGAAAAATGTGCCCAAGGAGCTGGGTGCATTTCTCTGGAGCTACAGAGAGTTTCCTTTATTTTTTATTTTTGTTTATCATTTACAGGTAGTGTTGGTTGGCAACCTGTCTACCTGCTTTGTGGGATTTAGAGGGGGGACCGAACCAACCTCCTGAGGGTTAATAGTTCGTAATACCAGCTGACAGGACACTAAGCTCCTGAGGTGCTGTTCACTCATCGTTAGTGTATGTGCCCACGCCAGCAACTAACCGCCACCCTCTAACAGATGCCGAAGATTGATAGGTCTGGTGAGTGTTAACACCGGGGTCCCAGTTAGTGGGGCCTCGGTGTGGTTTTGGCGGCATGTCATATGGCGGTCACGGGCCACAAGCTGCGGTGCCCGCCGCGGACTAGACTGACTCGGGGCTCATGCCCCGCAGTGCTCACTAGGGCTTGTGTGTACTGATCTATAAAAATGTTTGTTAACATGGCCAGTATAAAAAACTGAAGGGACCGCGCGCCATTGCAAGGGGCGGGGCTTCCAAGAGCCGGACCAGTGCCGGGAAGGCGCCATTTCCTGCTGCTGCGGATCATCAAGGCTGAATGCACACTGCTCCTCCAGGGACCCACACTGTTACAGACTCTGTACTGGTACCATGGGGTCATATTGGGGGGGGGAAGCACACCAGCGGTAGCACCGCCGCACTTCTATCAGGTTGTACACATATTTTCACACACTGCTGCTGTGTTTTGTGTGCTGGTCTCCGTTCCTCCGTGTCACTCCAGGGGCTCTCTAGGGTCTGTGTGGAGGTGTTTCAGTGAGCTGCGCTGTATTACAGTTGTGTAAATATGTCTGTGGACATGGTTATGTGTGCTGCTTGTAACTCTACCCATTCATCAGCGGGGTCCCTCATGTGTGGACAGTGCTCCTTATCTCCACAGGGACATAGTTCACAGGCACCTGACTGGTTATATAATTTTAAAAGCATGATTCAGAATGTAAATTCAGAATTAGCTGCAGCTAAAAAAGAGAGACAGGTGTTTAAACAGTCTATTGATTGTATGGCTAAAACAGCAGATACCAGAAAGGCTTCTCAGCCCCCTTTGTAGGTTTCACATAAATGCTCACTGGCACAGGTGCTCCAGTCTGGTTTCTGATCAGCCTGATGTGGATGATGATGATATGGATGAGGACAGCTCTCCGTCTCTTCACATACAGTACCTGATCAGGACGCAGAACCAGATGAGGAGTTATACTTTAATGTTAGACCAAAGACCTCAGTCACCTTTCCTGTGTCTAAATTCTCTAGCCAGGGAGGCATGGTTAACCTCTGATAAGAAATGTAAAATTCCTCAGAGGTTTTTAGCTACTCCCCCCGCAGCTGAGGACAGGAAGGTATGGGAAAACCCCGTTACTTGATCCGTCTGTGTCCATACTGTCTAAGGAATTGGTACTGCCGGTGCCAGGGGTTATATCCCTAAAAGAGCCGTCTGACCGTAAAATTGAGACCACTCTCAAAGCAATATATACGGCAGCAGTCGTAGCACGGCGCCCCACAATTGTTTGTGGGTAGATTTCCAGGGCGATAATCAAGTGGTCTGATACTGTTATTGATGGTTTAGACTCTCTGCTCCGGGTTGAGGTCATTACTCTGCTGCAACATATACAGTATGCTGCAAATTTTATGAGCAAGGCTATAAAAGAATTGTGCAAGATAAATGGCCACACTACTGCTATGGCTGTTTCAGCACGCAGAGCTCTGTGGTTTCGTCAATGGTCAGCGGACGTTGATTCCAAAAACGGTGTAGAAAATCTTCCCTTTACCGGTGATGCCTTGTTTGGGGACAAATTAAATAAGTGGATCTCCCAGGCAACGGTGGGTAAGTCTACCTATCTGCCGTCGGCTGCGCCACCTGCTAGACATTCTTACACAGGACTCTCCTTGCAGTCCATTCGTGTGGCAAGGTTCAGAGGCAGGGGCAGAGGGGTATCCACTACTCCCAGAGGATCTCGTGGTAAGTCCCGTAAACCTATAGCTGCTGCCTCCCTGGACCAGAACACCACCCCCTGAAGCTAAGCCTTCCACGTGACGGTTGGCGCCAGCAGCAAGGCAACTATCCGGTGGGTGCTTGCCTTGAAGACTTCGCCCACGTGTGGGCGAAGTCCTGCCGGGATCCTTGGTTGAGGGATCTCATTTTCCAGGGATATTTTTCAAATCGGGCTTGCCAGTTTTTCCCGCAGCAAAAGTTACCTTGCAAGAGGATATTCAAAAGCTTTTGTGGACACAGGTGGTGGTTCCAGTACCTCCTCCGTTATGCAACAGGGGTTTTTACTCCAGTCTTTTTGTCGTTATAAAACCAGACGGTTCGATGTGACCCATCTTGAGCCTGAAGTCTCTAAACCCGTATCTGAGGGTGTTCAAATTCAAGATGGAATCCCTGCGGGCAGTGGTGTCCAGTCTGGAGGAGGGGGAATTCCTGGTATCCCTAGATGTCAAGGATGCTTACCTACACATTCCCATGTGGCCCCCTCATCAGTCTTACCACAGGTTCACCATCTTGGACGACCATTTCTAGTTTCAGGCTTTGCCCTTTGGCCTGTCCACAGCTCTGAGGGTCTTCACCAAAGTCATAGCAGAGATGATGCTGCAACTGCGCATGATGGGAGTCAACATAGTCCCATACTTGGACGATATCCTGATAAAGGCTCCAGTGAGCGTCTCCTGCACAGCATCGATCTGACGACAGCCTGCTTACGGATCATAGGTGGATCCTACATTTCCAGAAATCACGCCTGAACCTACTCAGTCTCTTCAGTTTCTGGGAATGATACTGGATACTGTGTCTCAAAAGGTGTTTCTTCCGATGGACAAGTCCCTGGCTATCCAGGCTATGGTTCGCTCAGTGCTCCCTCCTCGCAAGGTATCCATACTTCTTTGCATACACTTGCTGGGCAGAATGGTTGCTGCTTACGAGGCAATCCAACACGGCAGATTTCATGCCCGGCCATTTCAGCTGGATCTGCTGGACAAATGGTCGGGGTCTCACCTTTACATGCATCAGGAATTGGCCTGATCTCCAAAAGCCCTGATTTCTCTGTTATGGTGGCTACAAGTTCCTCACCTGGTAAAAGGCAGGAATTTCAACATCCAGTCGTGGATTCTTCTGACAACGGATGCCAGCCTCCGGGGTTGGGGGGCTGTGACCCTAGGGTGGTCTTCAGGTTGCCGACTGTCGGGATCCCGGCGCACAGCATACCGGCGCCGGAATCCCAACAGCCGGCATACCGACATTTTTTCTCCCTCGTGGGCATCCACGACCCCCCTGGAGGAAGAATAAATAGCAGGGCGCGCCACCGTGCCGCAGCGTGGCGAGCGCAGTGAGCCCGCAAGGGGCTCATTTGCGCTCGCCACAACGTCGGTCTGCCGGCGCCGGTATGCTGGTCGCCGGGAGCCCGGTCGCCGGCATACCACACCACACCCGTGACCCTAGGCGCCCAGTTCCAGGGTATATGGTCAGTTCAGGAATCTGCTCCGCCGATAAACATCCTGGAACTCAGGGCAATTTACAATGCTCTTCTGCAAGCTTCCCATCTCCTGAAGGATTAGGCGATCCAGGTTCAATTGGACAATGCCAGGGCGTGCATAAACCAACAAGGGGGTACAAAAAGTAGAGTGGCGAAGCGAGAAGTGTCAAGAATACTCGTCTGGGCAGAGGCCCACACAAGGGCCATCTCAGACATATTCATTCCAGGAGTGGACAACTGGGAAGCGGACCTCCTCAGCAGACACGACCTCCATCTGGGGGAATGGGGCCTACATCCCCAGGTGTTTCAACAGTTAATTCACCAGTGGGGCTGTCCGCAGATAATCTGATGGCTTCTCGTCTCAACATGAAGCTATACCATTACTGTTTCAGAACGAGGGATCCGCAGGCTGTAGCAGTGGACGCGCTGATGACACCATGGACGTACCAGTTTCCTCCTCTACCTAAGGGAAAGTGTTTAAGCAATTTTAATTGCCCCGGATTGGCCCCGACGGGCGTGGTACTCGGATCTCCTATCCATGGCTCTGGAGGATCCCTGGCCTCTGCCGCTTCAAAGGGATCTTCTTCAACAAGGTTCGTTCGTCTATCCAGACTTCCAGCGGCTACGTTTGACAGCTTGGAAGTTGAGAGGGAGATTCTAGCTAGAGAAAGGTCTTCCCTCCCGGGTTATTTGTACCATGGTCCAGGTCAGGAAGATGGTTACGTCAAAACATTATCATCATATCTGGAAAAAGTATGTTTCCTGGCGTGAAAGTAGAAAGGTTTCTCCCGTGGAATTTAGAATGGGTCGCTTTCTACTTTTCCTGCAACGGGAGTGGATATGGGCCTACGTTTAGGCTCCATCAAAGTCCAGATTTCGTCACTTTCTATTTTCTTCCAGAAACAACTTGCCATGTTGCCGGAAGTACAAACTTTCCTAAAAGGAGTTCTTGATGTGCAACTGTCCTTCGTACCTCCCCCGGCTCCGTGGGATCTCAATGTGGTTCTGTCTTCAATTGGACTGGTTTGAACCCTTACATAGGGTGGAGTTAAAAATTCTCACCTGGAAGACAGTGATGTTGTTCGCATTGGCGTCTGCCAGACATGTCTCTGAATTGGGGGCCTTATCCTGTAAGAGCCCTTATTTGTTTTTTTCACGAAGACAGGTTCGGAACTCGGGACCCATCCTCAGTTTGTGCCAAAAGTGGTGTCAGCTTTTCATGTGAATCAACCCATTGTGCTTCCGGTGTTGTCTGACGCCTCCTTTGGTCCAGAGTCCTTGGATGTTGTGAGGGCTCTGAAGATTTATGTCAAACAGACTGCTCATCATCGGAAATCTGACTCGCTGTTTGTCCTTCATGATGCCACCAAGATTGGTCGCCCGGCTTCTAAGAAATCAATTGCTCATTGGCTCAGGTTGACCACTCAAAAAGCTTATACTTCGGCGGCTCTGCCTTTTGTCTATTCAGGTCCACTCGACGAGATCTGTGGGCTTTTCCTGGGCGGCTGCCTGGGGTGTCTCGGCCTTACAGTTGTGCCGAGCTGCTACTTGGTCTGGTTTGAACACTTTTGTTAAGTTCTGTTGGTTCGACACCTTGGCCAAGGATGACCTTCAGTTTGGCCAGGTGATGTTACATGGGTCTCAGCCCTCTCCCACCCATTTGGGAGCTTTAAGACTTCCCCATGGTACAAAAGTACAGATCCTCAGTATCCACTAGGACGTAAGAGAAAATAGGAATTGAATACCTACCGGTAATTCCTTTTCTCGTAGTCCGTAGTGTTTTTTTGGACCGCCGTTGCGGTCCCGTTTTGTTGTTGGGATAGCTTTGCTATCTTGGTTAGGTTGGTGTTGCTACCCTCTGTTTTGGTTAGCTCCCTTCTTTCGGTTATGGTTGTGTGTTGGCTTAGTGCCTCACCGCTGTTGTACCTGTCTTCTTCTCTCATGGTATGTCCGTCTCCTCGGTCACAGTTTGCTAGACTGAGTCTGGTAGGAGGCGCATAGATGGGATGAGCTAGCACACACATACACACACTAAAGGTTTTAAAGTGCCAGGCTCCAGTGGACCCGATCTATACCCCATGGTACTAAAGTACAGATCCCCAGTATCCACTACGGACTACGAGAAAAGGAATTACCGATAGGTTTTAAATTCCTATTTTTAGTCGCAATCGACCACTTCACGAGACTGCACCGATTAATTTGATATGTAACACTTATATATATCTGTGTGCAACAGTCTGAATCTGTATTCGAAACAAAACGGAACTTGGCATGAAGAAAAGTCATGTCCGCTGCATTGTGGAACGTCATATAGGTATTCAGACTCCGTATTGTTGTAAACAATAATTGCACATGACATTTGCAAGATATACATTACAGGTTGAGTATCCCTTATCCAAAATGCTTGGGACCAGAGGTATTTTGGATATGGGATTTTTCCGTATTTTGGAATAATTGCATACCATAATGAGATATCATGGTGATGGGACCTAAATCTAAGCACAGAATACATTTATGTTTCATATACACCTTATACACACAGCCTGAAGGTCATTTTAGCCAATAGTTTTTATAACTTTGTGCATTAAACAAAGTGTGTGTACATTCACACAATTCATTTATGTTTCATATACACCTTATATACACAGCCTGAAGGTCATTTAATACAATATTTTTAATAACTGTGTATTAAACAAAGTTTGTGTACATTGAGCCATCAGAAAACAAAAGTTTCACTATCTCACTCTCGCTCAAAAAAGTCCGTATTTCGGAATATTCCGTATTTTGGATATTTGGATATGGGATACTCAACCTGTATTCTCCATATTGTCTTTCACTGAAGATAAATGTTTTGTGTGTTCATTTAGAAATGCTGACAAATCAATAAAGCGATGCCATAAACGTGAGAGGATTTCAGAAAATAAAATATGCAACTTTGGATATGGACAGGTATGCTTAAACTCAGGTGAAGACAATTATGGTTACAGCAGATGACAATGATATGAACTAATATACATCTTAAAGTGAAATTCAAGAAGTCACAGATTGGTTCCTTGTCTATAGGATGAGTTGATTTATGCGTATCTCAGAAGTCTCTTTGCAACTTCTATTATCCTTTTCACATTGCAGTGTGGTTTTCCTTTTAATGCACATTGCAGTGTGGTTTTCCTTATATTGCAAAAATAGTACAACATAATCTACAGAGGAGTTGATATGGAACTATCTTGTGATCCAATATAAGTGTCCACAAAATTTTTTTGAAGTGCAAAAAGAAAAGGTGTTTTACTACAAAATAGGAAGGAAATCTTGCAGTATGAGGGCAGTTCAGAAAATCAAGAACTGACCCTGAATATTGTTTAGATACTAATTTTTATACTATAACAGTTACTGGGCAAATGAATCACATCACATGATTTAAAGATACACAATAAAATACATTAAAGTGGGGTGCACAGAAGTGTTTTGTCCTTGGCATGGTGTCTGCGTGCCTTGGGCATTCTGCTACATTCTGTACTTATGCACTTATCTTATATGCAATTTACTTTAACTATTGATTTATAAGTAGTAATAAGCAAGCAAATAGTTTATTTACCTCTAAACCCGTTTATTGATTACCAGTGCTGCCATCTAATCAATAACTTCTAGGGAATTACTGCTTCAGGATGTAATGTGGAGAGATAATTTATTCTCAGTACAGTTTATAGTAAATTACTGCAATGGCAAGTGAACCCACTTTTACACCACTTATAATTTTCCCTGTCTATCCCTTTATCAACTACCTTGAAGCTCTTATTTCCTTCCACATCAGAATCTATGTACTAAGGAAAATTTTAAGGAAAAACTGGCGTATTTCACTATATTTGTCTTTGCACATAGACCTCAGTGTTCCTCTGCATTGCATTTGGCGGGTGGTCTTCAGTATGCCGAATGTCGGGATCCCGGCACACAGTATACCGGTGCCGGGATCCCGACACCCGGCAAACCGACAGCTATTCTCCCTCGTGGGGGTCCACGACCCCCTTGGAGGGAGAATAAATAGCCCGTGCCCGCAGCGTGGCGAGCGCAGCGAGCCCACAAGGGGCTGCTTTGCGCTCGCCACACTGTCGGTATGCCGGCGGTCAGGCTCCGGCGCCGGTATGCTGGTCGCCGGGAGTCCGGCCGCCGGCATACCATACTACACCCGCATTTGGCAGTCGATTGCCATTGTGCATGAATGCCAATAAGATCTGTCATTACGTGTGTTGGGGGTCATTCCGACCCGTTTGCACGCAGCGGTTTGTCGCTGCGGTGCGAACGGGTCTGGAATGCGCAAGCGCGGTGGCAGCACTGCGCATGCGCGTTGTTGCCCGGCGACAGGGGTCGCCAGGTTACGTCGCGGCCAACGAAGAAAGCAGTCGCAGAGCCGACCGCAAGAAGATTGACAGAAAGAAGGCGTACATGTGCGTCACCAGACCGTTTGGAGCCGTTTTCGAGGAGTGGTGAAAAAAATGCAGGTGTGTCCAGGAGAATGGAGGGCGGATGTCTGACGTCAAAGCCGGCCCCAGCATCGCTGAGATCGTCGCACACGTAAGTATGTCCAGGGCCAGTCTTGTTTTTCAGCTTAGCAGTGCTGCACAAGCGATCGCAGCCCTGCAAAGCTAAAATACACTCTCCCATAGGCGTGTACTAGTTGATCGCAGCAGCAGCAGCAAAAAGTTGCTGGCTGCGATCAACTCGGAATGACCACCGTTGTTCCCTCCCCTGCTATGTGTCAGAATCTTCCACTACATCAAAGATATCAGAGAAATCAGTGTTGTTCATTTGTCTTTTTTATATGATGCTGGTTTCTAAAAATTGATCAGTACATAGAATCCCTAGTTTTTGCACAATTATGTGCTTTTTATAAAAAAAAAAAAAAAAAAAGAGAAAGAAAGCTATCAGCCTCTCATTTACAGTATTCCAAGTGAGAGGAGTCTATCTGCTGGGGTCATGGATTTAAGGATTAGGTAGATAATATATTTATTCCTAGTAATATTATCACTTGTGACTCTCTACCGGGGAAGAAACCTATTAAAGTACTGTATACTGTTAAGATAGTGTGAAAATCTCACAGGAGAAGGGTAGATCATATATCTTTAAAAGGGGTGTGGTATGTTAGGTAGATTAGACTTAAGTCGACAGTGTCTAGGTCGTCCACTGTTGGTCGACAGTAAGTAGGTCGACATGGTTTCTAGGTCGACAGGAACTCTAGGCCGACATGTACTAGGTCGACATGAAAAAAGGTCGACATGAGTTTTTGCCTTTTTTTGTGGTGCCGTTTTCTCCGTACAGTGACCGGGAACCCCAATTAGTGCACCGTGTCCCCTCGCATGGCTCGCTTCGTTCGGTTACCGTTCCCAATTGCAGTAGACCTAGAACATGTCGAACTAGAGTCCCTGTCGACCTAGAAACCATGTCAACCTACTTACTGTAGACCAATAGTGGTCAACCTAGACAGTGTCAACCTACTTACTGTCGATCTAAAGACCTGTTCCCCTTTAAAAGTCTTGTATTGGTTTACGGAATATTCTTCATTTCCAGTATTTTCCACTGCTGGTAGATTTTAGTGGCTCTCATTTTGAGAGGGAAAAGGGTTGCTGTAATGCCTTATTCATATCTTCAGAGGTCATGAGAAATTCTGTTATTTTTCAGTAATTGTTTATGTCCATCCTATTATGGGAAAGAACCTTAACCGAAGTGTGGAAATTATAGAGTCTAGAGTAGTATGCCCAGAAGGCGTCTATGTTTTTATATCTCATTTTACCTTTGTCATCTTTTTATCATGTGTATGAAAGTCTTGCCTTGTTGTGTAAAGTGGGCCCTAGTGAGGAACTCACTACGCTTGATCCCACACAAAATACCTATATTTGCATTTAGGAAGCGCTCATTTTGTTTTGCCATCAATCTTTTATTTTTTAAGGTTGCTGTACCTGTCTCTAGCTCAATATAGGTATTACCAGAGGAAAAGCCTTTGTGGCTAGCCTTCAAAAGGCTTTTTTGGCTTTTTAAGCATTTCACCAAATGGCACATTGTTTTGTACAAAACAATGGTCTTACTGTTGTCATTCAGAAAAAATGTATTCTTCCATAAATTTCTGCAACTTTTATTTACAGTATGTGTCTTGAAATAATTATTCATTCAGTATCTACAGTAGGTCATGTGCTTGGGGGAATCAACCAAGATCAGTATAAGGTGTATATTAGTGTATGGTCTGATTTTATGTGCCCTTTTTGTGAAACTACTAAGAGGTCTAGGTGCCTATGTTTGTTTTATATTTGCAAATCTACCAAGAGATCTTGGCACCCATAGTCTGGTCGCTATCCTGGAAAGGATGCATTGTACTGATGTTCGTGTGTCGCCTCCATTATGTGGGAGTGCCGAGGTCAGGGTCCATCTTCCAACTGAGATTTCCTGGCTTCAGTGGCAGAGGTCTGCGAAACCTCAGGGCTACCAGCCGGCCGATGGTGTCACAGAGTGATCCGATGCTGCTTCCTTGGACCTAGCGGTGGATCACACATGCAGCAGGAGCTGTCTACTTATACAAGATGCCTCCTCCTGCATTACCATATGTAAGCATCAATGCTGTTACCAAGGAAGCAGCAGCTATACTTACTACGACTGAACCTAAATCAGGCCCAGAGTGTGTAGTCCCTTGTTTAGGTGATAGAAGTGTCAGGAATCCATCAATTGATAGTCATGGAAAATTAATTTGGCTCTCTTTGTGACATGTAAAGGCATTCTGCTCATCCCACTATGAGCATTTGGTGATCAAGGGCCCAATAAAGGTCTCCACCAATTACTATAACCCATTCATTGTTATCTATCTTCTCATAAAGAATTGCCATTACCTTGGATTTGGTAGCATGATGGTGACAATACAAAGAAGGGACGTGGCGGCTCTGTAGTGGGTGTGTAGTGAGACTGTGGTGTCAGAACATAAAAAATTGGACAACCCTTTCTGTCCAAACTGTTTAACATTCCTTGTATTATATTATGTTAGCCATGTATGTTTCTCTGACGTCCTAAGTGGATGCTGGGACTCCGTAAGGACCATGGGGAATAGCGGCTCCGCAGGAGACTGGGCACAACTAAAGAAAGCTTTAGGACTACCTGGTGTGCACTGGCTCCTCCCACTATGACCCTCCTCCAGACCTCAGTTAGAATCTTGTGCCCGGCTGAGCTGGATGCACACTAGGGGCTCTCCTGAGCTCCTAGAAAGAAAGTATATTTAGGTTTTTTATTTTCAGTGAGATCTGCTGGCAACAGACTCACTGCTACGAGGGACTAAGGAGAGAAGAAGCGAACCTACCTGACTGGAGATAGTTTGGGCTTCTTAGGCTACTGGACACCATTAGCTCCAGAGGGATCGAACACAGGACCCGACCTCGATCGTTCGGTCCCGGAGCCGCGCCGCCGTCCCCCTTACAGAGCCAGAAGCATGAAGATGGTCCTGGAAATCGGCGGCAGAAGACTTCGGTCTTCAACAAGGTAGCGCACAGCACTGCAGCTGTGCGCCATTGCTCCTCATGCACACCTCACACACCGGTCACTGATGGGTGCAGGGCGCTGGGGGGGGGGGGGGGGGGCGCCCTGAGGTACAATATTCATACCTTGGCTGGCAAAAAATCACAATATATAGTCCCAGAGGCTATATATGTGATAAATACCCCTGCCAGAATCCATAAAAAAAGCGGGAGAAAAGTCAGCCGAAAAAGGGGCGGGGCTATCTCCCTCAGCACACTGGCGCCATTTTCTCTTCACAGTGCAGCTGGAAGACAGCTCCCCAGGCTCTCCCCTGTAGTTTTCAAGCTCAAAGGGTTAAAAAGAGAGGGGGGGCACTAAATTTAGGCGCAATATTATGTATACAAGCTATTGGGAAAAAATCACTCAGTTATAGTGTTAATCCCTGCATTATATATAGCTCTGGTGTGTGCTGGCATACTCTCTCTCTGTCTCCCCAAAGGACTTTGTGGGGTCCTGTCCTCAGTCAGAGCATTCCCTGTGTGTGTGCGGTGTGTCGGTACGGCTGTGTCGACATGTTTGAGGAGGAAGGTTATGTGGAGGCGGAGCAGATGCCGATAAATGTGATGTCGCCCCCTGTGGGGCCGACACCAGAGTGGATGGATAGGTGGAAGGTATTAACCGACAGTGTCAACTCCTTACATAAAAGGCTGGATGACGTAATAGCTGTGGGACAGCCGGCTTCTAAGCCCGCGCCTGCCCAGGCGTCTCAAAGGCCATCAGGGGCTCAAAAACGCCCGCTACCTCAGATGGCAGACACAGATGTCGACACGGAGTATGACTCCAGTGTCGACGAGGTTGAGACATATACACAATCCACTAGGAACATCCGTTGCATGATCTCGGCTATGAAAAATGTGTTACACATTTCTGACATTAACCCAGGTACCACAAAAAAGGGGTTTTATGTTTGGGGAGAAAAAGCAGACAGTGTTTTGTTCCCCCATCAGATGAGTGAATGAAGTGTGTGAAGAAGCGTGGGTTCCCCCGATAAGAAACTGGTAATTTCTAAAAAGTTACTGATGGCGTACCCTTTCTCGCCAGAGGATAGGTCACGTTGGGAGATATCCCCTAGGGTGGATAAGGCGCTCACACGTTTGTCAAAAAAGGTGGCACTGCCGTCTTAGAATACGGCCACTTTGAAGGAGCCTGCTGATAAAAAGCAGGAGGCTATCCTGAAGTCTGTATATACACACTCAGGTACTATACTGAGACCTGCAATTGCCTCAGCATGACTAGTGCTGCTGCAGCGTGGTCTATTACCCTGTCAGGACAGGGATACTATTTGCTAACCATAGAGCATATTAAAGACGTCGTCTTATATATGAGGGATGCACAGAGGGATATTTGCCGGCTGGCATCCAGAATTAATGCAATGTCCATTCTGCCAGGAGGGTATTAGGGACCCGGCAGTCGACAGGCGATGTTGACTTTAGAAGGCACATGAAGAATCTGCCTTATAAGGGTGAGGAATTGTTTGGGGATGGTCTCTGGGACCTCGTATCCACAGCAACTGCTGGGAAGGAAAAAATTTACCTCAAGTTTCCTCACAGCCTAAGAAAGCACCGTATTATAAGGTACAGTCCTTTCGGCTTCAGAAAAGCAAGCGGGTCAAAGAGGGAAAAAGCTGCACCAGACAGCCAGTTCCCAGGATCAAAAATCTTCCCCCGCTTCCTCTGAGTCCACCGCATGACGCTGGGGCTCCACAGGTGGAGCCAGGTGCGGTGGGGGTGCGTCTCGGGAACTTCAGCGACCAGTGGGCTCGCTCACAGGTGGATCCCTGGGTTCTGCAAGTAGTATCACAGGGATACAAGCTGGAGTTCGAGGCGACTCCCCCTCGCCGTTACCTCAAATCAGCCTTGCCTGCTGCCCTCGAGGAGAGGTAGTACTGGCGGCAATTCACAAGCTGTACTTCCAGCAGGTGATAATCAAGGTACCCCTCCTTCAACAAGGCCGGGGTTACTATTCCACAATGTTTGTGGTACCGAAACCAGATGGTTCGGTGAGACCCATTCTAAAATTGAACTCCTTGAACACTTTATATACGAAGGTTCAAGTTCAAAATGGAATCGCTCAGGGCGGTTATTGCAAGCCTGGACGAAGGGAATTACATGGTATCACTGGACATCAAGGATGCTTACCTGCATGTCCCCATTTACCCTCCTCACCAGGAGTACCTCAAAATTGTGGTACAGGACTGTCATTACCAATTCCAGCCGTTGCCGTTGGTCTGTCCCCGGCACCGAGGGTATTTACCAAGGTAATGGCCGAAATGAGGATACTCCTTCGAAAAAAGGGAGTTATAATTATCCCGTACTTGGACGATCTCCTTATAAAGGCGAGGTCCAGGGAGCAGTTGTTCGTCGGAGTAGCACTATCTCGGGAAGTGCTACAACAGCATGGCTGGATTCTGAATTGTCCAAAGTCGCAGCTGGTTCCTACGACGCGTCTACTGTTCCTGTTCCTGGGTATGGTTCTGGACACAGAACAGGAAAAAGGGTTTCTCCCGGAGGAGAAGGCCAAGGAGTTGTCATCTCTAGTCAGAGACCTCCTAATACAAATACAGGTGTCGGTGCATCAATGCACGCGAGTCCTGGGAATGATGGTAGCTTCTTACGAAGAAATTCCATTCGGCAGGTTCCATGCAAGGATCTTCCAGTGGGATCTGTTGGACAAGTGGTCCGGGTCGCATCTTCAGATGCATCGGCTGATAACCCTGTCTCCAAGGGCCAGGGTGTCGCTGTTGTGGTGGCTGCAGAGTGCTCATCTTCTAGAGGGCCGCAGATTCGGCATACAGGACTGGGTCCTGGTGACCACGGATGCCAGCCTTCAAAGCTGGGGGGCAGTCACACAGGGAAGTAACGTCCAGGGACTGTGGTCAAGTCAGGAGACTTCCCTACACATAGATATTCTGGGACTAAGGGCCATTCACAATGCCCTAAGTCAGGCTAGACCCCTGCTTCAACACCAGCCGGTGCTGATCCAGTCAGACATCATCACGGCGGTCGCCCATGTAAACCAGCAGGGCGGCACAAGAAGCAGGATGGTGATGGCAGAAGCCACAAGGATTTTCCGATGGGCGGAAAATCATGTGTTAGCACTGTCAGCAGTGTTCATTCCCGGAGTGGACAACTGGGAAGCAGACTTTCTCAGCAGGCACGACCTCCACCCGGGAGAGTGGGGACTTCATCCAGAAGTCTTCAAAATGATTGTACACCATTGGGAAAGGCCACAGGTGGCCTTTCCCGCCTCAACAAAAAGCTAAAAAGATATTGCGCCAGGTCAAGGGACCCTCAGGCGATAGCTGTGGACGCTCTGGTAACACCGTGGGTGTACCAGTCGGTGTATGTGTTCCTTCCTTTGCCTCTCATACCCAAGGTACTGAGAAAACTACGAAGGCGAGGATTAAGAACTATACTCGTGGTTCCGGATTGACCAAGAAGAGCTTGGTACCCAGAACTCCAAGAAATGATCTCAGAGGACCCATGGCCTCTGCCGCTCAGACAGGACCTGCTGCAGCAGGGGCCCTGCCTATTCCAAGGCTTACCACGGCTGTGTTTGACGGCATGGCGGTTGAACACCGGATCCTAAAGGAAAAAGGCATTCCGGAGGAAGTCATTCCTACGCTGATTAAGGCTAGGAAAGATGTGATTGCAAAATATTATCACCGAATATGGCAAAAATATGTTGCTTAGTGTGAGGCCAGGAAGGCCCAACGGAGGAATTTCAACTGGGTCGATTTCTGCACTTCCTACAGTCAGGAGTGACTACGGGCCTAAAATTGGGTTCCATTAAGGTCCAGATTTCGGCTCTGTATATTTTCTTCCAAAAAGAACTGGCTTCACTGTCTGAAGTTCAGACTTTTGTTAAGGGAGTGCTGCATATTCAGCCCCTGTTTGTGCCTCTAGTGGCACCGTGGGATCTCAACGTGGTGTTGGATTTCCTGAAGTCGCATTGGGTTGAGCCACTTAAATCCGTAGAGCTAAAATACCTCACGTGGAAAGTGGTCATGCTGTTGGCCTTGGCGTCGGCCAGGCGTGTATCAGAATTGGCGGCTTTGTCATGCAAAAGCCCTTATCTGATTTTCATATGGATAGGGCGGAATTGAGGACTCGTTCCCAATTCCTTCCTAAGGTGGTATCAGCTTTTCATGTGAACCAACCTATTGTGGTGCCTGCGGCTACGTGGGACTTGGAGGACTCCAAGTTACTGGACGTAGTCAGGGCCCTGAAAATATATGTTTCCAGGACGGCTGGAGTCAGGAAAACTGACTCGCTATTTATCCTGTATGCACCCAACAAGCTGGGTGCTCCTGCTTCAAAGCAGACTATTGCTCGCTGGATCTGTAGTACGATTCAGCTTGCACATTCTGCGGCTGGACTACCGCATCCTAAATCAGTGAAAGCCCATTCCACGAGGAAGGTGGGCTCTTCTTGGGCGGCTGCCCGAGGCGTCTCGGCTTTACAACTTTGCCGAGCAGCTACTTGGTCGGGGTCAAACACATTTACTAAATTCTACAAGTTTGACACCCTGGCTGAGGAGGACCTAGAGTTTGCCCATTCGGTGCTGCAGAGTCATCCGCACTCTCCCGCCCGTTTGGGAGCTTTGGTATAATCCCCATGCTCCTTACGGAGTCCCAGCATCCACTTAGGACGTCAGAGAAAATAAGATTTTACTCACCGGTAAATCTATTTCTCGTAGTCCGTAGTGGATGCTGGGCTCCCATCCCAAGTGCGGATTGTCTGCAATACTTGTATATAGTTATTGCCTAACTAAAGGGTTATTGTTATGAGCCATCTGTAGTGAGGCTCAGTTATATTTCATACTGTTAACTGGGTATAATATCACGAGTTATACGGTGTGATTGGTGTGGCTGGTATGAGTCTTACCCGGGATTCAAAATCCTTTTCCTATTGTGTCAGCTCTTCCGGGCACAGTATCCTAACTGAGGTCTGGAGGAGGGTCATAGTGGGAGGAGCCAGTGCACACCAGGTAGTCCTAAAGCTTTCTTTAGTTGTGCCCAGTCTCCTGCGGAGCCGCTATTCCCCATGGTCCTTACGGAGTCCCAGCATCCACTACGGACTACGAGAAATAGATTTACCGGTGAGTAAAATCTTATTATTTATGTCTATTTTATCATCTTTGCTTGGTGCCACTATTATATAAATATGTCTTTCTGCAGCGGGGTACACTGGGTTCCACAGGGATAACGTCCGGGTGTAGAGTAGGATTTTGATCCGAGGCACCAACAGGCTAAAAGCTTTGACTGTTCCCAATATGCTCAGCGCCGCCTCCTCTATAACCCCGCCTCCGTGCATGCAGCAGGAGCTCAGTTTGTAAGTTGGTGCCTGCAGTGCACGACACTAACAGGCGAAAAGAGCTTTTTAAAAGAAGATAGAAGACTTCAAGGACTGCAGCATAGGCACTATCAGTGCTAGATGTCATTTTGACATCTTATGCTGCAGCTCCATCACCTCCCCCGGCGGCGCTGTGTACTCCTGCTCCCTGGTTGCCGGGTACTTACAGAGGAGGGCTCCGGTCTTTCATGTCAGGCACACACACGCGCCTCAGCTCTCCGTGATCACGTTGCCGCATCATGGGGAGGAGGTGAGAGGGTCCCTAGACGGGACCTGCTGTAAATCGCGATCCGGCACGGCCATTAGGAGATGGGCCGCGCGCTGGCGTAGACACTGTGCTGGTACAGGGACCCCACTAGACCACCAGGGCAGGGACACAGGTCGGATTCTACTATAATCCGTTTTTCACAGGCCCACAGTACCCGGTGGTGAAGTCCAGCAAGGGGATAAGGCTCTGACCTGTAGCCCCTCCCCCAGCCCCTGGCGCCATTTAGAGTAAATGCTCCCGCCCTGGAGCTGCATCTCCCTGTCTCCCTCACTCCCTGTCAGCGTTTGGGCGTCATTACACATGATGAGCTGATTATGGGACTGCATGGGCAAGTCTCCTCTGTAAAGCTGCCTGCATCATCAGCGGTGTGCATTTTATGGCACTTAGGTATTCTACATGTCTTTCTGCTGCGGGGTACACTGGGCTCCACAAGGATAGACATTGGGGGTGTAGAGTAGGATCTTGATCCGAGGCACCAACAGGCTCAAAAGCTTTGACTGTTCCCAAGATGCATAGCGCCGCCTCCTCTATAACCCCGCCTCCCTGCACAGGAGCTCAGTTTTGTAGTTGGTGCTGCAGATAGCAGGCACGTAACAGAGGGGCTGCTCCTGGCAGCCCTAAGAAGAGCTTTTTTGTGAAGAATCCTGCTTCTCATAGCTCCAGCGTGGCCCAGACGGCACTGGTTCTCAGACCTTCAGGGCCTCTCGTCAGAGCGTCCAATTCTACTTCCACAACGCCCAGACCTCCTCGTTCAGGGCCCCTGTGTCTACCAGGACCTGGCCCGGCTGTCTTTGACGGAGTGGCTGTTGAAGCTTCTTGAGGGCTAGAGGGTTTTCTGAGGCGGTCATTCAAACTATGTTGCGGGCCCGGAAACCGGCTTTTGCTCAGATTTACCATAGGGTCTGGCATTCTTACTTTGTTTGGTGCGCATCTAACAATTATGATGCTTCCAAGTTTAGTACAGCCAAGCTTTTTGCTTTTCTTCAGCTGGGCCTAGACTTAGGCCTGCGTCTGGCCTCCCTCAAGGTTCATCTTTCTACCTGGTCTGTGTGGTTTTAAAGAAAAATTGTGACCTTACCTGATGTTCATACCTGTGTGTTGCGTATCCAACCTCACTATGTCCCGCCTGTGGCTCCTCGGGACTTGTTGGTGGTTTTGGAGACGTTACAAGAGTCTCTGTTTGAACCTCTTGATGCAGCTGATCTTAAGTGGCTTTCCCTTAAGGTGGTGTTACTGCTGGCTATTGCCTCTGCTAGAAGAGTGTCGGATTTGGGTGCCTTGTCTTGTAGTTCCCCTTATCTGATTTTTCACCGTGACCGGGCGGTTCTTAGGACTCGTCCCGGATATTTGCCTAAGGTGGTTTCTTCGTTCCACCTTAATCAGGAGATTGTGGTTCCGGCCTTTGTCTCTCCTGATTTGTTTCCCAAAGAGCGGTCTTTGGATGTGGTACGGGCTCTCCGTATCTATGTGAAGAGAACTGCTTCTATTCGAAAATCTGATTCTCTCTTTGTTTTGTTTGGATTTCACAAACGTGGCTGGCCTGCTCACAAGCAGACCCTGGCCAGATGGATTAGAATGGTGATTGCACATGCTTATGTGAGGGCTGGTCTGTCAGCTCCTGCTCACATTACGGCCCATTCTTCTCGGTCTGTTGGACCCTCTTGGGCGGCCCAACGTGGTGCGACCCTAGATCAATTGTGCAAGGCGGCTACGTGGTCCTCTGGGAACACGTTCATAATGTTCTATGCTTTCGATACTGCCCCTTCCCAGGATGCTTCCTTTGGACGCCAGGTTCTTGTGCCCGCTACAGTGCGTCCCCTCCCATAAGGAACTGCTTTAGGACATCCCCATTTTCCAATCCTTGTGGAGCCCAGTGTACCCCGCAGCAGAAAATGAGATTTATGGTAAGAACTTACCTTTGTTAAATCACTTTCTGCGAGGTACACTGGGCTCCACAAGGCGCCCACCCTGATGCACTTAGCTTCTTTGGGTTGGTATGGCATTAGCCGCTGACATTTCTCTTGTCATGTGAGTGTGGTGTATGTGGCTACTAACCATTGTTGTCTCTTTTCCTGCTACTGCATTGGGCTGGTTAACTAAAAACTGAGCTCCTGTGCAGGGAGGCGGAGTTATAGAGGAGGCGGTGCTGTGCATTCTGGGAACAGTCAAAGCTTTTGAGCCTGTTGGTGCCTCGGATCAAGATCCTACTCTACACCCCATTGTCCAATCCTTGTGGAGCCCAGTGTACCTCGCAGAAAGAGATTTAACAAAGGTAAGTTCTTACCATAAATCTCGTTTTACACGGCTTCTGGGGCTATATTGCAGCCTACGATAGTCTGTGCTTGGATTGCAAAAGCTATTGCCAGGTGGTCAATCACTCTAATGGAGGAATCAACTACGCTGGATGAAGGTGACGTTGATTTATTTTTACGTAATATTCAGGATTCTGCAGGGTTCCTGGTAAATTCCATGAAGGACCTGGGTTCCATGGTGGCTGGGATCTCCTCCATGTCCGTCTCAGCTCGCAGGGGTCTCTGGCTGCGCAACTGGTCTGCGGACGCGGAATCTATGAAAAGTTTGGAGGGCCTGCCGTATAAAGGTCAGGCTTTCTTTGGGGAGGCGCTTGATGCGTGGATTGCCACGGCTACCGCGGGTAAGTCTCCTTTTCTCCCCTCGGCTGAACCGGCTACAAAGAAGCCTTTTACACCTGCCACGTCACAGCACTTTCGGCCCGCGAAGTCTAGAAAGAGCAAGCCTTCGAATACCTTCTTCAGAGGTGGTCGAGCCAAAGGAAAGAAACCTGTTCCCGCAGGTTCCCAAGCCCTGAAGCCCGCTTCTGATACCACCAAGTCCTCCGCATGACGGTGGGCAGCTAGGCCTAGAGGAAGGTCAGGTGGGAGCGAGACTCTGACAGTCCAGCCACGTCTGGGCGTCGTCTGGGCTGGATCCATGGGTCCTGAATATAGTGTCCAGAGGGTACAGACTGGAGTTTCAAGATCCCCGCCTCACCGTTTCTTCAAGTCAGGCTTGCCGGCGCTGCTGGCAGACAGAACAGTTCTTCTGAATGCCATCAGGAAATTGGTGGTGTCGGAGCTAATTGTTCCGGTTCCACCTCAAATGTGGAACAAGGGTTAGTATTCGAACCTTTTCGTGGTACCGAAACCGGATGGTTCGGTACGGCCTATTCTAAACCTAAAGTCTTTGAACCCTTATCTCAGGGAGTTCAAATTCAAAATGGAATCTCTGAGAGCTGTAATCTCAGGACTCACGGAGGGGGAGTTCCTGGTGTCGCTGGACATCAAGGATGCTTACCTCCACATTCCCATTTGGACGCCGCATCAGGCATACCTCAGGTTTGCACTGTTGGACGATCACTATCCGTTCCAGGCGCTGCCGTTTGGACTCTCCACAGCACCAAGGATCTTCACCAAGGTGATGGCGGAGATGATGGTTCTCCTCCGCAAACAGGGGGTGAACATAATTCCATATCTGGACGATCTCCTGATCAAGGCATCGTCCAGGGAGAAGTTTTTGCGATCCATCGCGCTCTCGACACAGCTTCTCCAGGAGCATGGTTGGATCCTGAATCTTCCAAAGTCACATCTGGAGCCGACAAGGCAGCTGTCTTTCCTGGGATTGATCCTCGACACGGAGGTGCAGAGGGTTTTTCTCCCGGTGGAGAAGGCATTGGTGATTCAGTCAATGGTTCGGGATGTCTTAAAGCCTACCCGGGTTTCGTTTCATCAATGCATCCGCCTTCTGGGGAAGATGGTTGCCGCCTACGAGGCTCTGCAATACGGCAGGTTTCATGTTCGTCCTTTTCAGCTGGACCTATTGGACCAGTGGTCGGGCTCTCACCTACACATGCACAAGAGGATACGTCTGTCTCCGAAAGCCAGGATTTCACTCCTCTGGTGGCTACAACTTCCGCACCTTCTGGAAGGCCGAAGGTTCGGAATTCAGGACTGGATCCTTTTGACCACAGATGCAAGTCTAAGAGGTTGGGGAGCAGTCGCTCTGGGGGAAACCTATCAAGGAAGGTGGTCGCATCAAGTATCTCTTCTCCCAATAAACATCCTGGAACTAAGGGACGTGCACAACGCCCTTGTGCAAGCAGCACACCTTCTAAAGGATCGGGCTGTTCAGGTGCAGTCGGACAACGTGACCACGGTGGCCTACATAAACCGACAAGACGGAACGAAGAGCAGAGCTGCTATGTCAGAGGTGTCAAGAATACTCCCCTGGGCGGAAAGGCACGCGGTGGCGTTGTCAGCAATCTTCATTCCGGGAGTAGACAACTGGGAAGCAGACTTCCTCAGCAGACACTATCTCCATCCAGGGGAGTGGGGTCTCCACCCGGAGGTGTTCGAGGAGGTCACCGGTTGGTGGGGGGTTCCTCACATAGACATGATGGCCTCCCGCCTCAACAAGAAGCTGGGGAGGTACTGTTCCAGGTCGAGAGACCCTCAGGCAGTGGCAGTGGACACACTGGTAACACCGTGGGTGTTCAGGTCAGTGTATGTGTTCCCTCCACTTCCTCTGATTCCAAAGGTTCTTCAGCTGGTAAGAAGAACAAAGATTCTGGCAATCCTCATTGCTCCGGACTGGCCAAGGAGGGCTTGGTACGCGGATCTGCTGGATCTTCTACTAGAAGATCCAAGGTCCTTACCTCTTCTAGAGAATCTGCTGCTGCAGGGGCTGTTCGCCTATCAAGACTTACCGCGACTGCGTTTGACAGCATGGCGGTTGAAAGCCAGATATTAGCTCGGAAAGGTATTCCGAGTGAAGTAATTCCTACCCTGATACGGGCTAGGAAAGGGGTAACGTCTAAGCATTACCATCGTATTTGGAAGAAATATGTTTCTTGGTGTGAGTCCAAGAAGTTTCCGGTGGTGGAGTTTCAACTTGGACGTTTTCTCCTTTTCCTGCAAGCAGGGGTGGATGTGGGACTGAGGCTGGGCTCCATCAAGGTCCAGATCTCTGCTTTGTCCATCTTCTTCCAAAAGCAATTGGCTGCTCTTCCTGAAGTTCAGACCTTTTTGAAAGAGGTTCTGCACATCCAGCCTCCCTTTGTGGCGCCTACGACTTCATGGGATCTTGATGTGGTGTAGCAGTTCCTGCAATCTGCTTGGTTTGAGCCTCTACAGGAGGCTGATCTCAAGTTTCTCACGTGGAAGGCGGTCACCTTGTTTGCCTTGGCTTCTGCCTGACGTGTTTCGGAATTGGAGGCTTTATCTTGTAAAAGCCCCTATCTGATCTTCCATCAAGACAGGGCGGAACTTAGGACTCGTCCCCAGTTCCTGCCTAAGGTTGTTTCGGCTTTCCATATTAACCAACCTATTATGGTGCCAGTGGCTACTGAGACCTCACTTACTTCAAAGGCCTTGGATGTAGTGAGGACTTTGAAGATTTACGTGCAGAGGATGGCTCGTCACAGGAAAAGTGACTCCCTGTTTGTCCTCTATGATCCAAAGAAAATTGGATGTCCTGCTTCTAAGCAGTCAATTTCACGCTGGATCAGGTTTACTGTCCAGCATGCTTATTCCACGGCAGGATTGCCGGGTCCAAAATCGGTAAAGGCCCACTCTACTCGTAAAGTGGGCTCATCCTGGGCGGCTGGCCTTGGCGGTACAACTCTGCCGAGCAGCTACTTGGTCTGGGTCGAACACGTTTGCCAAGTTTTACAAGTTCGATACTTTGGGCGCTGATGACCTCAGGTTTGGTCAAACAGTGTCGCAGGAGCCTCCGCGCTCTCCCTCCTGTACTGGGAGCTTTGGTACTAATATGGACACCAGCATCCTCTAGGACAGGCCTGGCCAACCTGTGGCTCTCCAGATGTTGTGAAACTACAAATCCCAGCATGCACTGCCACAGTTTTGCTATTAGGGAATTCAAAAACTGTGGCAGGGCATGCTGGGATGTGTAGTTTTACAACAGCTGGAGAGCCACAGGTTGGCCAGGCCTGCTCTAGGACGTAAGAGAAAATAGGATTTTAATTATCTACCGATAAATTCTTTTCTCGTAGTCCGCCCAGCGCTTTGTTTTCCTGCATTGGTTTTATGGTTCAGTGTTACCTGGTTTATAGGTAAGTTCTGCATTATTTACTGTTTCAGCTGTTGCTGAAGTTGTTCCGGCATGTTTGCCGGATTCTCTTGTTTGTGTGAGCTGGTATGAATCTCGCCACTATCTGTGTAATTCCTTCTCTTGAAGTATGTCGTCTCCTCTGGCACATTTTCTAGACTGAGTCTGGTAGGAGGGGCATAGAGGGAGGAGCCAGTCCACACGAATAAACTCTTAAAGTGCCAATGGCTCCTGGTGGACCCGTCTATACCCCATGGTACTAATATGGACCCCAGCATCCTCTACGGACTACGAGAAAAGGATTTACCGGTAGGTAACCAAAATCCTCTTTTTTTCATTACCTCAATAAAATTACTTCTCTTACTTCTGACATTAGTAGATCTAATATTTTATATTTTGGGTAACTCCAGAGGACACCATCTTTTACTAAAAATAGCTAGGGAGTATTCAGTTATATGACATGACATGAGTGCAGACAGTCTGATGGGGAAATGGAGAGATAGCAGAAGCTAAGGAAAGAACAACAAAATACTACCATAGCAAAAATACATCTTAAATATTTAGCTTTGCATTAAAGTTTAACATTGCACAGGAGACCACACTATAATATTGAGGACTAAGGGGGTCATTCCGAGTTGATCGCTAGCAGCATTTTTTCGCAGCGCAGCGATCTGGCTAAAAAACTGCAGTTCTGCGTATGCGGCGCAATGCGCATGCGTGATGTACGGGCACAACGAACTATGCAGTTTTGCACAGGCTCAGTCGATGCATTTCAGTCGCACTGGTTGCCGCAGAGTGATTGACATGAAGTGGGCGTTTCTGGATGGCAACTGACCATTTTCAGGTAGTGTTCGGGAAAAATGCAGGCGTGCCTGGGAAAACGCAGGCGTGGCTGGGCGAATGCTGGGCGGGTGTGTGACGTCAAATCCGGAACTGAATAGTCTGAAGTGATCGCAAGCGCTGAGTAGGTTTTGAGCTACTCTGAAACAACACAACATTTTTTTGCAGGCGCTCTACGATACAACCGTTCGCACTTCTGCTAAGCTAAAATACACTCCTAGTGGGCGGCGGCATAGCGTTTGCACGGTTGCTAAAAACTGCTAGTGAGCGATCAACTTGGAATGACCCCATAAGTCCCCCAAAAAGAAGCACTGTACTGCCAATGTGAAAAAAATTATTATATATTCTCATTTATTATTAAAAAGAGAAATAGACGGGGCATGGCCTAGCTACAGATTGAAGCAGACGTGACTCCCTGCCGCTCCTGCACTAATTGCTGTTCTGGGTTTGAAAAACCACATCCACACATCTAGTTTTGCGCCCTGGGGACGTCCAGACATCCTGCTAACCTCTTGTCCCCCTACTTGTGCTCTGGAGCACCAGGGGAGCCGAATACAGCTGCGGCCTACACCGGAATCTGGAGTTTGGGGCTCCGAAGGCGCGGCCCACAATACTTTGGCCGCAGCTTCTGCTGACGGACCAGCCGCCTCTGTGTGTTCCTGCTGATTTAGACCCCGCTCTCAGACTCACCCTCTTGCCTCCAGGACTTCTCTAAGTCTGGCTGTGAGCGGCTCTGGGACTAGTATGTAGCTGCCATCTTGGATCTCACCGCACAGTGTCCATTGTCTACCGGGACTTGGCCTAACCCAATCTCTGCTCCATTACCCTCTGGCTATTGTAGGTCAGGTACAGTGCCATTGACATGACATATATTGGTCATGGGCTACCATATCTGGTTTTTAACCCCTTCCCCACAGTGCCTAGCAGCTCTACTGAGGTTTTTTAACTCCGTTATTGCTTCTCATAGCAGGGAGAAGGCAGTGGTGTGGTTCACAGAGCCAGAGGATGCTTGTGGAGTCCTTGCGTGTTTTGGCCCCCCAGAAACAGCGGCCTTGAATGCGGTGAGACCCCGCTGTAAGTGCGTGCTTGATGCGGAGGTCCACATTACACTGTAGATGTCTCTTCTCCACCCTTAACTCCTGTACATTGCCTGCCAGGTGCTCCTCCTGGTTTGTCTCTCCTTACCACTCAATATAAACCTTGATTTTACAAACTGCATTCACCACCGAGGTCTGGTGTCACCGCGGACATAGTGGACTACCCTGGAAAACGCCCGATATACAGTCTCACCGCATACTGAATATTAGTTGCAGCTCCAAGCCGCAGTTATAGCTGAAGTGAATATTGAGACGGCCCTAATAGCTGGTGGTGTTATATAATTGGGCGGACACCCTTTATTTACCAGGTTACATGTTCTGGAGGACTCTGGAGAATTTCTTCTTACCGTTCATTTCCTTGAAGACCAAAACCTACATAAATATAGCTGTGTGTTCTTCCGGCTGGCCTCGTGTTTTTGGGGTCTTATCTCCCTCATTCAGGGTCTTATTCTCAACTCTACCGCACTTGTTTTTGCATAGAATTTACTTGTCAACCTATTTGTGAACAGGTTACCTAAATTTTTTCTATGAGGCGTTCTATTTTTTAAACTTTACATTGCTAACATCACAGTGCCACACAGTGGACCATTTTGGATGCTGCAGTTTACTGAATATTCCTATATCGAAGCATGGCTGCCTAATAATTTGATTTCTCCACCCCCGTTGCTTCCTGTTTGAATTGTTTTCTGATTTAGTCATCCTGCAATTACTTTTACCTTCCAAACTTTTATACTGAGTCACATCAATATGACTGCGAAACAAATCAAAGGGACCAAATCTGCTCCACCTGTCCATTTTTTGGTCTTCTCGTCATCTGGGAGTAAGGCTTGTCCAGCTTCCTCTATGAATTGCCATAGTCTAGTTACTCTCCCGCAAAGGACTATGGAATCATTGTACAGACCTTTTACACTCCGTTCTATACATGCTATGCAGTCTGTCTTTAAATCAGACATAACTGCGGAACTTAAATCTAACATTATACATTATACATACATGTACTTGGGTTTTACTGATGATTGAAATACCTAGCTTGTTTATTCTTGTGCCCTGATACTTTTGTCTTCATGACTATGTTAGGCTCAGTGGTTTAGACTTTTCTATATGTACTTATCTTCTAAGTTTCATTGAGCTTTAGTATATTGCAGCAATACCTTAGTTGGGATGTTATTACCTCCTTCTCGTTATGAAGTTGATTTTTTTTGTCTCGGTAGGATGACTATGTTGTATCTTTTTTTAATTTTTTTTATAGTAGTTTGCAGGAGACGGTGGGTATCGATGGCTGACCCGCCTCCCACCTATACTTACCTGTCCATCACGTGTCCTGGTGATGGAGTGTCTAGCTCCTTTTATGGATGCTATTTCTGTTCTTTTCCCCCTCTTTTTTTGTTTTTTGTTCTTATATGTTTGATGCCTATTTTGACTATATGTAATACATTTTAAAACAAATATATATTTTTTTGAGTCATTGTGGAAACTGCACTATATATCCGGCTCATCTGGAACAATTGTGGATGACACTAGTGACAGAAAATAAACCTTTTGATGCACATAGGGTCATATGACCTAGGTGAGTGTTACTCCATATGTGAATACTTTTGTTGGAAGAGGGTGAATATCAATCAATGAAAGAAACCTTTATGTGAATGCATCTCACTTTGTTAGGGTGAGTTTAAAGGTTCCTTCTCCTAGTGGCCACGATTGATGTCTGCTACTGGATAATCTGTGTCTTTTTGATCTTCTTCCATATACACCAACAGTGCAGGTCGCCGTCAACCAGACTTGTGTGAGAAAATCTAGCAGCGCTTGAGGACCGCTCTCTGTTCTTTGTTTGTTTGTGCATGCATAAATCGTATTCAAGAATAGACCTCCCCCTCACTGATGAATGGTCACTGCAAATGGTTCCTAGTATTGAGATACTGCCGATTTTTCCTGATCTGATCATGCCCTTCTGATATGATCTTGGTCCTACAACTCAGCCCTCCCTTCCGACTCTGGAGGCTACAGTATTATATCTTAAGAGATGAGGAAGGGCTTACTATCTTTCGGAAGGCACTGTCTTTATATTTAGAAGTCAATGATCCTGCAGATACCTCCATTACCAACCATTGGTGCTGCGAACAGGCGGTCAGGCAGCAGCGCGGATCAAACAATGTAATCGGCAAGTTCAGGTTGCTCATGAGAAGGAGGTTGTAATATTAGAGACTCAACACAAACAATCCCCTAAAGACTCTGTCATTCATGCGGCTTTAATTGAGGCTAGGATGAAATGTTACAGTTTATATTCAACGAGCCATTTCTAAACGTTGTAAGGGTACGCAATTGCGCCTGAATAAGTGATAGTATTAATTGCGTTGAAATGACAGAAAAACAATATATAAATAAATAATGTGTGTATTTATTCTATAAAAACAGAATGACAAAAAGAATGAAAAAAGTAAGTCCAAAGTCCAGTGCAGTAGAGTGTGGCGTCCCACCTCGTTAATTTGTACTCAATCGTATACCACGATGTGTAGAGGGGCATATAACAACACAGTCCCAAAAGGAGCTCACTATGTGATATATGAATCACGTTGAAAAGTCTATTGCGGAGGCTGGATCCTGTCTCGAGAGGGGGTGCAATCTCCCGACAGTGCTAGCAGTGATGGGGTACCCCAAATGGCTGTGCGGGAGGAAGTTGCAGAGAGACAGGTGATCGCTGGCTCTGGACTCGCCGCTCTCTAACTCAGTCCATGGCGGCGGAAGGTGCCCGTGTTATACAGACGTCTACCGCCAGCCGGATCCGAGGGATGCAATCGTGTCTCTGGGGGGGAAGGTGCCACTGACTTCTAGACCCGGAGCGGGACTGTCCGCAGTGCACCTCCCCGCTTACAGAGCCCTTACCTTGTTCCTCTGCGCTTGGTTCCCAGCGTCCGCTGCCACCTTGCTTCCCTGTCAATCTCGCAGCTTTTCGTCCGGTTTCTCCTTCCTGTCCCTCGCGGTCACGTGACCCGGTACTGTTCCTCAAAGCCTCCAACGCCGTGGGTAATAGATGTATTAAGGAGTATGGAGCTCAACTGTGTTGAAAAGGATTAATGTAGTTTGATTGAAAAAGTGTCCTGTGCTTTCTCCTACGCGTGTCGACCTTTCTGGGTCTTCCTCAGGGAGTCCTTGAGTGCCATCTTTAGTAGGGGCTATTTAGGGCTATTTATGCCCATACTTGCTTATGTCATGGAAAGGGGGTGTGTTTCTCGGTTTTTAACCGAGGATTGCTGAAAAATGACTGTAACAGACATATATACATTAGGAAAGATATGTAGGGGAAAAATGAGATAAAGGAAAAATAATAATAATAATAGTAAAAAATTGAAGATATATGTGATATAAATAAAAACCATAGAGAAATTATTTTTTTTAAACTACTTGGTGAGTGAATAATGATAAGTAATAGGAGTACATCTATGGGGAGATGGTTAGTTTTATACACATTATTTGTTATTCGATTGAGTTTATTGACAGTCTGTAGTTTATGGATTAGTTGTTAATAAATGAGTTTATTGACAGTCTGTAGTTTATGGATAAATCCTTAATTAAATGAATGGCTGAAATCTGTATTATGTGAACAAAATATATTAATACATTTTCTCTAACGTCCTAGTGGATGCTGGGGACTCCGAAAGGACCATGGGGAATAGCGGCTCCGCAGGAGACTGGGCACAAAGTAAAAGCTTTAGGACTAGCTGGTGTGCACTGGCTCCTCCCCCTATGACCCTCCTCCAAGCCTCAGTTAGATTTTGTGCCCGAACGAGAAGGGTGCAATCTAGGTGGCTCTCCTGAGCTGCTTAGAGTAAAAGTTTAAATAGGTTTTTTATTTTCAGTGAGACCTGCTGGCAACAGGCTCACTGCATCGAGGGACTTAGGGGAGAGAAACGAACTCACCTGCGTGCAGAGTGGATTGGGTTTCTTAGGCTACTGGACATTAGCTCCAGAGGGACGATCACAGGCCCAGCCATGGATGGGTCCCGAAGCCGCGCCGCCGGCCCCCTTACAGATGCTGAAGCAAGAAGAGGTCCATAAATCGGCGGCAGAAGACTTTCCTGTCTTCATAAGGTAGCGCACAGCACTGCAGCTGTGCGCCATTGCTCTCAGCACACTTCACACTCCGGTCACTGGGGGGGCGTCCTGGGAAGCAATAAATTTACCTTAGTTGGCGAAAAATACATCACATATAGCTCCTGGGCTATATGGATGTATTTAACCCCTGCCAGTTTTCCAGAAAAAAGCGGGAGAAGAGCCCGCCGTGAAGGGGGCGGGGCCTATCTCCTCAGCACACAGCGCCATTTTTCCCACACAGCTCCGCTGGTAGGAAGGCTCCCAGAATCTCCCCTGCATCCTGCAACTACAGAAACAGGGTAAAAAAGAGAGGGGGGCACTTATTTGGCAAAATAACAGATATAAGCAGCTATAAGGGATAGACACTTATTGTAAGGTTGTCCCTATACATATATAGCGCTCTGGTGTGTGCTGGCAAACTCTCCCTCTGTCTCCCCAAAGGGCTAAGTGGGTCCTGTCCTCTATCAGAGCATTCCCTGTGTGTGTGCTGGGTGTCGGTACGTGTGTGTCGACATGTATGAGGAGGAAAATGATGTGGAGGCGGAGCAATTGCCTATAATGGTGATGTCACCCCCTAGGGAGTCGACACCTGAATGGATGGCCGTAATTAAGGAATTACGTGACAGTGTCGGCACGTTACAGAAAACTGTTGACGACATGAGACAGCCGGCAGCTCAGTTAGTGCCTGTCCAGGCGTCTCAAACACCGTCAGGGGCTACTAAACGCCCATTACCTCAGTGGGTCGACACGGACTCAGACACAAACACTGACTCCAGTGTCGACGGTGAAGAAACAAACGTATTTTCCAGTAGGGCCACACGTTACATGATCACGGCAATGAAGGAGGTTTTGCACATCTCTGATACTGCAAGTACCACAAAAAGGGGTATTATGTGGGGTGTGAAAAAACTACCCGTAGTTTTTCCTGAATCAGATGAATTGAATGAAGTGTGTGATGAAGCGTGGGTTACCCCCGACAGAAAACTGCTAATTTCTAAAAAATTATTGGCACTATATCCCTTCCCACCAGAGGTTAGGGCTCGTTGGGAAACACCCCCCAGGGTGGATAAGGCGCTCACACGCTTATCAAAACAAGTGGCGTTACCGTCTCCAGAAACGGCCGCCCTTAAGGAGCCAGCAGATAGGAGGCTGGAAAATATCCTTAAAAGTATATACACACATACTGGTGTTATACTGCGACCAGCAATCGCCTCAGCCTGGATGTGCAGTGCTGGGGTGGCTTGGTCGGATTCCCTGACTGAAAATATTGATACCCTGGACAGGGACAATATATTATTGACTATAGAGCATTTAAAGGATGCATTCCTATATATGCGAGATGCACAGAGAGACATTTGCACTCTGGCATCAAGAGTAAGTGCGATGTCCATTTCTGCCAGAAGAGGATTATGGACGCGACAGTGGTCAGGGGATGCGGATTCCAAACGGCATATGGAAGTATTGCCGTATAAAGGGGAGGCGTTATTTGGGGGCGGTCTATCGGACCTGGTGGCCACGGCAACGGCTGGGAAATCCACCTTTTTACCCCAAGTCACCTCGCAGCAGAAAAAGATACCGCCTTTTCAGGCTCAGTCCTTTCGTCCCCATAAGGGCAAGCGGGCAAAAGGCCACTCATATCTGCCCCGGGGCAGAGGAAGGGGAAAAAGACTACAACAGACAGCTTCTTCCCACGACCAGAAGCCCTCCCCCGCTTCTGCCAAGTCCTCAGCATGACGCTGGGGCCTTACAAGCGGACTCAGGCACGGTGGGGGCCCGTCTCAAGAATTTCAGCGCGCAGTGGGCTCACTCGCAAGTGGACCCCTGGATCCTGCAGGTAGTATCTCAGGGGTACAAATTGGAATTCGAGACGTCTCCCCCTCGCCGGTTCTTGAAGTCTGCTTTACCAACGTCTACCCCCGACAGGGAGGCGGTATTGGAAGCCATTCACAAGCTGTATTCCCAGCAAGTGATAATCAAGGTACCCCTCCTACAACAGGGAAAGGGGTATTACTCCACGCTGTTTGTGGTACCGAAGCCGGACGGCTCGGTGAGACCCATTTTAAATCTGAAAACCTTGAACACTTACATAAAAAGGTTCAAGTTCAAGATGGAGTCACTCAGAGCTGTGATAGCGAACCTGGAAGAAGGGGACTACATGGTGTCTCTGGACATCAAGGATGCTTACCTCCATGTCCCAATTTGCCCTTCTCACCAAGGGTACCTCAGGTTTGTGGTACAGAACTGTCACTATCAGTTTCAGACGCTGCCGTTTGGATTGTCCACGGCACCCCGGGTCTTTACCAAGGTAATGGCCGAAATGATGATTCTTCTTCGAAGAAAAGGCGTCTTAATTATCCCTTACTTGGACGATCTCCTGATAAGGGCACGGTCCAGAGAACAGTTAGAGGTCGGAGTAGCACTATCGCAAATAGTACTACGACAGCACGGATGGATTCTAAATATTCCAAAATCGCAGCTGATTCCGACGACACGTCTGCTGTTCCTAGGGATGATTCTGGACACAGTACAGAAAAAGGTGTTTCTCCCGGAAGAGAAAGCCAGGGAGTTATCCGACCTAGTCAGGAAACTCCTAAGACCAGGCCAGGTGTCAGTGCATCAGTGCACAAGGGTCCTGGGAAAGATGGTGGCTTCTTACGAAGCGATTCCATTCGGCAGATTCCACGCAAGAACTTTTCAGTTGGATCTGCTAGACAAATGGTCCGGATCGCATCTTCAAATGCATCAGCGGATAACCCTATCTCCAAGGACAAGGGTGTCTCTCCTGTGGTGGTTACAGAGTGCTCATCTCCTAGAGGGCCGCAGATTCGGCATTCAGGATTGGGTCCTGGTGACCACGGATGCCAGCCTGAAAGGCTGGGGAGCAGTCACACAGGGAAAAAATTTCCAGGGCTTGTGGTCAAGCATGGAAACGTCACTTCACATAAATATCCTGGAACTAAGGGCCATTTACAATGCCCTAAGTCAGGCAAGGCCTCTGCTTCAGGGTCAGCCAGTATTGATCCAGTCGGACAACATCACGGCAGTCGCCCACGTAAACAGACAGGGCGGCACAAGAAGCAGGAGGGCAATGACGGAAGTGGCAAGGATTCTTCGCTGGGCGGAAAATCATGTGATAGCACTGTCAGCAGTGTTCATTCCGGGAGTGGACAACTGGGAAGCAGACTTCCTCAGCAGACACGATCTTCACCCGGGGGAGTGGGGACTTCACCCGGAAGTCTTCCACATGATTGTAAACCGTTGGGAAAAACCAAAGGTGGACATGATGGCGTCTCGCCTCAACAAAAAACTGGACAGATATTGTTCCAGGTCAAGGGACCCTCAGGCAATAGCTGTGGACGCTCTGGTAACACCGTGGGTGTACCGGTCAGTGTATGTGTTCCCTCCTCTTCCTCTCATACCAAAAGTACTGAGAATCATAAGAAGGAGAGGAGTAGAGACTATACTCGTGGCTCCGGATTGGCCAAGAAGGACTTGGTACCCGGAAATTCAAGAGATGCTCACGGAAGACCAGTGGCCTCTACCTCTAAGACAGGACCTGCTCCAGCAGGGACCATGTCTGTTCCAAGACTTACCGCGGCTGCGTTTGACGGCATGGCGGTTGAACGCCGGATCCTGAAGGAAAAAGGCATTCCGGATGAAGTCATCCCTACCCTGATCAAAGCCAGGAAGGATGTAACCGTACAACATTATCACCGTATTTGGCGTAAATATGTTGCGTGGTGCGAGGCCAGGAAGGCCCCTACGGAGGAATTTCAACTGGGTCGATTCCTGCATTTCCTGCAAACAGGACTGTCTATGGGCCTCAAATTAGGGTCCATTAAGGTTCAAATTTCGGCCCTGTCGATATTCTTCCAAAAAGAACTAGCTTCTGTACCTGAAGTTCAGACGTTTGTCAAGGGAGTACTGCATATACAGCCTCCTTTTGTGCCTCCAGTGGCACCTTGGGATCTCAATGTAGTGTTGGGATTCCTAAAATCACATTGGTTTGAACCACTCTCCACTGTGGACTTGAAGTATCTCACTTGGAAAGTGGTAATGCTGTTAGCCCTGGCTTCAGCCAGGCGTGTATCAGAATTGGCGGCTTTATCCTATAAAAGCCCTTACCTAATTTTTCATACGGACAGGGCAGAATTGAGGACTCGTCCTCAATTTCTCCCTAAGGTGGTTTCAGCATTTCACTTAAACCAACCTATCGTGGTGCCTGCGGCTACTAGGGACTTGGAGGATTCCAAGTTGCTGGACGTAGTCAGGGCCCTGAAAATATATGTTTCCAGGACGGCTGGAGTCAGAAAATCTGACTCGCTGTTTATCCTGTATGCACCCAACAAGCTGGGTGCTCCTGCTTCTAAGCAGACGATTGCTCGTTGGATTTGTAGTACAATTCAGCTTGCACATTCTGTGGCAGGCCTGCCACAGCCAAAATCTATAAAAGCCCATTCCACACGGAAAGTGGGCTCATCTTGGGCGGCTGCCCGAGGGGTCTCGGCTTTACAACTTTGCCGAGCAGCTACTTGGTCAGGGGCAAGCACGTTTGCTAAATTCTACAAATTTGATACCCTGGCTGAGGAGGACCTGGAGTTCTCTCATTCGGTGCTGCAGAGTCATCCGCACTCTCCCGCCCGTTTGGGAGCTTTGGTATAATCCCCATGGTCCTTTCGGAGTCCCCAGCATCCACTAGGACATTAGAGAAAATAAGAATTTACTTACCGATAATTCTATTTCTCATAGTCCGTAGTGGATGCTGGGCGCCCATCCCAAGTGCGGATTGTCTGCATTACTTGTACATAGTTATTGTTACAAAAATCGGGTTATTGTTGTTGTGAGCCATCTTTTCAGAGGCTCCTTCTGTTATCATGCTGTTAACTGGGTTCAGATCACAAGTTGTACGGTGTGATTGGTGTGGCTGGTAATGAGTCTTACCCGGGATTCAAAATCCTTCCTTATTGTGTACGCTCGTCCGGGCACAGTATCCTAACTGAGGCTTGGAGGAGGGTCATAGGGGGAGGAGCCAGTGCACACCAGCTAGTCCTAAAGCTTTTACTTTGTGCCCAGTCTCCTGCGGAGCCGCTATTCCCCATGGTCCTTTCGGAGTCCCCAGCATCCACTACGGACTATGAGAAATAGAATTATCGGTAAGTAAATTCTTATTATTGCCTGATTAATTCGTTAAAGAACAATAAGAACTAATTAAAGAGGGCTAATAGTTTGTATTTTGGTACATTTTACTACAAAAATAGATACATGATGTAAAAATAAGATCTCCAGATCCTTATGACCTGACCAACTCAAATATATGTTAATCGGGTTTAAATGGTATAAAACAGGTCTATGTATGAGATTAATTCATGACTATTGATCTCACCTCATTATCTAGATTGAGGCCCCGTGGTTTCAGCGTTTTTAGAGTGTAAATCCACCTCAACTCTTCTTTATTGATTTGTTTTATAAAATCCCCTCCCCTCCAATTCGGAGACACTAATTTAATCCCCAAAACTTTCAGCCCCGCAGGGTTCCTATCCTGTGTTTCTTTGAAGTGATTGGACAAATTGTGTGTCTCCAGTCCCTTTCATTTCTAAACGGAATCAGAAATTTTACACTCTAGGTAACAGAGCTAGTAAATTACAGGCATGGGAACTAAGGTGCAAAAATTTAATTAATAGAATTAAAGGCTTACTTAAGCCAGATGGGTCTTTATCCTCAAATCCGAAAGATATTGCTAACCAATTTGCTTCCTACTACGAGAAATTGTATAACCTTAATCGGGACAATTCCAACCCTCAACAATCGGCAGCTCTCATTCACTTCTTCCCAGTTTATCCCCCCTGATGATGCTTCTGCATTATGCTCCCCCTGGACTGTTGAGGAGCTTCATTTTGTCTTGAAATCCCTCAAAAAAGATAAAAGTCCTTGGCCCAGATGGATTTATTAATAACTTTTATATAGTATTTCAAGACCCCCTTTCCCCCTTTTGATTAACATGTATAATGATGTCTCTAGGAACTCCTTCCCAAGTGAAATGCTGGAGGCTCAGATAGTTACGATACCCAAACCTGGCAAGAACTCGTCCTTATGTCAAAATTATAGAGCTATCGCTCTTCTGATCACAGATGTAAAGATGTACACTAAAGCAACTGCAAATAGGTTAAATCCATTAATTCCCATCTTAATTGCACAGGCTCATGTTAGTTTTATTAGTGGGTAGACAAGCTTCGGATAACACTAAAGAGTTTTCTCCCTACCGGAAGCCCACTCTATTCAACAGAAGCCTTTGCTATTGCTTTCACTCGATGCAGAGAGAGTTTTTGATAGTACTCATTGGCTTTATATGACTGAGGATCTTGCCAGGTTTGGTTTTTCCGACCAATTTCTACAACCTAGCCTACATTTGTATTCTGAGCCTTTGGCCCGTGTCTTTAGTAACAGGTTTCTCTCAAATCCTTTTACCTATTACTAATGGAACTCGCCATGGGTGTCCTTTATCACCATTAATTTTCACTTTATCGATTAGAATCGTTAGCTGAAAAAATTAGGACTTCCACATTGGTGAACAGGTTTCTTCTAGGCACCTCACAACATAAAATCTGCTTACAGTATTTGCAGATGATGTTCTCTTATTTATAACAAATCCTGAATCTTCTCTTCCAGCTCTTCATAGTATCCTCCAGGACTACTACAGTATATCATATTACAAACTAAACATGTCTAACACTGAAGCGCTTGCTCTGGGTATGGAATAGACACTTCTCCAATCCTTACAATCCCGTTATAATTTTTCTTGGCAATCCTCCATCCTTCAATATTTGAGAAATTAAAATCCCTTTAAATCTTCAAGATGTAATATTACGTAACTTCCTACCCCTTCTTACCCATTTTACAGATCTCACTAAACAGTGTATAAATTATGATACAGTATTTCTTGGATGGGGCGTCTTTCCTCTGTGAAAATGATGCTCCTCCCTAAAATCCTCTATTTGTTTAGAGCCATCCCATATCTAGTCCCACTTAACCTGCTTAATAAGTTTTATTCTGTCATGTATACCTTTATTTGGAAAAGTAAGAGACCCAGGTCTCCAGGTTTTTCTCTTCTCTGCAAACATACTGTACTGTAGGTTCACTTTCATTTTGTGGATGGCTTCTGTTAGCACAGAAAATGTGTGTACTCTTTCACGACGCTCTAGTCAAACTCTAAGCAATTTAAATTGAACATTTAATGAGCATCATGATGAGCTCCAGTGTATGAATCCGTATTATTATTCCACCTTCAAATATTTTTATACTAAAGAGAGCATTGAGACGTGCTGGAGCATCAAAGTACTAATATTCGGAAATTAAGGAATTTAGTAAACTTTATGTGGAAAACTGCTTTTAACCACTTAACTGACGATTTTTTCCCCCAAACCTGCTCCACAATTGTTTTGTTTTTATTATTATTATTTTTTATGAGTGATTTAGGTGAAGAACATGAATTTAACCTCATCCAAAATGATTTCAGTTAAAAAAAAAATATATATATTTTGAATATTTAAAAAAAAAAAAAAAAATCATTATCCTAAAACATTAAAAAAATCGTTCAGGAATTTCTGTAACATCGGAACATCTGTAACATCGCGACCATTGCTACATTACTTTTTACACCCAAGACAGCTGCCAGGTGCATGGGGGGTGGGGGTGGCTTGGGGGAATTTTTTTACACTTTCCCAGTGGCTGCCATTGTCTGCAGCCGCTGGGTGGGGGGTCCTGCCGTGCTGACCGATCAGCAATGATCGGCAGCACGGCAACACTGAGGGGAGGGTGCAGGGAGGCAGAGGGATCTTCCCTGCCGCTACTGCTGTCAGAAGGACTGGAAGTTTCCCTTCCCTGCAGCTGCTAATACACTTTATCTGACTGGTCGCAACCTGTGTGACCAGGTCAGATAAAGCACTTGCTGGTATGGTCGCATCTGATGCGATCAAGCCAGGCAAGTGGTTAAGTATATATTTTTTCACTCTTTGGTTTAATCATTATCCATTGCAGAGAAAAATATAAATCTCTGGGATGACTAGTGATGTCATAGTCAGGGCTTTTTCTATTCGCCTAGAAGAAATAATTAATAATAAAAAAAACAGTCTGTGTCCAAAATGTTATGAACCAGCGTTAATATTTTTTCTTTTTACTTTTAGGTTTTCTTACAGGGTGATAGCCAGGCTGGCTTTGTGTTAACGGTTCCTTTTATTGAAGATAAAAACATTGTACAACAAGACAGCAAGCCTACCTTTTCTTTCCCAGCTGGACCTTATATGATAATGGAAAAGTAAGATCCACACCTGTGTTTTTATTTATAGCTTACGATTATACGTGTGTATGAACTTGTGTGTGTCTTTAAATAAAACATTCAAAATATAGGTCATACATTGTACAACAATGAAATATCCTGTAAATGGATTCTCTGAACATAAAATTCTAATTAATTAATTGTTAATAGTATCTTTTTACATACACTGGAGGTCTTTGAGGATTCACTAGAATTATTAGGATTCAGTGTCATCACACACTAGGAACAACTCAGAAGTTCATATCTAACATGGTACTGTATACTGGTATTCACCAGGGATTTCCGCAAAGAAATTTGAGCTTCTCAAATTGCCCCCTAAGCGGAACCAAGGAGCAACTAGCAGGGAACAGGGCACTGTTGGTAACACAAACCTGCAAATGGATAAAGAGGCTACAGTCCAGGAGAGAATCTCCAGAGGCAGAGCCTGATTAACAGGGAAACCGGAGCGGTCACCTTAGGGCCCCTCACACATAATTACATCACCAGCATGGGGACACTATTGTATATGAGAACCAGGTTTTTTGTGTGGTATAATGTGAACTGGAGCCACTATAGTGTGTTTAATACCTTAATTGCCAATATCTCTTATTTTATTGGTAGGGGCACCCACAAGCTAGTTGCCCTGGGGATGCAACAAACTTTATTCCGGCACTGCCCAGAAGGAATTATAGGAACCAGCAGTGTATACAGGAGACACTAGATGATCTAGCAGAGTATCCACAGGAAACACTAGAATATCCAGCAAAGTATACATAGAAAGGGGTACTAGATGATCCAGCAGAGTATCCACAGGAGGCGCTAGAATATTTACCAAAATGTCCACAGGAGATAGCAAAACCACAGTAGTAGACTGTAGCAGGCAGGCTTTCAAAGCACAAGTGCAGACAAAGATCTGATACTGTGATTTGGGAAAGAGTGGTTTAAGTAGGATGTTCAGTCAGTGAGAGATAAGTACATTGGAGCAGGGCGAGATATACCTACCTAGGTTTCTCTAACGTCCAAGTGGATGCTGGGGACTCCGTAAGGACCATGAGGATAGACGGGCTCCGCAGGAGACATGGGCACTTTAAGAAAGAATTTAGGTTCTGGTGTGCACTGGCTCCTCCCTCTATGTCCCTCCTCCAGACCTCAGTTTGATACTGTGCCCAGATGAGCTGGGTGCTTTTCAGTGAGCTCTCCTGAGTTCGCTGAGAGAAAGTATTTTGTTAGGTTTTTTATTTTCAGGGAGCTCTGCTGGCAACAGACTCCCTGCATCGTGGGACTGAGGGGAGAGAAGCAGCCCTACTCTCTGAAGCTAGGTCCTGCTTCTTAGGCTACTGGACACCATTAGCTCCAGAGGGATCGTACGCAGGATCTCACCCTCGCCGTCCGATCCCAGAGCCGCGCCGCCGTCCCCCTCGCAGAGCCGGAAAACAGAAGCCGGGTGAGTATGAGAAGCAAGAAGACTTCAAATCGGCGGCAGAAGACTCCGTTCTTCACTGAGGTAACGCACAGCACTGCAGCTGTGCGCCATTGCTCCCACACACCTCACATATTTCGGTCACTGTAAGGGTGCAGGGCCCTGAGCAGCATTTGGACCTCTTTTTGGCAAAAGTAAACATATATACAGTTGGGCACTGTATATATGTATGAGCCCCCGCCAAGAAAATGCATATTTAAGTGGGACAGAAGCCCGCCGTCGAGGGGGCGGGGCTTCTTCCTCAGCACTCACCAGCGCCATTTTTTCTCCACAGCTTCGCTGAGAGGAAGCTCCCCAGGCTCTCCCCTGCAGATTCACGGTAGAAGAGGGTAAAAAGAGAGGGGGGCACATAAATTAGGCGCAAAAATACAATATAAACAGCAGCTACTGGGTTAACATTAAGTTACTGTGTTATTCCTGGGTTATAGTGCTGGGGTGTGTGCTGGCATACTCTCTCTCTGTCTCTCCAAAGGGCCTTGTGGGGGAACTGTCTTCAAAAAGGGCATTCCCTGTGTGTGTGGTGTGTCGGTACGCTTGTGTCGACATGTCTGATGAGGAAGGCTATGTGGAAGCAGAGCGGGAGCAAGTGAATGTGGTGTCTCCGCCGACGGCGCCGACACCTGATTGGATGGATATGTGGTAGGTTTTAAATGATAATGTTAATTCCTTGCATAAGAGGTTAGATAAAGCTGAAGCCTCAGGACAGTCAGGGTCCCAACCCGTGCCTGATCCTATGTCGCAGAGGCCATCAGGGTCTCAGAAGCGCCCACTATCCCAAATTGTTGACACAGATACCGACATGGATTCTGACTCTAGTGTCGATGACGATGATGCAAAGTTACAGCCAAAGTTGGCTAAATCACTCCGATATATGATTATAGCAATTAAGGATGTTTTGCACATCACAGAGGAAACCCCTGTCCCTGACACAAGGGTTTATATGTATAAGGGAAAGAAACATGAGGTAACTTTTCCCCCCTCAGACGAACTGAATGAGTTATGTGAAAAAGCTTGGGAATCTCCAGATAAAAAAAATGCAGATTTCCAAACGGATTCTTATGGCGTATCCTTTCCCGCCAACGGACAGGTTACGATGGGAATCCTCCCCTAGGGTGGACAAAGCTTTAACACGCTTATCCAAAAAGGTAGCCCTGCCGTCTCAGGATACGGCTACCCTCAAGGATGCTGCTGATCGCAAACAGGAGGGTACCCTGAAGTCCATTTATACACATTCAGGTACCTTGCTCAGACCGGCAATCGCGTCGGCCTGGGTCTGTAGTGCAGTAGCGGCATGGACTGATACCTTATCAGAGGAGTTGGATGCCCTAGATAGGGATACTGTTTTATTGACCCTGGGGCATATTAAAGACGCTGTCCTTTATATGAGAGATGCTCAAAGAGACATTAGTCTACTGGGTTCTAGAATAAATGCTATGTAAATTTCTGCCAGAAGGGTCCTGTGGACTCGGCAATGGACAGGTGATGCCGACTCAAAAAGGCATATTGAGGTTTTACCTTACAAGGGTGAGGAATTGTTTGGGGAGGGTCTCTCGGACCTGATCTCCACAGCTACTGCTGGAAAGTCAAATTTTTTGCCATATGTTTCCTCACAGCCTAATAGAGCACCGTATTATCAAATGCAGTCCTTTCGATCACAGAAAAACAAGAAAGACCGAGGTGTGTTCTTTCTTGCCAGAGGCAGGGGCAGAGGAAAGAAGCTGCACAACACAGCTAGTTCCCAGGAACAGAAGTCCTCCCCGGCCTCTACAAAATCCACCGCATGACGCTGGGGCTCCACAGGCGGAGCTAGGCCCGGTGGGGGCACGTCTTCGAAATTTCAGCCACAAGTGGGTTCACTCCCAGTTGGCTCCCTGGGCAATAGATATTGTGTCTCAGAGATGCAAGCTGGAATTGAGGAGATGCCCCCTCACCGATACCTCAAATCGTCCCTGCCAGCTTCCCCCCACGAGAGGGAAATAGTATTAACTGCAATTCACAAATTGTATCTTCAACAGGTGGTGGTCAAGGTTCCCCTCCTTCAACAAGGAAGGGGTTATTATTCGACCATGTTTGTAGTCCCGAAACCGGACGGTTCGGTCAGACCCATATTGAATTTAAAATCCCTGAACATATACCTGAAAAGGTTCAAGTTCAAGATGGAATCGCTGAGAGCGGTCATCGCAAGCCTGGAAGCGGGGGATTTTATGGTGTCTCTGGACATAAAGGATGCATACCTTCATGTCCCCATTTATCCACCTCATCAGGCGTACCTCAGATTTGTGGTACAGGATTGTCATTACCAATTTCAGACGTTGCCGTTTGGTCTCTCCACGGCACCGAGAATATTTACCAAGGTAATGGCGGAAATGATGGTACTCCTGCGGAAGCAAGGAGTCACAATTATCCCATACTTGGACGATCTCCTCATAAAAGCGAGATCAAGAGAGCAGTTGCTGATCAGCGTAGCACTTTCTCTGGAAGTGTTACGGCAACACGGCTGGATTTCTAAATATTCCAAAGTCGCAGTTGGTTCCTACGACTCGTCTGCCTTTCCTGGGCATGATTCTAGATAGAGACCAGAAAAGGGTTTATCTCCCGATGGAGAAAGCTCAGGAACTCATGACACTGGTCAGGAACCTATTAAAACCAAAACAGGTGTCCGTGCATCACTGCACTCGTGTCCTGGGAAAGATGGTGGCATCATACGAGGCCATTCCCTTCGGCAGGTTCCATGCGAGGACTTTTCAATGGGACTTACTGGACAAGTGGTCCGGATCACATCTTCAGATGCATCGGTTAATCACCCTATCCCCCAGGGCCAGGGTGTCACTCCAGTGGTGGCTGCAGAGAGCTCACCTTCTCGAGGGCCGCAGATTCGGCAGTCAGGACTGGGTCCTGGTGACCACGGACGCAAGCCTCCGAGGTTGGGGTGCAGTCACACAGGGAAGAAATTTCCAAGGTCTGTGGTCAAGTCAAGAGACTTGCCTTCACATCAACATCCTGGAACTAAGGGCCATATACAACGCCCTACGTCAAGCGGAGACCCTTCTTTCGCGACCAACCGGTTCTGATTCAGTCAGACAACATCACCGCAGTGGCTCATGTAAACCGCCAAGGCGGCACAAGGAGCAGAGTGGCGATGGCGGAAGCCACCAGAATTCTTCGCTGGGCGGAGAATCACGTAAGCGCACTGTCAGCAGTGTTCATCCCGGGAGTGGACAACTGGGAAGCAGACTTCCTCAGCAGACACTACCTCCACCCGGGAGAGTGGGGACTTCATCAGGAAGTCTTCGGACAGATTACAAGTCGGTGGGAACTGCCACAGGTGTACATGATGGCATCCCGCCTCAACAAAAAGCTACAGAGGTATTGCGCCAGGTCAAGAGACCCTCAGGCGATAGCTGTAGACGCCCTGGTGACACCGTGGGTGTTCCAGTCGGTCTATGTATTTCCTCCTCTTCCTCTCATACCCAAGGTGCTGAGAATAATAAGAAAAAGAGGAGTGAGAACAATACTCATTGTTCCAGATTGGCCACGAAGGACTTGGTATCCAGATCTGCAAGAAATGCTCACAGAGGACCCGTGGCCTCTTCCTCTAAGACAGGACTTGTTGCAACAGGGGCCCTGTCTGTTCCAAGACTTACCGCGGCTGCGTTTGACGGCATGGCGGTTGAACGCCGGATCCTAGCAGAGAAAGGCATTCCGGATGAGGTCATTCCTACGCTGATAAAGGCTAGGAAGGACGTGACAGCTCAACATTATCACCGTATATGGCGAAAATATGTTGCTTGGTGTGAGGCCAGGAATGCTCCTACGGAGGAATTTCAGCTGGGCCGTTTCCTTCACTTCCTACAGTCCGGAGTGAATTTGGGCCTAAAATTGGGTTCCATTAAGGTCCAGATTTCGGCCCTATCCATTTTCTTTCAAAAAGAGTTGGCTTCTCTACCTGAAGTTCAGACGTTTGTAAAGGGAGTGCTGCATATTCAGCCCCCTTTTGTGCCTCCAGTGGCACCTTGGGATCTTAACGTGGTGTTGAGTTTCCTGAAATCCCACTGGTTTGAACCACTCAAAACGGTGGAGTTGAAATTTCTCACGTGGAAGGTGGTCATGCTATTAGCCTTGGCTTTGGCTAGGCGTGTGTCAGAGTTGGCGGCTTTGTCACATAAAAGCCCCTATCTGGTTTTCCATGCGGATAGAGCAGAATTGCGGACCCGTCCACAATTTCTGCCGAAAGTGGTTTCATCCTTTCATATAAACCAACCTATTGTGGTGCCTGTCGCTACTACTGACTTGGAGGATTCCGAGTTACTTGATGTGGTCAGGGCTTTGAAGGTTTATGTAGCCAGAACGGCTAGGGTCAGGAAAACAGAGTCTTTATTTATCCTGTGTAGGAAAAAACAATGGTTCCCTAATGCACACCGAGTGAAAAATATTACTACATAATAGTCAGATTATACGGAGATCTTGGTTGCATATATCTGCAGATATAGGGTTAAGCCCCCAGGCCGATCGACAAGGCCTCTCCGTCACTGGGGGTCCCTAATACTAGGTATGGGTCCGGGGGTGCAGGACCCCATCATGTCGGCACAGGTCGGCTACCCCAGGTCAGCACACAGGTGAAAATTAATAAGGGTTAATAGGAAGCACAGAAGTGCTATGTAAGTAATGTGATTAAAATAATACAAAAATATATACAAAGTGATAGGGAAAATCATAAGTGTTAATAAAGTGTTAGGGTGTGCCGACCTGAAGCAGCCCAGCCACACTGACACAGGGGCCACCACACCCCACACCCACCCCATAAATAATTACAAATATGTCTGGGTTGAATTCCCAGTGTAAGGCCACATGGTAATGGCTCCTACAGCATCTGAGAGCCAGCTTACCTGGAGATACCCCTAGCTTCTCCTATGGCAGTCTAGAGTCAGCAATCCCTCCTAATGCCGACCCTTCCATGCCTCTCAATACAATACAAAAAATGGTGGTGAGCTGCTCAATCAGATAGTGATGTCACTCAGGTGCTAAAAGGGAGGGGTAATTCTGTGTAGGATAAAACAATGGTTCCCTAATGCACACCGAGTGAAAAATATTACTACATAATAGTCAGATTATACGGAGATCTTGGTTGCGTATATCTGCAGATATAGGGTTAAGCCCCCAGGCCGATCGACAAGGCCTCTCCGTCACTGGGGGTCCCTAATACTAGGTATGGGTCCGGGGGTGCAGGACCCCATCATGCCGGCACAGGTCGGCTACCCCAGGTCAGCACACAGGTGAAAATTAATAAGGGTTAATAGGAAGCACAGAAGTGCTATGTAAGTGATGTGATTAAAATAATACAAAAATATATACAAAGTGATAGGGAAAATCATGAGTGTTAATAACCCCCGGACCCATACCTAGTATTAGGGACCCCCAGTGACGGAGAGGCCTTGTCGATCGGCCTGGGGGCTTAACCCTATAACTGCAGATATACGCAACCAAGATCTCCGTATAATCTGACTATTATGTAGTAATATTTTTCACTCGGTGTGCATTAGGGAACCATTGTTTTTTCCTACACAGAATTACCCCTCCCTTTTAGCACCTGAGTGACATCACTATCTGATTGAGCAGCTCACCACCATTTTTTGTAGTGTCTTTATTTATCCTGTATGCTTCCAACAAGCTTGGTGCTCCTGCTTCAAAGCAAACTATTGCTCGCTGGATCTGTAACACGATTCAGCAGGCTCATTCTGCGGCTGGATTGCCGCTGCCAAAATCAGTTAAGGCCCATTCCACTAGGAAGGTGGGCTCTTCTTGGGCGGCTGCCCGAGGGGTCTCCGCACTCTCCCGCCCGTTTGGGATCTTTGGTATAATCCCCATGGTCCTTACGGAGTCCCCAGCATCCACTAGGACGTTAGAGAAAATAAGATTTTACTTATCGGTAAATCTATTTCTCGTAGTCCGTAGTGGATGCTGGGCGCCCGTCCCAAGTGCGGACTTCTTCTGCAATACTTGTATATAGTTATTGCTTCAATAAGGGTTAAGTTATGGTTGCATCAGGGTTTGACCGGATGCTCTGTTATTTGTCATACTGTTAACGGGTTGTTATCACTTGTTATACGGTGTGATTGGTGTGGCTGGTATGAATCTTGCCCTGGATTACCAAATCCTTTCCTTGTACTGTCAGCTCTTCTGGGCACAGTTTCTCTAACTGAGGTCTGGAGGAGGGACATAGAGGGAGGAGCCAGAGCACACCCGAACCTAAATTCTTTCTTAAAGTGCCCATGTCTCCTGCGGAGCCCGTCTATCCCCATGGTCCTTACGGAGTCCCCAGCATCCACTACGGACTACGAGAAATAGATTTACCAGTAAGTAAAATCTTATTATTTGGATGGACTTCACAAAGATGGCATCTTGAAGTGGCTGAATCGGCTGCAGTTTCTTGTGGTGTGTGTTTATTAAATATGCAGGAAAAGAGCTCAAAGGGACAGCCAGGTATCAGTAGCGTTGTCCTGGCTAAACTTATTAACACGAGTTAATAAGTTAGATTTCTACTTGTACCTCAAGGGGGTGTGAGCAGAAAATCCTCTAGTCGCAGGTTTATAGCACAGCGAATTGAATAGCTCCAGGCACTTGTTACCATAGCTCAGTGCCCTAACTAGACATGTTAGCGCTGTGTGCAAGAAACAGCAACGGGCCCCCCCCATATATACAAAACAGGGCCAATGCGCACCGTAGGTGTGCATAAAAAATATAGAGGCGTAGCTTCATTGGGAAGGGGCGTGGCCACAAAATAATACAAATTCATATTACGCTGTACAGTAGTCTCCATTATTCAAATTACGCCGCACAGTAGCGCCACTTACACACATTACACCAGGTAGACCCCCTTTTTACACATTATGCTGACAGAGACCCCTTTTTAACACATTAGGCTGGCAGAGACCCTCTTTTTACAAATTAGGCTGGCAGAGACCCCTTACAAATTAGGCTGGCAGAGACCCCTTTTTTTACATTAGGCTGGCAGAGACCCCTTTTTATACTTTATGCTGGCAGAGACCACTTTTTTTCCACATTAGGCTGCTGGCAAAGATCCCCTTTTTACAAAAAGAGAGAGAGAGAGACAGACAGAGAGCGAGACAGAGAGAGAAAGAAAGAGAGAGAGAAGAGAGAAGACCGATACATCCGCACTCACTGGTCACTGGGAAAAGGGGCCGGGGGGCAACACTCTCCCTCCAGCGCTGAGGCTGGCCGAGTGCTGTGCTGCTGCCGGTATCACAGACTGCGTGGGCTGCAGACGGCAGGACTCCTCAGTGGCAGCGGGTGCTCAGGCAGGCTGCAGACGTGGCAGTGGCTGTTGCTTGTAGGCGGGTACCCCCGCACGCCGTAGCTCCCACCAGCGCGTCCGCTCCCAGAATTCTGTGCGCGAAGACCTTGCGCCCGCACCTGCATTCTGGGAAGGTGGGACATTCTGGAGAGGGGTAGACGTAACAGGGTGCATTGGGAATGTCGAGTGGGAGGCGGGGCAGCTCGGGCAGGCAAGGGGACAGCACTGGAGCTGTCCTGCTTGCTTATTCCTCCATTCTGTGTACTGGCTCCCAGCTGACCCCCGCAGCGCAGCGATGTGCTCACTCCACAAGTGCGCTGTGTGCAAGGCACACTTCGCACATACATAGTTACGGCACTGCCAGAGCTAAACAACATTGCATTCAGTTGAATTCCCTCCAATGAGGTGCAATCAGGGATGGGCAATGATCTTAAATCAGATGCAGGCAAATGCATTTTTGGTTTTTAAAATCCCTAAAAAGCAACTGTGTCCAACTGATATTATCCTTTGTATTCACATACCATGACAGGATTGAAGAGCTTTAAATATTTATTCCAGTGTAACTTACTGTCTTTTGTTGTCAGACATTTTAAATTATGAGTATATACTTCTGCTCTGTCCCATTTATCTTTAGGACTTCCACCTGCATGTATCAGTGGCTCAGTAGCTGCGTGAAGTGTACCTTGCAGAGGAGCTCTCTAGAAAATTCCTTCAATATGCATTTACAGTATACCTCTTGTCTGGATACTCTGCTCCTGGACTTCCCTCTTAATTTATGATTGCCGGCACCTGTGGTGAAACACCATTCTTGTCCATTTACCTTTTCAAAACAGGTTCCTGCAATCCTAAAAAAAAAAAGATTAAGAGAAAGTCGAGAAGTGGAGCATTCTGTCCCTCCTGGAGAGGGTCATGTTGGGAGGTATGGGATACTGATCTTTCTCTTTACCTCCCCTTTTTTTGCAAGGATATTTATCCTTCACAAACATGATTTTTTTTCTATATATAGAATATAGATAAATAGATATACAGTATATCGTGGCAGGGACAGCGTAATTCCACATGAAGTCCAGGTTTAGCAGAGCAAAAGCAGCAGGACTGAAGGGTCCAGTCCAGGTGTTGCCTCAATCAGGTGTCAGCCAGGAGCTAGGCTAAATAATTAAACTGCACCTGTGATAAGCCTTAAATATGTGTTCAGGGCACAGGGATTTTGCTTCTGAAGGTGACTAGCATTTAAAAGGGGGTGTGGGGATGTTAGGGACACTGCTCCTGTGACATGATCCTCTGTTGCTATGCTGATTTGAACTTGTACTGCTGCAACATATGCTGTTTGGAGATTTACTTTATAATCTGAACGGTAAGACTGGTGTATGAAGCTGTAACCTGCCTGAGCTGGTGATAAAGAGTGTTGGACTTTTCATCCTGTATATGTTATTTCTTATCACATTTGGCAGGTTACAGCTTCATACACCAGGCTTGCCGTTCAGGATGCTACTATGCAGCAAAGAACCCAAGAGAGCAGTTTGGTGAGTGTGCACTCTGTACAGCAGTTGCTAATTCCTTTGTAAAAAGGTCTGAGCCTAGGGAATGATATGCAGTGTTAAAGATAATCAGTTGAGGTAGTGTGCTGAAAAACTGGGTTATCAAGGTTTGTCATCAAAATTTGTATACAAGCAGCAGAATAAAATGGAGGAATTTTTTTAAGTTTGCGGAATTCGCTACAGGCCAGCCCTCCGATCCAGCTACTGCATGAAGAGTTGAAGGAAATAAGGAAAGGTGATCATAATCGTGAAGTTTTGCAAGAACTTACAGCCTCAAATGATACTGAGGCATTTTTGTGCACCTTTGTACGTACTGCCGAACATTTAAAGTGGCCGGAGAAGAAATGGGCTGCCTTATTAACTCCCTGTCTTACCGGATATTCAAAGTGAGCTTATATTGACCTGACGGTAGCTGAAGCTAGCTCATATCCTCATGTAAAGGAAGTCATACTCGGAAGCGTTAGGGTCATTGGCCCCAGTAAAGCCCAGGAGTTCCATGATTGATGGCTGAACCCATCTGAGCCTACAAGAGTTCAGCTGGCCAGGCTAACCAGATTGAGTAAAGTGTGGCTACAGCCAGAGAAGCGTACAGCGCCACGCATAGTAGAAATTGTTGCTTTGGACCATGCTATATGGGCATTAGACCGTGGGGTACAAAACTGGGCCCTGCAGGCTGATCCTCAAACATTTGAGGAGTTAGCAGTGGTGATTGAGCAATACCTTACCTTTGGAAAATTTAACCAAAACTAAGCAAGGGTGGCAGCCAGTACCAGAACCCAGATTACCATTGCTAAGGAAAACACCCCGCTTCCTATGGTGTGTTTTTACTACGGCAAACCATATGCAGTGGGACTGTCCGAAACAAGGTGAACTGATGGATTGCAGCGTGGGGAAAGCAACTCAACCTGTGGTCAGCATAGCTGCTGAAGCCATTTCGGCAGAAGGCAGAAACCACCCTGTTCCGTATGATGGTGCAGCTGAGAGGTCTGGGCTTTAGTCGATACTGGTAGTGCACTTACTATTGTTGCTGCTAACTTGGTACCTCCAGGGGCTAACCAGGTTTTACCCCCTGTCAAAGTATTGTGTATTCATGGGGATGTCAAGGAGTGCCCACGTGTGCATCTACCACTAATGATAAAAGACTGGCCATTGAAAGTGGTAGCCGCGGTGACATCCAGACCACCTTATTTGCTGATCCTGGGTCGTGATTTCCAGTTTCTGCAGGAGGTGGCTATGTGGCATGATGACAGCAAACAGCAGCTGAGGTATCCCAGGAGCAGAGGACCATGGGTAACCAGTGCTTAGCGACCGTGAAACTTCCTTAGTGGGCGAACTGCAGGAGGCCCTTAAGAAGTTATAGAAGCAGTGGGACCTGTTAATTATAGGGTTCAACAGGAGGGTAGAAGGAAGGAGGTACAAATCTACCATGTAAACCTGTTAAAACCCTGGAAAGAGAGTGCTGGTCAGCACTCACTGGTGGCTAAGAAAACCCCAGAATTTTGGGTGTCCATTGAAGATATTCTTAATCTTAGCCAAAAACAGGAAGCAGTGAATTTAGTGGCACGATACCAGGATGTGTTCTCTGCCATTCCAGGGAAAACCCAAATCCTCCAGCAATGTATTGCTACTGCTCTTTGGGTGGTAATAAAACAAAGGCCATATCATATACTCGAGGCAAAGCGGGCATTGGTCAAACGAGAAGTATAGATGCTGCGCCTAGGGGTCCCAGAGGAATCAAATAGCAAATGGAATAATCCCATTGTTTTAGTGCCTAAGCCTTCGGGAGCCTTAAGATTCTGTAATGATTTTCGCAAGCTAAATAAAATTTAGCAGTTTGATTCCTACCCTATGCCTTGGGTTGACATGGAGAACCTCGCAAACAGCCAGTATCTCACCACTTTGGATTTGACAAAAGGGTATTGGTGGATTTCTTTTCACTGAGGCTGCTAAAGCTAAAACAGCCTTCTCTTCCTCAGAGTGCTTATTTCAGTACAAAGTGCTGCTGTTTGGTTTGTATGGAGCTCCGACAACTTTCCAGAAAGCTATGAACAAGTTTCTACGACCTCTCAGAGAATATGCAGCTGCATGTCTAGATGACATAGGCATCTTTAGTTCTGATTGGGAGTCACACCTTTCAAGAGTAAAGGCAGTATTACTATCTTTATGGGCACATGGATTTACTGATAATCCTGAGACGTGTGCCATTGGAATTGTGGATGCAAAATATTTGGGGTATATTGTAGGCGGAGGGCAGGTAAAACCTCAGCCTAGTAAGGTGGAAGCAGTCCTCACATGAGCTTAATACAAAGTGGTGTGTGATCTAGAATGTGCGCTCCTTCTGTTTCCCTTAACAGCAGCTGGTCAATTCAAATAAGGCACACACCTCTAACCTTCTATAATGCACTCTATACAACCAATTTTTGAATAACCTGCGCTGTGGGAAAAATGGTGCACAATACTCTCTATTGTGCAGGGCCGTCTTTTCGTATGGGCTCAATGGGCTCTTGCCCAAGGGCCCCAGGAGTAAAAGGGCCCTAGGCTGATTGCTGAGGGTCCCCTCTTTCCAGGGGTACCAGATTTTTGAAAATCGGCCCTGGGGAACCGGAGATATCTGACTTCAAAGCAGTGGTCCCTATCCAAGCCTGTTAATTGTTTTCTCAGCAAGATATCTCAGGTTCTGTCAGACTTAGAGTTTTTCTGAGGGTATACTCCAAAAGCTGGGACTCTCCCCTTTCAGTGGACACTGGCAGCTTGTCTCTACTATGCCCAGAGCCAGATATATCAGCCTTCAAGCAGCTGGTCCCTGCTCCAGCTCCACACGCTTAATATGCAGTTTTATATTTTGTTGGTGGATTGCTCTGGCTCCTGAAGTCTGATCCCCAAGTCCCCAGCACCTCCTGAAAGGTGTCCCCAGTACCTCCTGAAAGGTGGGACTATCTTGTTTTTTTTATCCCATTAAAGCTAAGAAATCTATTTCCAGGAACTGGAGATATCTGCAGTAAAGCAAGCTGCCCTGACCCCCGGAAAATGATGAATATTATTAAGCCCACTCCTCTATCCACCCCTCCCCTGTGTATTAAACACTCCCTACCACCCGGGAATTCATGTACCAGGGCCCCTTCATTCAGCCCAATGTCCCCTTCTCCAGTTTAGTGTTTTCCTTCCGGTCCCACTTGTGTAGTAAAGGAGTAATTAGCAGAAATGATATCTCCAGGTCCTACATGCTGAGCGAAAGATAGAACCCCCTTACCCCCCGTGGGACATCACAGCTGCTGCTGATAGCACCCCCCACCCCTACCGCTGATGGGTGGGTGGGGGCCCCAGTGCATTGCTGTGCCCAGGGGCCTACACTGCTGTTAAGACGGCTCTGCTATTGTGGCTGTGATGTTGCAACAAATAAATGGATAATAAGTGTCACAGCTGATGCTTCAGTCGTCTTCTTACTATTGCTTTAAATATTCTGTTTATAGATGTCCTTGTGTTATTCCTTCATTAGCATAGGGACATAAGAAATGAATGGATAACACTTACATTACATTTCTAACCCGCATACACTTCAAGGTTTCTTTACAAGTGAGTTATTGGATATTGCTTATAGCTTGATGTAGCAGAATGAATTGTAAAGAAACCTTGAAGTGTATGCATGTTAGAAATGTAATGTAAGTGTTATCCATTCATTTCTTATGTCCCTATGCTAATGAAGGACTAACACAATATTTAAAGCAATAGTAAGAAGACGACTGAAGCATCAGCTGTGACACTTATTATCCATTTATTTGTTGCAACATCACAGCTACAATAGAGAGTATTGTGCACCATTTTTCCCACAGCGCAGGTTATTCAAAAATTGGTTGTATAAAGTCCTCACATGGCCTAGACCCAAATGTAAATCCCAGCTTAGAACATTCCTTGATCTGATGGATCACTACCACGGATTCATTTGTGATTTTGACATTAGTGCAGCACCATTAACTGAGTGTCTAAAAAAAACAGTTCCCAGTCAAAATAATATTGTCTACATCAGCAGAGGCTGCATGGCAGGCTCCTGATTTTAAGAAGCAATGTATATTGCAGATAAATGCCTCAGGTACAGGTTTGGGGGCAGTCCTTTCCCAAGTGGTAGAAGGGGAAGAAAAACCCATCCTCTACCGTAACCGGAAATTGCTGCCCAGGGAGCGCAAGTACTCGACTGTAGAGCAAGAGTGATTGGCAATCAAGTGGGCAGTAGACTCGTTAAAAATAAGATTTTACTCACCGGTAAATCTATTTCTCGTAGTCCGTAGTGGATGCTGGGACTCCGTAAGGACCATTGGGAATAGCGGCTCCGCAGGAGACTGGGCACAACTAAAGAAAGCTTTAGGACTACCTGGTGTGCACTGGCTCCTCCCACCATGACCCTCCTCCAGACCTCAGTTAGGATACTGTGCCCGGAAGAGCTGACACAATAAGGAAGGATTTGTGAATCCCGGGTAAGACTCATACCAGCCACACCAATCACACTGTATAACTCGTGATACTATACCCAGTTAACAGTATGAAATATAACTGAGCCTCTCAACAGATGGCTCAACAATAACCCTTTAGTTAGGCAATAACTATATACAAGTATTGCAGACAATCCGCACTTGGGATGAGCGCCCAGCATCCACTACGGACTACGAGAAATAGATTTACCGGTGAGTAAAATCTTATTTTCTCTGACGTCCTAAGTGGATGCTGGGACTCCGTAAGGACCATGGGGATTATACCAAAGCTCCCAAACGGGCGGGAGAGTGCGGATGACTCTGCAGCACCGAATGAGCAAACTCTAGGTCCTCCTCAGCCAGGGTATCAAACTTGTAGACTCTTGCAAAAGTGTTTGAACCCGACCAAGTAACAGCTCGGCAAATTTGTAAAGCCGAGACCCCTCGGGCAGCCGCCCAAGAAGAGCCCACTTTCCTCGTGGAATGGGCTTTTACAGATCTAGGGTGCGGCAGTCCAGCCGCAGAATGTGCAAGTTGAATCGTGCTACAGATCCAGCGAGCAATAGTCTGCTTAGAAGCAGGAGCACCCAGCTTGTTGGGTGCATACAGGATAAATAGCGAGTCAGTTTTCCTGACTCCAGCCGTCCTGGAAACATATATTTTTCAGGGCCCTGACTACGTCCAGTAACTTGGAATCCTCCAAGTCCCAAGTAGCCGCAGGCACCACAATAGGTTGGTTCACATGAAAAACTGATACCACCTTAGGAAGGAATTGGGAACGAGTCCTCAATTCCGCCCTATCCATATAAAAAAATGAGATAAGGGCTTTTGTATGATAAAGCCGCTAATTCTGATACACGCCTGGCCGAAGCCAAGGCCAACAGCATGACCACTTTCCACGTGAGGTATTTTAGCTCCACGGATTTAAGTGGCCCAACCCAATGCGACTTCAGGAAATCCAACACCACGTTGAGATCCCACGGTGCCACTGGAGGCACAAACGGGGGCTGACTATGCAACACTCCCTTAACAAAGTCTGAACTTCAGGCAGTGAAGTCAGTTCTATTTTGGAAGAAAATCGATAGAGCCGAAATCTGGACCTTAATGGAACCCAATTTTAGGCCCATAGTCACCCCTGACTGTAGGAAGAGCAGAAATCGACCTAGCTGAAATTCCTCCGTTGGGGCCTTCCTGGCCTCACAGCACGCAACATATTTCAGCCATATGCGGTGATAATGGTTTGCGTTCACTTCTTTCCTAGCTTTAATTAGCGTAGGGATAACTTCCTCCAGAATGCCCTTTTCCTTCAGGATCCGGCGTTCAACCGCCATGCCGTCAAACGCAGCCGCGGTACGTCTTGGAACAGACAGGCCCCCTGCTGCAGCAGGTCCTGTCTGAGCGGCAGAGGCCATGGGTCCTCTGAGATCATTTCTTGGAGTTCTGGGTACCAAGCTCTTCTTGGTCAATCTGGAACAATGAGTATAGTTCTTACTCCTCTCCTTATTATTCTCATTACCCTGGGTATGAGAGGCAGAGAAGGGAACACATACACCGACTGGTACACCCACGGTGTTACCAGAGCGTCCACAGCTATCGCCTGAGGGTCCCTTGACCTGGCGCAATATCTTTTTAGCTTTTTGTTGAGGCGGGACGCCATCATGTCCACCTGTGGCCTTTCCCAACGGTGTACCATCATTTGGAAGACTTCTGGATGAAGTCCCCACTCTCCCGGGTGGAGGTCGTGTCTGCTGAGAAAGTCTGCTTCCCAGTTGTCCACTCCGGGAATGAACACTGCTGACAGTGCTAACACATGATTTTCCGCCCATCGGAGAATCCTTGTGGCTTCTGCCATCGCCATCCTGCTTCTTGTGCCGCCCTGTCGGTTTACATGAGCGACCGCCGTGATGTTGTCTGACTGGATCAGCACCGGCCGGTGTTGAAGCAGGGGTCTAACCTGACTTAAGGCATTGTAAATGGCCCTTAGTTCCAGAATATTTTTGTGTAGGGAAGTCTCCTGACTTGTCCATAGTCCTTGGAAGTTTCTTCCCTGTGTGACTGCCCCCCAGCCTCGAAGGCTGGCATCCGTGGTCACCAGGACCCAGTCCTGTATGCCGAATCTGCGGCCCTCTAGAAGATGAGCACTCTGCAGCCACCACAACAGCGACACCCTGGCCCTTGGAGACAGGGTTAACCGCCGATGCATCTGAAGATGCGACCTGGACCACTTGTCCAACAGGTCCCACTGGAAGATCCTTGCATGGGACCTGGCGAATGGAATTTCTTCGTAAGAAGCTACCATCTTTCCCAGGGCTCGCGTGCATTGATGCACCGACACCTGTATTTGTATTAGGAGGTCTCTGTCTAGAGACGACAACTCCTTGGACTTCTCCTCCGGGAGAAACCCTTTTTATCCTGTTCTGTGTCCAGAACCATACCCAGGAACAGTAGACGCGTCGTAGGAACCAGCTGCGACTTTGGAATATTCAGAATCCAGCCGTGCTGTTGTAGCACTTCCCGAGATAGTGCTACTCCGACGAACAACTGCTCCCTGGACCTCGCCTTTATAAGGAGATCGTCCAAGTACGGGATAATTATTTCGGCCATTACCTTGGTAAATACCCTCGGTGCCGGGGACAGACCAACGGCAACGTCTGGAATTGGTAATGACAATCCTGTACCACAATTTTGAGGTACTCCTGGTGAGGAGGGTAAATAGGGACATGCAGGTAAGCATCCTTGATGTCCAGTGATATCATGAAATTCTCCAGGCTTGCAATAATCGCCCTGAGCGATTCCATTTTGAACTTGAACCTTCGTATATAAGTGTTCAAGGATTTCAATTTTAGAATGGGTCTCACCGAACCGTCTGGTTTCGGTACAACAAACATTTTGGAATAGTAACCCTGGCCTTGTTGAAGGAGGGGTACCTTGATTTCACCTGCTGGAAGTACAGCTTGTGAATTGCCGCCAGTACTACCTCCCTTTCTCCGAGGGCAGCAGGCAAGGCTGATGTGAGGTAACGGCGAGGGGGAGTCGCCTCGAACTCCAGCTTGTATCCCTGTGATACTACTTGCAGAACCTAGGGATCCACCTGTGGGCAAGCCCACTGGTCCCTTAAGTTCCCGAGACGCGCCCCCACCGCACCTGTCTCCACCTGTGGAGCCCCAGCGTCATGCGGTGGACTCAGAGGAAGCGGGGGAAGATTTTTGATCCTGGGAACTGGCTGTCTGGTGCAGCTTTTTCCTTCTTCCCTTGTCTCTGTGCAGAAAGGAAGCGCCTTTGACCCGCTTGCTTTTCTGAAGCCGAAAGGACTGTACCTGAAATACGGTGCTTTCTTAGGCTGTGAGGAAACCTGAGGTAAAAAATTTTCTTCCCAGCTGTTGCTGCGGATACGAGGTCCCAGAGACCATCCCCAAACAATTCCTCACCCTTATAAGGCAGAATCTCCATGTGCCTTTTAAAGGCAGCATCACCTGTCCACTGCCGGGTCTCTAATACCCTCCTGGCAAAATGGACATTGCATTAATTCTGGATGCCAGCCGGCAAATATCCCTCTGTGCATCCCTCATATATAAGACGACGTCTTTAATATGCTCTATGTTAGCAAAATATTATCCCTGTCTAGGGTATTAATATTATCTGACAGGGTATCAGACCACGCTGCAGCAGCACTATTTATGCTGAGGCAATTGCAGGTCTCAGTATAGTACCTGAGTGTGTATATACAGACTTCAGGATAGCCTCCTGCTTTTTATCAGCAGGCTCCTTCAAAGTGGCCGTATCCCAAGACGCCAGTGCCACCTTTTTTGACAAACGTGTGAGCGCCTTATCCACCCTAGGGGATATCTCCCAACGTGACCTATCCTCTGGCGGGAAAGGGTACGCCAGCAGTAACTTTTTAGAAATTACCATTATCTTATCGGGGGAACCCACGCTCTTTACACACTTCATTCACTCATCTGATGGGGGAACAAAACACTGGCTGCTTTTTCTCCCCAAACATAAAACCCCTTTTATGTGGTACTTGGGTTAATGTCAGAAATGTGTAACACATTTTTCATTGCCGAGATCATGCAACGGATGTTCCTAGTGGATTGTGTATATGTCTCAACCTCGTCGACACTGGAGTCAGACTCCGTGTCGACATCTGTGTCTGCCATCTGAGGTAACGGGCGTTTTTTGAGCCCCTGATGGCCTTTGAGACGCCTGGGCAGGCGCGGGCTGAGAAGCCGGCTGTCCCACAGCTGTTTCGTCATCCAGCCTTTTATGTAAGGAGTTGACATTGTCGGTTAATACCTTCCACCTATCCATCCACTCTGGTGTCGGCCCCACAGGGGGCGACATCCCATTTATCGGCCTCTGCTCCGCCTCCACGTAACCTTCCTCATCCAACATGTCGACACAGCCGTACCGACACACCGCACACACACAGGGAATGCTCTGACTGAGGACAGGACCCCACAAAGTCCTTTGGGGAGACAGAGAGAGAGTATGCCAGCACACACCAGAGCGCTATATAATGCAGGGATTAACACTATAACTGAGTGATTTTTTTCCCCCAATAGCTGCTTGTATACACATATTGCGCCTAAATTTAGTGCCCCCCCTCTCTTTTTAACCCTTTGAGCCTGAAAACTACAGGGGAGAGCCTGGGGAGCTGTCTTCCAGCTGCACTGTGAAGAAAAAATGGCGCCAGTGTGCTGAGGGAGATAGCCCCGCCCCTTTTTCGGCTAACTTTTCTCCCGCTTTTTTCATGGATTCTGGCAGGGGTAATTTATCACATATATAGCCCTGGGACTATATATTGTGATGATTTGCCAGCCAAGGTGTATTATATTGCCCTCAGGGCGCCCAGCGCCCTGCACCCATCAGTGACCGGAGTGTGAGGTGTGCATGAGGAGCAATGGCGCACAGCTGCAATGCTGTGCGCTACCTTGTTGAAGACAGAAGTCTTCTGCCGCCGATTTTCCGGAACACTTCTTGCTTCTGGCTCTGTAAGGGGGCCGGCGGCGCGGCTCCGGGACCGAACATCGAGGTTGGGTCCTGTGGTCGATCCCTCTGGAGCTAATGGTGTCCAGTAGCCTAAGAAGCCCAAGCTACCACCAGTTAGGTAGGTTCGCTTCTTCTCCCCTTAGTCCCTCGCTGCAGTGAGTCTGTTGCCAGCAGATCTCACTGTAAAATAAAAAACCTAAAATATACTTTCTTTCTAGGAGCTCAGGAGAGCCCCTAGTGTGCATCCAGCTCAGCCGGGCACAAGATTCTAACTGAGGTCTGGAGGAGGGTCATGGTGGAAGGAGCCAGTGCACACCAGGTAGTCCTAAAGCTTTCATTAGTTGTGCCCAGTCTCCTGCGGAGCCGCTATTCCCCATGGTCCTTACGGAGTCCCAGCATCCACTTAGGACGTCAGAGAAATATTATTAGTTGAAGCTGGAGTTCTTCTTACAGATTATGCCCCTTTACAGTTGATGCACACGAACAAAGAAGTGAATGCTTGTGTGACCCGCTGGTTTTTGGCTTTACAGCCATTTAAATTTGAGGTGCAGCATTGTCTGGGGACACAGCACCTTAATGCTGATGCCCTCTCCAGAAGGTTTGTGGGTCCCAATCCTCCAAACAATTCTCTACACTTTTTCAGAGTTCATCTTCTTCCCCCTCTATCTCCTAATCCCCTAGCTTCACCATAGGGTTATGTACACATGCAGACTACACAAATGAATGTGGGCAAGGCAGGTAGCTCACCTGAAAATTTATTTGCCAGGGTGGTTGAAGCTAATATGGGGGGGCATGGTGTGGCTGGAATAGCATAATTCCACAGGAAATTAATGTGAAATGACCAGGTTTAACAGAGCAAAAGCAGCAGGACTGAAGGGTCCAGTCCAGGTGTTACCTCAATCAGTTGTCAGCCAGGAGCTTGGCTAATTAATTAAGCTGCACCTGTGATCAGCTTTTAAGTATGTGTTCAGTGCACAGGGATTTTGCTTCTCATGGTGACTAGCATCCAGAAAGGGGTGTTGGGATGTCAGGGCAACTGTTCCTGTGACATGATCTTGAGCTGCTATGTTGATTTGAGCCTGTACTGCTGTAATATATACTGCCTGTAGATGTGATTTCTTGACACACAAAACGGGAGGAAAAAAAAAAAATTAATATAAATATATATAAAACATATAATTTAACGGCAGATAAGAACCACTTGCCTCATCTAGTCTGCCCTTTTTTTTTTCTTTTTAACCATATTTTTTTTATCTCAAATCTTATTTGATCCTCATTTCTTAGTAATGATATCCTTATGTCTATCCCATGCATGTTTAAGTTGCTCTACTGTCTTAGCCTCTACCACCTCTGATGGGAGGCTATTCCACTAGCCTTTCTGTGATGTCATTTTTCCCCAAATTTCCCCTTAACTTCCCTTCTCCAGTCTCAGTGCATGTCCTTGTGTTCTGTTGCTTCTCTTCATTTGGAGAATGTTCCCCTCCTGGACTTTGTCAAAACCGTTGATATATTTGAAAGTTTCTATCATGTCCCCCCTTTCCCTTCTCTGCTCCAAACCATACATATTGACATTTCTTAGTCAATTGTTTTGGGATATAGGCCATGCACCATTTTAGTTGCCCTTCTTTGTACAGTATCCTTTTGAAGATATGGCCTCCAGAATTGAGCACAGTATTCTAGATGAGGCTGTACCAATGACCTATACCAGGCATTCCCAACCACGGTCCTCAAGGCACACCAACAGTGCAGGCTTTCGTGATAACCAGGCTTCAGCACAGGTGACTTAATTAGTAGCTCAGTTATTTTGATTTAACCATCTGTGCTGCAGCCTGGATATCACTAAAACATGCACTGTTGGTGTGCCTTGAGGACCGTGGTTGGGAATGCCTGACCTATTAGTGACGCCTAGATCCATTTCCTCCTCAGTAGTTTCCAGTATAGTGCCATTAATACTATAGTTCTCTTACGTCCTAGAGGATGCTGGGGACTCCGTAAGGACCATGGGGTATAGATGGGCTCCGCAGGAGACATGGGCACTCTAAAGACTTTAGATGGGTGTGCACTGGCTCCTCCCTCTATGCCCCTCCTCCAGACCTCAGTTAGATACTGTGCCCAGAGGAGACTGGGTGCACTGCAGGGGAGCTCTACTGAGTTTCTCTGTAAAAGACTTTTGTTAGGTTTTTTATTTTCAGGGAGCACTGCTGGCAATAGGCTCCCTGCATCGTGGGACTGAGGGGAGAGAAGCAGACCTACTTAAATGATAGGCTCTGCTTCTTAGGCTACTGGACACCATTAGCTCCAGAGGGTCGGAACGCAGGTCTCACCCTCGCCGTTCGTCCCGGAGCCGCGCCGCCGTCCTCCTCACAGAGCCGGAAGACAGAAGCCGGGTGAGTATGAGAAGATAGAAGACGTCAAAGGCGGCAGAAGACTTCGGATCTTCTATGAGGTAACGCTGCGCGCCATTGCTCCCAACACTCACACACACTGGCGGCACTGTATGGGTGCAGGGTGCAGGGGGGGGGGCGCCCTGGGCAGCAATTATTAACCTTCTAGGGACACTGGCAGAGATATATACTGCGGAGGCAGTATATGGAAAAACCTTTGCCAGTATAAAGATTTGAGCGGGATCGAAGCCTGCCGGTGAGGGGGCGGAGCTTGTTCCCTCAGCACTAACCAGCGCCATTTTCTCCACAGCACGCTCAAGAGATGCTGGCTCCCCGGACTCTCCCCTGCTGAACACATACAGAGGGCAAAAAAGAGGGGGGGGGGCACATTTATTGGGCGCAGTGAGTATATTTCTAAAAGCGCTGTACTGACTGGGATTTTATTCCAGTATCCGGTGGCGCTGGGTGTGTGCTGACATACTCTCTCTCTGTCTCTCCAAAGGGCCTTATTGTGGGACTATCTCCATATATATATATATATATATTATAATCTCCCTGAGTGTGTGTGGGGGTGTCGGTACGTGTGTGTCGGCATGTTTGAAGCGGAAGGCTCATCTAAGGAGGAGGTGGAGCAGATGATTGTGGTGTCTCCGTCGGCTGGATATGTGGAATGTTTTAAATATTTGTCTTTATTACATAAGAGAATGGACAAAGTAGAGTCCAGAGAAAAGACAGGGAGTCAGGCCATGGCTTTGGCTGTATCACAGGGCCCTCCAGGGTCTCAGAAACATCCCCTGTCCCAAGCAGCAGACACTGATTCCGACACAGATTCTGACTCCAGTGTCGACTACAATGATGCGAGGTTGCACCCAAGGGTGGCCAAAAGTATTCATTATATGATTATTGCAATAAAAGATGTTTTACATATCACAGATGACCCCTCTTTCCCTGACACGAGGGTATGCATGTTTAAGGAAAAGAAACCTGAGGTAACCTTTCCCCCATCTCATGAGCTGAACGCGTTATTTGAAAAGGCTTGGGAAACTCCAGACAAAAAACTGCAGATTCCCAAGAGAATTCTTATGGCGTACCCTTTCCCTGCACAGGACAGGTTACGGTGGGAATCCTCGCCCAAGGTGGACAAGGCTTTAACGCGCTTGTCTAAAAAGGTGGCGCTACCGTCTCCAGATACGGCAGCCCTCAAGGATCCTGCTGATTGCAGACAGGAAACTACCTTAAAATCAATGTATGCATATACGGGTGCCTTGCTCAGACCGGCAATAGCGTAGGCTTGGGTTTGTAGCGCTGTAGCAGATTGGGCAGATACCTTGTCATCTGACATTGATACCCTAGATAGGGATAGCATTTTATTGACCTTAGGTAATATTAAAGACGCAGTCTTATATATGAGAGACGCATCCAGAGACGTTGGGCTGTTAGGTTCAAGAGCCAACGCCAGGGCGATTTCTGCTAGGTTAGCCCTGTGGACCCGTCAATGGACGGGTGATGCCGACTCAAAGAGACATATGGAAGTTTTGCATTACAAGGGTGAGGTTTTATTTGGGGAAGGTCTCGCGGACCTGGTTTCCACAGCTACCGCGGGTAAATCTACTTTTTTACCTTATGTTCCCCCACAGCAAAAGAAAACACCACAATATCAGATGCAGTCCTTTCGGTCGCATAAGTCCAAAAGAGGTCGGGGCTCTTCCTTCCTCGCCAGAGGGTAAGGGTAGAGGGAAAAGAATGGCTGCTACGGCTAGTTCCCAGGAGCAGAAGTCCTCCCCGGCTTCTACTAGATCCACCGCATGACGCTGGGGCTCCACTGAGGGAGTCCGCGCCGGTGGGGGCACGTCTTCGACTCTTCAGCCAGGTCTGGGTTCAGTCAACCGTGGATCCTTGGGCGATGGAAATTGTATCCCAAGGCTACAAGCTGGAATTCGAAGACGTGCCTCCTCGACAATTTTTCAAATCTGCTTTACCGGCTTCTCCCCCAGAAAGGGAGATAGTTTTAGCTGCGATTCAAAAACTTTGTCAACAACAAGTGATTGTCAAGGTGCCCCTAATTCAACAGGGGAAGGGGTACTATTCAACCCTGTTTGTGGTCCCAAAACCGGATGGCTCGGTCAGACCCATTCTAAATCTAAAATCCCTAAACCTGTACTTGAAAAACTTCAAATTCAAAATGGAATCGCTCCGGGCAGTTATCTCCAGCCTGGAGGGGGGGGGGGGGATTTTATGGTGTCACTAGACATAAAGGATGCATACCTTTATGTCCCCATATATCCCCCTCATCAGACATACCTGAGATTCGCTGTACAGGACTGTCATTACCAGTTTCAGACGTTGCCGTTTGGGCTTTCCACGGCCCCGAGGATTTTCACCAAGGTAATGGCGGAAATGATGGTGCTCCTGCGCAGGCAGGGAGTCACAATTATCCCGTACTTGGACGATCTCCTGATAAAAGCGAGATCGAGAGATCAATTGCAGAAAAGCGTGTCACTCTCCCTGAGAGTGCTGCAGCAGCATGGCTGGATTCTACATCTACCAAAGTCACAGTTGATTCTAACAACTCGGCTATCTTTCTTAGGCATGATTCTGGACACGGAACAGAAGAGGGTTTTTCTCCAGATGGAAAAAGCCCAGGAACTCCAGAACATGGTCAGAGACCTGTTAAAACCGAAAAAAGTGTCAGTTCATCAATGCACTCGAGTACTGGAAAAAATGGTGGCGACCTACGAGGCCATCCCCTTCGGCAGGTTTCATGCGAGGACGTTTCAGTGGGACCTTCTGGACAAGTGGTCGGGGTCCTATTTACAGATACATCAGAAAATAAGCCTGTTTCCCAGGGCCAGGGTGTCTCTCCTGTGGTGGCTGCAGAGTGCTCACCTTCTCGAAGGTTGCAGGTTTGGCATTCAAGACTGGGTTCTGGTGACCACGGACGCGAACTTCCGAGGATGGGGAGCAGTCACACAAGGAAGAAATTTTCAGGGACTATGGTCAAGCCAGGAGGCTTGTCTACACATCAACGTACTGGAATTGAGGGCCATATACAATGGCCTTCGACAAGCGGAGAATCTTCTTCGCGACCTACCGGTTCTGATTCAATCGGACAACGTTACAGCCGTGGTTCATGTAAACCGCCAAGGCGGGACAAGGAGCAGAGTGGCAATGGCGGAAGCCACCAGGATTCTTCGCTGGGCGGAAAATCACGCAAGCGCTCTGTCAGCAGTCTTCAGTCCGGGAGTGGACAACTGGGAAGCAGACTTCCTCAGTTGACAAGATCTCCATCCAGGAGAGTGGGGACTTCATCAAGAAGTTTTTGCAGAGATAACAAGTCAGTGGGGACTTCCACAAATAGACATGATGGCGTCACGCCTCAACAAGAAGCTTCGGAGGTATTGTGCCAGGTCAAGAGACCCTCAGGCAGTAGCGGTGGACGCCCTGGTGACACCATGGGTGTTTCAGTTGGTCTATGTGTTCCCTCCTCTTCCGCTCATCTCAAAAATACTGAGAATCATAAGACGAAAAGGAGTGCAGACAATACTCATTGTTCCGGATTGGCCTCGAAGGGCCTGGTATTCAGATCTTCAGGAAATGCTCACAGAAGATCTGTGGCCTCTTCCTCTCAGGGAAGACCTATTGCAGCAGGGGCCCTGCGTGTTTCAAGACTTACCGCGGTTACGTTTGACGGCATGGCGGTTGAACACCAAATCCTAGCGGGGAAAGTTATTCCGGAGGAAGTCATCCCTACTCTGATTAAGGCTAAGAAGAAGGTGACGGCGAAACATTATCACCGCATCTGGAGGAAGTATGTATCTTGGTGTGAAGCCAAGAATGCTCCTACTGAAGATTTCCATCTGGGCCGTCTTCTCCACTTTCTACAGACAGGAGTGGATATGAGCCTTAAGCTAGGCTCCATTAAGGTACAGATTTCGGCCTTATAAATTTTCTTTCAGAAGGAATTGGCTTCTCTCCCAGAAGTCCAGACTTTTGTGAAGGGAGTGCTGCACATCCAGCCTCCTTTTGTGCCCCCAGTGGCACCATGGGACCTTAACGTGGTCTTACAGTTCCTAAAATCTCACTGGTTTGAGCCTCTTCAAACGGTGGATTTTAAATTTCTCACTTGGAAGGTGGTCATGTTGTTGGCCTTGGCATCTGCACGGCGGTTGTCCGAATTGGCGGTTTTGTCTCACAAGAGCCCCTATCTGATTTTCCATGTGGATAGAGCAGAATTAAGGACTCGTCCTCAATTTTTGCCTAAGGTGGTTTCATCTTTTCATATGAACCAACCTATCGTTGTGCCTGTGGCTACGGGTGACTTGGAGGATTCCAAGTCCCTTGATGTAGTCAGGGCCTTAAATATTTATGTAGCCAGGACGGCTCGGGTTAGGAAAACAGAGGCACTATTTGTCCTGTATACAGCCAACAAGCTTGGCGCTCCTGGTTCTAAACAGACTATTGCTCGCTGGATCTGTAACACGATTCAGCAGGCTCATTCTACGGCTGGATTGCTGTTACCAAATTTGGTAAAGGCCCACTCCACTAGGAAGGTGGGCTCTTCTTGGGCGGCTGCCCGAGGCTTCTCAGCATTACAGCTTTGCCGAGCGGCGACTTTGTTGGGTTCAAACACTTTTGCTAAATTCTACAAGTTTGATACCTTGGCTGAGGAGGTCCTTATATTTGCTCAATTGGTGCTGCAGAGTCATCCGCACTCTCCTGCCCGGTCTGGAGCTTTGGTATAATCCCCATGGTCCTTATGGAGTCCCCAGCATCCTGTAGGACATAAGAGAAAATAAGATTTTAAACCTACCGGTAAATCTTTTTCTCCTAGTCCGTAGAGGATGGTGGGCGCCCGTCCCAGTGCGGACAAAATTCTGCAAGACTTGTATATAGTTATTGCTTACATAAGGGTTATGTTACAGTTTTGATCAGTCTCAGGCTGATGCTGTTTTGTTTCATACTGTTAACTGGTACGTATGTTCCGAGTTGGATGGTGTGGATGGTGTGGGCTGGTATGTATCTTGCCCTTAGATTAACAAAAATCCTTTCCTCGTACTGTCCGTCTCCTCTGGGCACAGTTCTCTAACTGAAGTCTGGAGGAGGGGCATAGAGGGAGGAGCCAGTGTACACCCATCTAAAGTCTTTAGAGTGCCCATGTCTCCTGCGGAGCCCGTCTATACCCCATGGTCCTTACGGAGTCCCCAGCATCCTCTATGGACTAGGAGAAAAAGATTTACAGGTAGGTTTAAAATCTTGTTTTAACCTTTGTATTTTTGAGACCCAAGTGCATGATTTTGCATGTTTTGGTATTAAACTGTTATTGCCACACTCTTGACCATTCCTCTAGTCTACCTAGATCCTCAATCATTTGTTTTACCCCTCCTGGTGTGTCTACCCTGTTGCATACCTTTGTGTCATCTGCAAAAAGGCATACTTTCCCTTTAATATAATTTGCAATGTCACCAATAAAGATATTAAAAAGCACTGGTCCAAGTACAGACCCCCGGGGTACTCCACTGGTAACATTTCCCTCCTGGTAATGTACTCCATTGACCACAACTCTCTGTTTTCTATCCTGCAACCAAGATCTTATCCATTCAATAATCCTAGTATTCAATCCCAAGCTTTCAAGTTTATTTAGCAGTCTGCGATGTGGAACAGTATCAAAAGCCTCACTAAAGTCTAGATCAGCTATATCCACGACTCCACCTTTATCCATCACTTTAGTCACACAGTGAAAAAAATCAATAAGATTTGTTTGACATTTATCTCCCCCAAGTGAATCCATGCTGTTTAGGATCCTTTAAATTGCTGGATTTGAGATGGTTTACAATTTTTTCTTTTTAAGAGTGTTTCCATCAATTTCCCTACTATTGATGTAAGACTCACTGGTCTGTAGTTGTTTGCCTCTTCGTTACTTCCACTTTTGTGTAGTGGGACTACGTTTGCTCTTTTCCAGTCCTCTGGAATTACTCCTGTAGCTAATGACTGGTTGAATAATTCTGTCAATGGTGCTACCAGCACCTCTTTAAGTTCTTTTAGTATCCTTGGATGTATCTAATCTGGCCCCATAGATTTGTCCTCTTTCAGCTTTGAGAGTTCTGTTAGGACCTTCTCCTCTGTAAATGTACTTGTTTCATTTTCCTGAATATCCCTGCAAGATGATTTGCTGTTACATTGTCTCCCTCAACAAGACTCCCAGTCTCTGTCTTTAGTTTTATTATTCCCCTTTTGTTTTTCTCCTTTCGCTTATATACCTAAAAAAAAAAAAAAAAGATTTGCCTCAGCTTGTGCCTTTGCACATCTGATTACCTTGTTAGTCTCCTTCAGTCTAATAAGATATATCTCTTTGTCTTTATTATTTTGTGTCTGCTTATACAGTGCCTTGCTAAAGTATTGAACCTCCCCCCCTTGGCTTTTTACCTATTTTGCTACATTACAACCTGTAATTTTATTTTTTTTTTATCTGAATTTTATGTGATGGATCTGCACAAAATAGTCTAAGTTGGTGAAGTAAAATTAGAAAAATGTATATAAAAAATAATTTTTATAAATAAAAATTTGAAAATTGGCATGTGTATTCACCCCATTTGCTATGAAGCCCCTCAAAAGGTTTGGTGCAACCAATTACCTTCAGAAGTTACATAATTAGTGAAATAAAGTCCACCTGTGTGCAATCTAAGTGTCACATGATCTGTCAGTATAAACAGGGCCGGCGCTACCACTAGGCAGCTTTAGGCAGCTGCCTATGGGCGGCGACCACTAGAGGGCGGCACCGCACAGGAGAATTCAAGGGAACACTTTCTTTATCAGCTGCCTCGCCCTCGTCTCAGCCCAGCCAAACTCTTCCTTTTCTTTAATAGAGGAGCAGCTCGTGGGCGTCTGTACTGTATTTAATCAATGATCGAGTTGACGGTCTGTGTGAGTCCTGGCCTGATTCATTCTTCAACCCTGCAGGAGCACATGCGGCAGGCGGCAGCAGCCTGAACATAACATTCCACTATGCGGGCTATCGCAGAGGTGAGGGGGGCGGCACGCCTCCCCCCACCTCTGCGATAGCCCGCATAGTTGAATCATGTTATGTTCAGGCTGCTGCCGCCTGCCGCATGTGCTCCTGAGTCCCCGCAGTGCGCTATGTTATCAGTGCTGCCTGCGATGGTCTCCGGCTTCCACTCCCCTCCCTCCTCCCCCCCCCCCACAATCTTCCCTGCATTTGGGCAGTGGGCTGTTTGGGCACATGACGAAGCAGTCACCCGCTGCCGCTGGCCTGGTCCGCTCCACTGCCCGTCATGTTGCCGCTCCGGCGCCGCCTCCCCCATACGATCAACTGCATGTCATCTCATCCGCGCTCAGCCTCGACTCTATGCAGTCCCGCGACTGGCTCCCGCCCGCATCTGAAAACCACTGGCACTCACCAAACGCGACCTGCTGCTGCCTCCCTGAGTCCCCCCACCTCCTGCATATTATTACCAGATTACCAGATCCTAGGTTCATCTCTTCTCTCCCCCCCCCCCCCCCCCCGCATTTGGGCTCCCACATTTTGCCGCCCCCTTTCCTTCACCTTGTTACCAGCTCACCCCTTGATCAGGAGCACCCAGGGGCCAGGGCCAAGAAAGTACCAGGTGGGCGTTACCTTAATGTATATAATGTCAGTAAATACATATATTTCTTAACACTGACTGTTCTTCTGACATCTATCTTCTCCCTGCAATCCTGACGTGACACCCCCCCCCCCCCCCCCCCCCCACACACACACATGGAGATTGGGCTCCTGCATGATGTTACCCACTCCCACTCCCCCCACGATTGGGCTTCTGCATGTTACCCCCTCTCCCTCGCCCCCCTGCATCATTTTTCCCTCGTCCCCCTGGTGCATTTAGTCTCCAACGTGTTACCCACTGCCCCCGCATATTGTTACCTGATTCCCCCCCTACCCCCACGATTGGGCTCCCGCTTGTTTCCCACGATTGGGCTTCAGCACCATGTCACACACTCTTCCCCACCCACAATTAAGCTCCTGCATGTTACCTGATCTCCCTGACGGGATTGGGCTCCCGCGTGATGTTACCTGCTCCCCCTACCCCCACGATTGGGCTCCTGCATGTTACCCCCTCCCACCCCCATGATTGGGCTCCCACATCATGTTGCCCGCTCCCACCCTACCCTGCGATTGGGCTGGACATATACGGCAGTACCCAGGGCATCTTTAGGCAGCTACCTATGGGCAGCAGCCACTAGAGGGCGGTCACGCTGCCGATTAATGCTTCCATTCTTGTCCCTTGCAATATGTGGAATGTTACCGCGGCGCGGAGGAGAAGACAGTTGGTAGAAGCACTGTAACAATAGGCGGCAGTGCGCTGCTTATTCTATGTGCATAGAGTAGTGGAGCCGCTGCCGATGGGTTATATTCACACTGACAGCGCTGGCGGCTGATAACAGATGGGCGGCCGCGGTATTCGTGCAGCGCTGTCAGTGTGAATATAACCCATCGGCGGCGGCTCAATTACTCTATCCACATAGAATAAGCAGCGCACTGCCGCCTATTGTTACAGTGCTTCTAGCTCCTCTCCACGGAAACGATCCACATATTGCCGCCCCGCACCACAGACTCCCGCGATCTCACTCCACATGCATAAGCCCACAAGATCTGCTGCGCTGCTGTACACAGGAATATTTTTTCTTCACTGTTACAGCAGCTGCCTAAGGCCCCGCCCACTGGAGCGGCAAACCCCCCCTTACCCACTTTCCCGAGGTTGAAAAAGCGGACATGAGCATTTTGGTAATAGAGGTGCAGCGGAAGGTTTCACAGCCCTCCCAGTGCCGCACAGTACCTCTCTATCCAGCGGGGCAGCGCCGTGATGTCACATCAAACTCTGACATGTGACACGAAACCAAGCGCCACCCCACCACATGTACTACAACTGCAGCAGCCATCTCAGCCTCAACTCCGTGAAGGAGGCCTCTATGACCGAGCTACCCAGGCTGCAGCTGTCAGGGAAGGGGTATCAGCGTCCAGCAGTGCTTCCGTGAAAGGTATGTACTGCTGCTGACTGGACATGTGAATAATTATATTTTGTTACGCACGGACATGGACATATATGTATATATATATATATATATATATATATATATATATTTCTCTGACGTCCTAGTGGATGCTGGGACTCCGTCAGGACCATGGGGAATAGCGGCTCCGCAGGAGACAGGGCACAAAATGTAAAAGTTTGACCACTAGGTTGTGTGTACTGGCTCCTCCCCCTATGACCCTCCTCCAAGCCTCAGTTAGGTTTTTGTGCCCGTCCGAGCAGGGTGCAATCTAGGTGGCTCTCCTAAAGAGCTGCTTAGAAAAAGTTTGTTAGGTTTTTTATTTTCAGTGAGTCCTGCTGGCAACAGGCTCACTGCAACGAGGGACTTAGGGGAGAAGAAGTGAACTCACCTGCGTGCAGGATGGATTTGCTTCTTAGGCTACTGGACACTAGCTCCAGAGGGACGATCACAGGTACAGCCTGGATGGGTCACCGGAGCCGCGCCGCCGACCCCCTTGCAGATGCCGAATAGAGAAGAGGTCCAGAAACCGGCGGCAGAAGACGTCTCAGTCTTCATGAGGTAGCGCACAGCACTGCAGCTGTGCGCCATTGCTCTCCGCACACTTCACACCAGCGGTCACTGAGGGTGCAGGGCGCTGGGGGGGGCGCCCTGGGCAGCAATGTAATATACCTATTCTGGCTAAAATATATCACATATAGCCCCTGGGGCTATATGGATGTATTTAACCCCTGCCAGGTTCCAAAAAAACCGGGAGAAGAAGCCCGCCGAAAAGGGGGCGGGGCCTATTCTCCTCAGCACACAGCGCCATTTTCCTTCCCAGCTCCGCTGCGAGGAAGGCTCCCAGGACTCTCCCCTGCACTGCACTACAGAAACAGGGTAAAAACAGAGAGGGGGGGCACTTATTGGCGATATTTATAATATTTGAGCTGCTATAAAGGGAACACACTTATTAAGGTTGTCCCTATATATATTTATAGCGCTTGAGTGTGTGCTGGCAAACTCTCCCTCTGTCTCCCCAAAGGGCTAGTGGGGTCCTGTCTTCTATCAGAGCATTCCCTGTGTGTCTGCTGTGTGTCGGTACGTGTGTGTCGACATGTATGAGGACGATGTTGGCGTGGAGGCGGAGCAATTGCCTGTAATGGTGATGTCACCCCCTAGGGAGTCGACACCAGAATGGATGGCTTTGTTTATGGAATTACGGGATAATGTCAGCACGCTACAAAAGTCGGTTGACGACATGAGACAGCCGGCAAACCAGTTAGTACCTGTCCAGGCGTCTCAGACACCGTCAGGGGCTGTAAAACGCCCTTTACCTCAGTCGGTCGACACAGACCCAGACACTGACACTGAATCCAGTGTCGACGGTGAAGAAACAAACGTATTTTCCAGTAGAGCCACACGTTATATGATCACGGCAATGAAGGAGGCTTTGCATATCTCTGATACTGCAAGTACCACAAAAAGGGGTATTATGTGGGGTGTGAAAAAACTACCGATAGTTTTTCCTGAATCAGAGGAACTGAATGAAGTGTGTGATGAAGCGTGGGTTACCCCAGATAGAAAACTGCTAATTTCAAAGAAGTTATTGGCATTATACCCTTTCCCGCCAGAGGTTAGGGCGCGCTGGGAAACACCTCCTAGGGTAGATAAGGCGCTCACACGCTTATCAAAGCAAGTGGCGTTACCGTCTCCTGATACGGCCGCCCTCAAGGATCCAGCTGATAGGAGGCTGGAGAATACATTAAAAAGTATATACACACATACGGGTGTTATACTGAGACCTGCAATCGCCTCAGCCTGGATGTGCAGTGCTGGCGTGGCTTGGTCGGAGTCACTGTCTGAAAATATTGATACCCTGGATAGGGACAGTATTTTACTGACTATAGAGCAGTTAAAGGATGCATTTCTTTATATGCGAGATGCACAGAGAGATATTTGCACTCTGGCATCAAGAGTAAGTGCGATGTCCATATCTGCCAGAAGAAGTTTATGGACGCGCCAGTGGTCAGGTGATGCGGATTCCAAACGACATATGGAAGTATTGCCGTATAAGGGGGAGGAATTATTTGGGGTCGGTCTATCGGATCTGGTGGCCACGGCAACGGCCGGAAAATCCACCTTTTTACCCCAGGTCACCTCCCAGCAGAAAAAGCCGCAGGCTTTTCAGCCGCAGTCCTTTCGTTCCTATAAGAACAAACGAGCAAAAGGACATTCCTATTGGCCCCGAGGCAAAGGAAAGGGTAAGAGACTGCAACAAGCAGCTCCTTCCCAGGAGCAGAAGCCCTCCCCGGCTTCTACAAAGGCGTCAGCATGACGCTGGGACCTTACAAGCAGACTCAGGGGCGGTGGGGGGTCACCTCAAACATTTCAGCGCACAGTGGGCTCACTCGCAGGTGGACCCCTGGATCCTGCAGGTAGTATCTCAGGGTTACAGGTTGGAATTCGAGAAGTCCCCTCCTCGCCGTTTCCTAAAGTCTGCTTTGCCAACGTCTCCCTCCGACAGGGCGACGGTATTGGAGGCCATTCACAAGCTGTATTCTCAGCAGGTGATAGTCAAGGTACCCCTCCTACAACAGGGACAGGGGTATTACTCCACGCTATTTGTGGTACCGAAGCCGGACGGCTCGGTAAGACCGATTCTAAATCTAAAATCTCTGAACCTGTACATACAAAAATTCAAGTTCAAGATGGAGTCACTCAGAGCAGTGATAAGTATCTGTGCATCAATGCACAAGAGTCCTGGGAAAAATGGTAGCTTCTTACGAAGCGATTCCATTCGGCAGATTCCATGCACGAACTTTTCAGTGGGATCTGCTGGACAAATGGTCCGGATCGCATCTGCAGATGCATCAGCGGATAAAATTGTCCACAAGGACAAGAGTGTCTCTGCTATGGTGGTTGCAGAGTGCTCATCTGTTAGAGGGCCGCAGATTCGGCATACAGAACTGGGTCCTAGTGACCACGGATGCCAGCCTGAGAGGCTGGGGAGCGGTCACACAGGGAAGAAACTTCCAGGGCGTGTGGTCAAGCCTGGAGACGTCTCTTCACATAAATATACTGGAGCTAAGAGCAATCTACAATGCTCTAAGCCTGGCAAAACCTCTGCTTCAGGGTCAGCCGGTGTTGATTCAGTCGGACAACATCACGGCAGTCGCCCACGTAAACATCCCGGGAGTGGACAACTGGGAAGCAGACTTCCTCAGCAGACACGATCTGCACCCGGGAGAGTGGGGACTTCATCCAGAAGTCTTCCACATGATTGTGGTCCATTGGGAAAGACCAATGGTGGACATGATGGCGTCCCGCCTCAACAAAAAACTGGACAGGTATTGCGCCAGGTCAAGAGACCCTCAGGCAATAGCTGTAGACGCTCTGGTAACACCATGGGTGTACCAGTCAGTGTATGTGTTTCCTCCTCTGCCTCTCATACCAAAAGTACTGAGAATTATACGGCAAAGGGGAGTAAGAACGATACTCGTGGCTCCGGATTGGCCAAGAAGAACTTGGTACCTGGAACTTCAGGAGATGCTCACGGAAGATCCGTGGCCTCTACCTCTAAGACGGGACCTGCTTCAGCAGGGACCGTGTCTATTCCAAGACTTACCGCGGCTGCGTTTGACGGCATGGCGGTTGAACGCCGAATCCTAAGGGAAAAAGGCATTCCGGAAGAGGTCATCCCTACCCTGGTAAAAGCCAGGAAGGAGGTGACTGCACAACATTATCACCGCATTTGGAGAAAATATGTTGCGTGGTGTGAGGCCAGGAAGGCCCCGACGGAGGAATTTCAACTGGGTCGATTCCTACATTTCCTGCAAACAGGATTGTCTATGGGCCTCAAATTAGGGTCCATTAAGGTTCAAATTTCGGCCCTGTCGATTTTCTTCCAGAAAGAATTGGCTTCAGTTCCTGAAGTCCAGGCTTTTGTAAAAGGAGTACTACATATACAGCCCCCGGTTGTGCCCCCAGTGGCACCATGGGATCTTAATGTAGTTTTGGATTTTCTCAAATCCCATTGGTTTGAGCCACTCAAATCGGTGGATTTGAAATATCTTACATGGAAAGTAACCATGCTACTGGCCCTGGCTTCAGCCAGGAGAGTGTCAGAATTGGCGGCTTTATCATATAAAAGCCCATATCTGATTTTCCATTCGGACAGGGCAGAACTGCGGACGCGTCCTCACTTTCTGCCTAAGGTGGTTTCAGCGTTTCACCTGAACCAGCCTATTGTGGTGCCTGCGGCTACTAGCGATTTGGAGGATTCCAAGTTGCTGGACGTTGTCAGAGCATTGAAAATATATATTTCAAGGACGGCTGGAGTCAGAAAATCTGACTCGCTGTTTATACTGTATGCACCCAACAAGCTGGGTGCTCCTGCTTCTAAGCAGACGATTGCTCGTTGGATTTGTAGCACAATTCAACTTGCACATTCTGTGGCAGGCCTGCCACAGCCTAAATCTGTCAAGGCCCATTCCACAAGGAAGGTGGGCTCATCTTGGGCGGCTGCCCGAGGGGTCTCGGCATTACAACTCTGCCGAGCAGCTACGTGGTCAGGGGAGAACACGTTTGTAAAATTCTACAAATTTGATACCCTGGCTAAGGAGGACCTGGAGTTCTCTCATTCGGTGCTGCAGAGTCATCCGCACTCTCCCGCCCGTTTGGGAGCTTTGGTATAATCCCCATGGTCCTGACGGAGTCCCAGCATCCACTAGGACGTCAGAGAAAATAAGATTTTACTTACCGATAATTCTATTTCTCGTAGTCCGTAGTGGATGCTGGGCGCCCATCCCAAGTGCGGATTGTCTGCAATACTTGTACATAGTTATTGTTACAAAAAAATCGGGTTGTTATTGTTGTGAGCCGTCTGTTCAGAGGCTCCTACGTTTGTCATACTGTTAACTGGGTTCAGATCACAAGTTGTACGGTGTGATTGGTGTGGCTGGTATGAGTCTTACCCGGGATTCAAAATCCTTCCTTATTGTGTACGCTCGTCCGGGCACAGTATCCTAACTGAGGCTTGGAGGAGGGTCATAGGGGGAGGAGCCAGTACACACCACCTAGTGGTCAAACTTTTAAATTTTGTGCCCTGTCTCCTGCGGAGCCGCTATTCCCCATGGTCCTGACGGAGTCCCAGCATCCACTACGGACTACGAGAAATAGATTTATCGGTAAGTAAAATCTTATTATATATAATGTAGGTAGGTGTATATGTACATATATTATGAGTGTGTGTGGTTATATAAATATATATTTATGTATATACACTAGAGTAACAGTCCCCTCTCTGTCCGCCCCCGCTGTGGCTGGCGCCATTCCCTTTCCTCTATAGCCCACTACTCCTTTCCGAGCCTTCCCCCAACAGCTTGATCCTGCATTGTCATCAAAAAGCAATGGTAACCATAGCAACCCAGCCGCACATGACGCTCCTACGTCGCCCCGAGGCTGGCGACCATACAGGGAGACACTGTGATAAAACATAAAAACACTGAGATAATAGACCCCACGAAAAAACATATATTAAACATGGATGTTTAATATATATGTTTTTTTGTTTGGTCTATTTATGTAATAAGATTAATGTTGTGTGTTATGTTCATGTTTGTCTTATCTGAGCACTTGCAAAGCTTGATGAAGGGTCCCGCTGTGGCCTGAAATGCTGCATTGTGATTATGGTTGTGCTGATGTTACTACTACTTTATGCTACACATGAAATACACTCCTGAACTTGCAACCCTGGATATGTATACATGCTTTGCTGTTGTGGCTATTAAATCTGCTTATATGAAAGACCTGGAGTGCCGTGTCTGCTCTGAATGAGACATCGGAAATATATATACACACAAGGTATTGGATAAACAGCAGGCACGGGATGTAGTTATGTGACTGCTGGTCACAACACCTCCCCCTACATCCCACCCCTTGGGGGGGGCGCAGCAGGCTGAAGTTTTGCCTAGGGCGTCGAGAAACCTTACACCGGCCCTGAGTATAAACACACCTTTTATGAGAGGCCCCAGAGGCTGCAACACCACTAAGCAGAGGCATCACACCATGATGACCAAGGAGCTCTCCAAACAAGTCGGGGACATAGATGTTGAGAAGTACACATCAGGGTTGGTTTAAAAAAAAAAAATCCAAATCTTTGATGTTCCCCCGGAGCACTATCAATTCAATCATCTTCAAATGAAAAGACCATGGTACCACAACAAACCTGCCAAGAAAGGACCGGCCACCAAAACTCACAGACTGGGCAAGGAGGGCATTAATCAGAGAGGCAGCACAGAGAACAAAGGTAACCCTTAAGGAGCTGCAGAGTTCCACAGCAGAGACTGGTGTATCTGCGCATGTGACCACAATAAGCCGTACACTCCATAGAGCTGGGCTTTATGGAAGAGTGGCCAGAAAAATGCCATTACTTAGTGTTAAAAATAAGAAGGCACCAAAGGGCATGTGGACGACTCCTCAAATGTATGGAGGAAGGTGCTCTGATCAGATGAGACTAAACTTTTCGGCCGCCAAGGAAAATGCGATGTCTGGCGCAAACCCAACACATCCCATCACCCCAAGAACACCATCCCCACAGTGAAACATGGTGGTGGCAGCATCATGCTGTGGGTATGTTTTTCAGCAGCAGAGACTGGTAAACTGTTTAGAGTCGAGGGAAAGGTGGATGGTGCTAAATACAGGGATATTCTTGAGCAAAACCTGTTTCAGTCTGCCTGTGATTTGTGACTGGGACGGAGGTTCACCTTCCAGCAGGACAGTGACCCGAAGCATACTGCTAAAGCAACACTTGAGTGGTTTAAGGGGAAACCTTTAAATGTGTTGGAATGGCCTAATCAAAGCCCAGATCTCAATCCAATTGAGAATCTGTGGTCAGAATTGAAGATTGCTGTTCACAAGCGGAAGCCATCCAACATGAAGGAGCTGGAGCAGTTTTGCCTTGAGGAATGGGCAAAAATCCCAGTGGCAAGCTCATAGAGACTTATCCAAAGCGACTTGCAGCTGTAATTGCTGCAAAAGGTGGCTCTACAAAGTACTGACTTTAGGGGGGTGAATAGTTATGCACGCTGAAGTTTTCTGTTTTGTCCTATTTGTTGTTTGAAGAGGGTTTTTTTTGTATTGTGAAGCAAAGTTGTAGGCATGTTCTGTGAATGAAATGATGCAAACCTTCAAACAATCCATTTTAATTCCAGGTTGTGAGGCAACAAAACATGAATACTTTAGCAAGGCACTGTATTTCCTAAAAGCCATCCTTTTTGCTTTCACAATATTTGCTGCTACTTTTGCAAAACACAGTGGCTTCCTTTTTCTTGTGTTTTTTGATACAAAGGTCTGTTGCCTTTAATATTGCACTTTTTAATTTTTCCCACAACTCCTGCACTGCTTTCAAGTTCCTCCACTCTGGCAAAGAATCGCTTAAACATTTTCCCATTCGTACATAATCAGCCTTCCTAAAATACAACACCTTTGTTTTTGTATGGGGTGAGTCAGTCTCTGTCTTTATGCTGAACCATACTGCTTGATGATCACTGGATCCCAGGTTTTCACCAATATTCTGTCTCCATTTGTAATTATTAGGTCTAATAGTGCATCTTTCTGAGTGGGCTCCCTCACCAATTGGTGGAGGGATGCTCCCTGAAAGGAATTTAAAATGTCCCTACTTCTACAGACACCTCCGAGTTTACTTCAGGAAGATTAAAATCTCCCATGATTATTACCTCTTATTTTAATGCCATTTTAGTTATGTCCGCCAATACGAATAATAGAATTCTCCCCCGTTTCTATGGTCACCCAAAGGGCCTCAGTTTTTTTTCTTCAAAGCTTTATATTAAGGTAGTTTTTATGCTTTTTTTTTTTTTTTTTTTTTAGATACATTGCAATCCATCCTCCGATTTTTTTTTCCATTCTGTCCTTCCTAAATTAAGTATTTCCCGGTATAGCTATGTCCCAGTCATGATTTTCATTGCACCATGACTCTGTAACTGCCGCAATATCTAGATCATCCGTTGTCATCATTGCAATTAGTTCTGGGATTTTATTTCCGAAGCTCCTAGCATTTGCACACATAGCTTTTAGAGTTTTGTATGTGATTTTTCTGTTCCTAGCTATGTTCTTCTCTCTGCCTATGTTTATTTGGTTTAATATATATGGTGAGCCACTGATGCTGCAGAAGCAGGGATCTGCGTACACAGAGGAGAAAATACAGGTGTGACCACACGTAAGGGCAGCAGAGGAGAGTACTTTATTGACTTTTTTTTTTTACTGTGACTAAAGTGATGGATAAAGGTGGAGCCGCGGATATAACTTATCTATACTTTAGTAAGGCTTTTGACACGGTTTCACATTGCAGGCTGCTAAATAAACTCTAAAGCTTGGGATTGGATACTAACATTGTTGAATGGATAAGATCTTGATTGCAGGAAAGAAGACAGAGTTGTAGTAAATAGAGTGCATTCACAGTAGGGAAATGTTACCGGTGGAGGACCCCAGGGATCTGTACTTGGACCAGTGCTTTTTAATATCTTTTTCTCTAACGTCCTAGTGGATGCTGGGGACTCCGTAAGGACCATGGGGATAGACGGGCTCCGCAGGAGACATGGGCACTTTAAGAAAGAATTTAGGTTCTGGTGTGCACTGGCTCCTCCCTCTATGCCCCTCCTCCAGACCTCAGTTTGATCCTGTGCCCAGACGAGCTGGGTGCTTTTCAGTGAGCTCTCCTGAGTTTGCTGAGAGAAAGTATTTTGTTAGGTTTTTTATTTTCAGGGAGCTCTGCTGGCAACAGACTCCCTGCATCGTGGGACTGAGGAGAGAGAAGCAGCCCTACTCTCTGAAGCTAGGTCCTGCTTCTTAGGCTACTGGACACCATTAGCTCCAGAGGGATCGTACGCAGGATCTCACCCTCGCCGTCCAATCCCAGAGCCGCGCCGCCGTCCCCCTCGCAGAGCCGGAAGACAGAAGCCGGGTGAGTATGAGAAGCAAAGAAGACTTCACAGGCGGCAGAAGACTCCGTTCTTCACTGAGGTAACGCACAGCACTGCAGCTGTGCGCCATTGCTCCCACACACCTCACATACTCCGGTCACTGTAAGGGCGCAGGGGGGGGGGGGGGGCGCCCTGGGCAGCAATTGGGACCTCTTTTGGCAAAAGTTAAACATATATACAGCTGGGCACTGTATATATGTATGAGCCCCCGCCAAAAATTGCATATTTAAGCGGGACAGAAGCCCGCCGCCGAGGGGGCGGAGCTTCTTCCTCAGCAATCACCAGCGCCATTTTTTCTCCACAGCTCCGCTGAGAGGAAGCTCCCTAGGCTCTCCCCTGCAGATACACGGTAGAAGAGGGTAAAAAGAGAGTGGGGGGCACATAATTAGGTGCAAAAAACAATATATAAACATCAGCTACTGGGTTAACATTAATTTACTGTGTTATTCCTGGGTTTATAGCGCTGGGGTGTGTGCTGGCATACTCTGTCTCTCCTAAGGGCCTTGTGGGGGAACTGTCTTCAAAAAGGGCATTCCCTGTGTGTGTGGTGTGTCGGTACACTTGTGTCGACATGTCTGATGAGGAAGGCTATGTGGAAGCAGAGCGGGAGCAAATGAATGTGGTGTCTCCGCCGACGGCGCCGACACCTGATTGGATGGATATGTGGTAGGTTTTAAATGATAATGTTAATTCCTTGCATAAAAGGTAAGAAAAAGCTGAAGCCTCAGGACAGTCAGGGTCCCAACCCGTGCCTGATCCTATGTCGCAGAGGCCGTCAGGGTCTCAGAAGCGCCCACTATCCCAAATTGTTGACACAGATACCGACATGGATTCTGACTCCAGTGTCGATGACGATGATGCAAAGTTACAGCCAAAGTTGGCTAAATCACTCCGATATATGATTATAGCAATTAAGGATGTTTTGCACATCACAGAGGAAACCCCTGTCCCTGACACAAGGGTTTATATGTATAAGGGAAAGAAACATGAGGTAACTTTTCCCCCCTCACACGAACTGAATGAGTTATGTGAAAAAGCTTGGGAATCTCCAGATAAAAAAAATGCAGATTTCCAAACGGATTCTTATGGCGTATCCTTTCCTGCCAACGGACAGGTTACGCTGGGAATCCTCCCCTAAGGTGGACAAAGCTTTAACACGCTTATCCAAGAAGGTAGCCCTGCCGTCACAGGATACGGCTACCCTCAAAGATGCTGCGGATCGCAAACAGGAGGTTACCCTGAAGTTCATTTATACACATTCAGGTACCTTACTGAGGCCGGCGATCGCGTCGGCCTGGGTGTGTAGTGCTGTAGCAGCATGGGCCCTCATTCCGAGTTGTTCGCTCGCAAGCTGCTTTTAGCAGCTTTGCACACGCTAAGCCGCCGCCTACTGGGAGTGAATCTTAGCTTATCAAAATTGCGACGAAAGATTCGCAATATTGCGAAAAGACTTCTCTGTGCAGTTTCTGAGTAGCTCGAGACTTACTCTGCCAGTGCGATCAGTTCAGTGCTTGTCGTTCCTGGTTTGACGTCACAAACACACCCAGCGTTCGCCCAGACACTCCTCCGTTTCTCCAGCCACTCACGCGTTTTTCCCAGAAACGGTAGCGTTTTTTCACACACACCCATAAAACGGCCAGTTTCCGCCCAGAAACACCCACTTCCTGTCAATCACATTACGATCACCACAACGAAGAAAAAACCTCATAATGCCGTGAGTAAAATTCCTAACTGCATAGCAAATTTACTTGGCGCAGTCGCACTGCGGACATTGCGCATGCGCATTAGCGACTAATCGCTCCGTTGCGAGAAAAAAATAACGAACGAACAACTCGGAATGACCCCCATGGACGGATACCGTGTTTGAGGAAATTGATACCTGAGACAAGGATACTATATTTTTGACCTTGGGGCATATTAAAGACGCTGTTCTATATATGAGAGATGCTCAAAGAGACATTAGTCTACTGGGTTGTAGAATAAATGCTATGTCAATTTCTGCCAGAAGGGTCCTGTGGACTCGGCAATGGACAGGTGATGCCGACTCAAAAAGGCATATGGAGGTTTTACCTTACAAGGGTGAGGAATTGTTTGGGGAGGGTCTCTCGGACCTGGTCTCCACAGCTACTGCTGGAAAGTCAAATTTTTTGCCATATGTTTCCTCACAGCCTAAGAGAGCACCGTATTATCAAATGCAGTCCTTTCGATCACAGAAAAACAAGAAAGTCCGAGGTGCGTCCTTTCTTGGCAGGGGCAGAGGAAAGAAGCTGCACAACACAGCTAGTTCCCAAGAACAGAAGTCCTCCCCGGCCTCTACAAAATCCACCGCATGACGCTGGGGCTCCACAGGCGGAGCTAGGCCCGGTGGGGGCACGTCTTCGAAATTTCAGCCACAAGTGGGTTCACTCCCAGTTGGATCCCTGGGCAATAGATATTGTGTCTCAGGGATACAAGCTGGAATTCGAGGAGATGCCCCCTCACCGATACCTCAAGTCGGCCCTGCCAGCTTCCCCCCACGAGAGGAAAATAGTGTTAACTACAATTTGTGAATTGCAGTTATCTTCAACAGGTGGTGGTCAAGGTTCCCCTCCTTCAACAAGGAAGGGGTTATTATTCGACCATGTTTGTAGTCCTGAAACCGGACGGTTCGGTCAGACCCATATTGAATTTAAAATCCCTGAACATATACCTGAAAAGGTTCAAGTTCAAGATGGAATCGCTGAGAGCGGTCATCGCAAGCCTGGAAGGGGGGGATTTTATGGTGTCTCTGGACATAAAGGATGCATACCTTCATGTCCCCATTTATCCACCTCATCAGGCGTACCTCAGATTTGTGGTACAGGATTGTCATTACTAATTTCAGACGTTGCCGCTTGGTCTCTCCACGGCACCGAGAATATTTACCAAGGTAATGGCGGAAATGATGGTACTCCTGCGGAAGCAAGGAGTCACAATTATCCCATACTTGGACAATCTCCTCATAAAAGCGAGATCAAGAGAGCAGTTGCTGATCAGCGTAGCACTTTCTCTGGATGTGTTACGGCAACACGGCTGGATTCTAAATATTCCAAAGTCGCAGTTGGTTCCTACGACTCGTCTGCCTTTCCTGGGCATGATTCTAGAGACAGACCAGAAAAGGGTTTATCTCCCGATGGAGAAAGCTCAGGAACTAATGACACTGGTCAGGAACCTATTAAAACCAAAACAGGTGTCCGTGCATCACTGCACTCGTGTCCTGGGAAAGATGGTGGCATCATACGAGGCCATTCCCTTCGGCAGGTTCCATACGAGGACTTTTCAATGGGACTTACTGGACAAGTGGTCCGGATCACATCTTCAGATGCATCGGTTAATCACCCTATCCCCCAGGGCCAGGGTGTCACTCCTGTGGTGGCTGCAGAGCGCTCACCTTCTCGAGGGCCGCAGATTCGGCATTCAGGACTGGGTCCTGGTGACCACGGACGCAAGCCTCCGAGGTTGGGGAGCAGTCACACAGGAAAGAAATTTCCAAGGTCTGTAGTCAAGTCAAGAGACTTGCCTTCACATCAACATCCTGGAACTAAGGGCCATATACAACGCCCTACGTCAAGCGGAGACCCTGCTTCGCGACCAAATGGTTCTGATTCAGTCAGACAACATCACCGCAGTGGCTCATGTAAACCGCCAAGGCGGCACAAGGAGCAGAGTGGCGATGGCGGAATCCACCAGAATTCTTCGCTGGGCGGAGAATCACGTAAGCGCACTGTCAGCAGTGTTCATCCCGGGAGTGGACAACTGGGAAGCAGACTTCCTCAGCAGACACGACCTCCACCCGGGAGAGTGGGGACTTCATCAGGAAGTCTTCGCACAGATTACAAGTCGGTGGGAACTGCCACAGGTGGACATGATGGCATCCCGCCTCAACAAAAAGCTACAGAGGTATTGCGCCAGGTCAAGAGACCCTCAGGCGATAACTGTAGACGCCCTGGTGACACTGTGGGTGTTCCAGTCGGTCTATGTATTTCCTCCTCTTCCTCTCATACCCAAGGTGCTGAGGATAATAAGAAAAAGAGGAGTGAGAACAATACTCATTGTTCCAGATTGGCCACGAAGGACTTGGTATCCAGATCTGCAAGAAATACTCACAGAGGACCCGTGGCCTCTTCCTCTAAGACAGGACTTGTTGCAACAGGGGCCCTGTCTGTTCCAAGACTTACCGCGGCTGCGTTTGACGGCATGGCGGTTGAACGCCGGATCCTAGCAGAGAAAGGCATTCCGGATGAGGTCATTCAACATTATCACCGTATATGGCGAAAATATGTTGCTTGGTGTGAGGCCAGGAATGCTCCTACGGAGGAATTCCAGCTAGGCCGTCTCCTTCACTTCCTACAGTCCGGAGTGAATTTGGGCCTAAAATTGGGTTCCATTAAGGTCCAGATTTCGGCCCTATCCATTTTCTTTCAAAAGGAGTTGGCTTCTCTACCTGAAGTTCAGACGTTTGTAAAGGGAGCGCTGCATATTCAGCCCCCTTTCGTGCCTCCAGTGGCACCTTGTGATCTTAACGTGGTGTTGAGTTTCCTGAAATCCCACTGGTTTGAACCACTCAAAACGGTGGAGTTGAAATATTTCACGTGGAAGGTGGTCATTCTATTAGCCTTGGCTTCGGCTAGGCGTGTGTCAGAGTTGGCGGCTTTGTCACATGAAAGCCCCTATCTGGTTTTCCATGCGGATAGAGCAGAATTGCGGACCCGTCCACAATTTCTGCCGAAAGTGGTTTCATCCTTTCATATAAACCAACCTATTGTGGTGCCTGTGGCTACTACTGACTTTGAGGATTCCGAGTTACTTGATGTGGTCAGGGATTTGAAGGTTTATGTAGCCAGAACGGCTAGGGTCAGGAAAACAGAGTCTTTGTTTATCCTGTATGCTTCCAACAAGCTTGGTGCTCCTGCTTCAAAGCAAACTATTGCTCGCTGGATCTGTAACACGATTCAGCAGGCTCATTCTGCGGCTGGATTGCCGCTGCCAAAATCAGTTAAGGCCCATTCCACTAGGAAGGTGGGCTCTTCTTGGGCGGCTGCCCGAGGGGTCTCGGCATTACAGCTTTGCCGAGCGGCTACTTGGTCAGGTTCAAACACTTTTGCAAAGTTCTACAAGTTTGATACCCTGGCTGAGGAGGACCTTGTGTTTGCTCAATCGGTGCTACAGAGTCATCCGCACTCTCCCGCCCGTTTGGGAGCTTTGGTATAATCCCCATGGTCCTTACGGAGTCCCCAGCATCCACTAGGACGTTAGAGAAAATAAGATTTTACTTACCGGTAAATCTATTTCTCGTAGACCGTAGTGGATGCTGGGCGCCCGTCCCAAGTGCGGACTTCTTCTGCAATACTTGTGTATAGTTATTGCTTCAATAAGGGTTAAGTTATGGTTGCATGAGGGTTTGACCTGATGCTCTGTTATTTGTCATACTGTTAACTGGTTGTTATCACATGTTATACGGTGTGATTGGTGTGGCTGGTATGAATCTTGCCCTGGATTACCAAAATCCTTTCCTTGTACTGTCCGCTCTTCTGGGCACAGTTTCTCTAACTGAGGTGGGGCATAGAGGGAGGAGCCAGTGCACACCAGAACCTAAATTCTTTCTTAAAGTGCCCATGACTCCTGCGGAGCCAGTCTATCCCCATGGTCCTTACGGAGACCCCAGCATCCACTACGGACTACGAGAAATAGATTTACCGGTAAGTAAAAATGATTGGTGACATTGCAAATGGCATTAAAGGGAAAGTATGCCTTTTTTCAGATGACACAAATGTATGCAACAGGGTAGACACACCAGGAGCGGTAAAACAAATGATTGAGGATCTAGGTACACTCGAGGAATGGTCAGGAGTGTGGCAATTACAGTTTAATGCCAAAAAATGCGAAATCATGCACTTGGGTCTCAAAAATCTAAAGGCTAAATATAGTATTAATGGCACTATACTTGAAATTACTAAAAGGAAAGGGATCTAGGATTCACTATATCAGGTGACTTAAAGGCAGGTAAGCAATGTAACAAAGCAATGAGGAAGGCTAGTCAGATGCTTGGCTGCAATGGGAGGGGAATCAGCAGCAGAAAGAAAGAAGTAATCATGCCACTGTATAGGTCATTGGTAAGCCCTCCTCTAGAATACTGTGTTCAATTCTGGAGGCCATATCTTCAAAAGAACATTAATACATTTCAGGCTGTTCAAAGAAGGGCAACTAAAATGGTGCATGGCCTACTGTACATCACAAAACATACCCAGAAGACTATATAGTTTGGAGCAGAGAAGGGAAATGGGGCACATGATAACAATTTTCAAATATATCCAGGGTTTTAACAAAGTCCAGGAGGGAAACATTCTTCAAATGAAGAGAAGTAACAGAACACAGGGACATGCACTGAGACTGGAGGGAGGCAGATTCAGGGGACATTTGAGGAAAACTTACTTCACAGAAAGGGTAGTTGACAAGTGGAATAGCCTCCCATCGGAGGTGGTAGAGGCTAAGACAGTACAGCAATTTAAACATGCATGGGACAGACCTAAGGATATCCTTACAAAGCAATAAGGATCAAATAAGGTTTGAGATAAAAAATATGGTAAAAAAAAGGGGGGGGGGGCACACTAGACGGGCCAAGTGGTTCTTATCTGCCATCAAATTCTATGTTTCTATGTTGGTAGGTGCTATAGACAGGACAGGCTGGGGCCTGTATGTCCAGTCCAAGTGGGACTGTGGAAGCCAGTCAGAGCTCAGTATGTTGGGAGCTACTGAGGGTCAGGAGGCCTGTGTTTAACACTAGGGAAGACCACTAAACTCAAGGATTGAGTTAAGTGTTGCTGAGAAGAAGCCAGACCGGAGAGTCTGAAATTGAGTAGGCCAGAACTCTGTTACTCTGCAGGAGCAGGACTGAGACTTTGTGTGAGAATCCAGATCCCAAGTCAGGCCAGGCTAGGCTAACTATATCTGAAAAGACTGAGGGGTATATTTACTAAGGTCCCGATTTTGACCGAGGGTTTTTTTTTTTATCGAGTCATCTCGGGAATTTACTAAACCCAAATCTCGGCAGTGATGAGGGCATTCGTATTTGTTTTAACGGCAGAGTTCACAAATACGAATGAATACACCATCAGTCAAACACGCCTGTTATTTTATACAGATTGGTAATTTACTAAGAATTCATATTCACAATCACTGCCGGCAAAAGCCAAACACTGCCGGTAAATCATAGAATTCGTAAAAAAAAAAGCAGTTTTAAAATAGACCTGTTTTTTTATCCGTATTCTGATAGGCATGCATGGATCAGTGAGATCCGTGCATGCTTATCTGTGGGTAGGGGTGTGAAAGTGTGATAAATCAAAGAAAAAATTTGTGTGGGTTCCCCCCTCCTAAGCATAACCAGCCTCTGGCTCTTTGAGCCGGTCCTTGTAAAAATACAGGGGGAAAAATGACTGGGGTGCCCCCATATTTAAACAACCAGCACCGGGCTCTGCATCCGGTCCTGGTTCAAAAAATATGGGGGACAAAAGACGTATTTTTTAAACCAGCACCCGGGCTCCACTAGCCAGAGTGATAATGCCACAGCCGGGGGACACTTTTATATAGGACCCTGCAGCCGTGGCATTACCCCCCCCCCCCCCAACTAGTCAACCCTGGCCGGGGTACCCTGGAGGAGTGGGGCCCTCTTAAATCAAGGACCATTGTGTCCCAGCAAGCCTCCCCCGCAAGCTGGTACTTGGAGAACCACAAGTACCAGCATGCGGGGACATAAAGGGCCCGCTGGTACCTGTAGTTCTACTACAAAAAAAATCAGTGCACAGACACCGTGACAGTACAATTTTAATTACAGTTGCAGTTAATCTGTGGATTCTACTGGACAAGTGGACGTGAATCGCAGCTTTGGATGTAGGTAATTATGTGAGTGTGTAAGCGTGTGTAATTAAAATTGTACTGTCACGGTGTGTGTACTGTTTTTTTTTTGCAGTAGAACTACAGGTACCAGCGGTCCCCTTATTTCCACGCATGCTGGTACTTGGAGAACCACAAGTACCAGCTTGCGGGGGAGGCTTGCTGGGACTTGTAGTTCTACTACAAAAAAACAATATTCTTTCATTTGTACACAAAGGCTATCAGACTCCCATCCACCGCCCACGGATGGGGGGAACTGCCTCGGGCTTCACCCCTGGTACTTGGGTGCCTGGAGGGGGGAACCCCTTGATTTAAGGGGTCCCCACTCCTCCAGGGAACCCTGGCCAGGGGTGACTAGTTGAGGGGGGTAATGCCACGGCCGCAGGGACCAGTATAATAGTGTCCCCTAGGCTGTGGCATTATCTCCCAGGCTAGTGGAGCCCGGTGCTGGTTTAAAAAAATATGGGGGACCCCTACATCTTTTGTCCCCCGTATTGTTTGAACCAGGACCGGACGCAGAGCCCGGTGCTGGTTGTTTAAATATGGGGGGACCCCAGTCATTTCCCCCCCCTGTATTTTTACAACCAGGAGCAGCTCAAAGAGCCCAAGGCTGGTTACGCATAGGAGGGGGGACCCCACACATTTTCTTTGATTTTTTTACAATTTCACACTACACATACTGTACACAATGAAGCCCTGCACGGATCTCACAGATTCGGCCGGGATTCATTGTGTTATGTCCGGCAGGGTTTTACTAATCACCCCCGACATGGGAGTATTCAATGGGATGTCCAAATCCGACGGAGCACTGCCCCGTGCTGCTGCCACTGCCAATACTCACCCATCCCCGCTCCTCGCCTCACATGCTTGCCGTCCCCGGCTCCTCCGGCTGCACCTCCTCACACACTTCTCCTCCGGCCTACTCCTCACGCTGCTCCTCTGGCCGCCTCACGCGTCTCATCTTCCTGGTTCCAACAATGTCAATCCGATTTTAAAAAAAAGTTGGATTGACATTGTTGGAACCGGGGCCAAAACATGTCGGATTTGGCCACGGAACACGTGGATCCGCGGCTAATCTGAAAACCACGTATTTTTCATCAAGTCGGGAATTCCCGACTTGTCGTGGAAAAAACAGCCAGTATTGAATAGGTCGGAACCACTTCCGACCTTAACCTGTCGGAAGCTGGCGTCTAACCGACAAGACGGCAGCTTCCGACACTTATTGAATACACCCCATAGCATTTATTTTTATGAATATTTGCCTAATGGGTCCCATATGTCGTCAATAAAAAAAAAAGATTCTATAATCCACCAATATGCGCCCATACTTTCTCGATATGTTTAAGTGATTTGCAGATCATTTTTTTTCACCCAGAGTTCAGATCTAATCATGAAAGTGCTTGTTTTGCTGGTAAACTATTAGTAACGGTCTGCAATTTGGCAGATCGTTACTATAGACTAGCAAACTACAGCCCCAATTAGTTGGTTGAATCCAGTATGTTGGCAACCTGATGTAGTGACTCCGATCACTTTTTGTTTTGAATCGACAATCAGTGAACCCTATACTGTACAGTACATTGCAGACTTTTTTACATAGTCGGACAAACAATTTGGCAGTTGCTCAATCATACCTGGAGATAATTATATATCAGGTGCTGGAAGGGGGAGGGGTCACAGACAAACAACAGACAGAGAGGAGGGGGTGCAAATCCCCACCCCTAAATTCCCTTCCGCACACTGAGAATTACCTGTAACCATTTCTGAACCTATCTGGTAATAAAATTCAGAGAATTAGTCACAAATGTTTGCAAACACATGTTTAGCTGCTGGCCACGTCACGGCTTCTCCGATACAGCAGTCCTAACCTACATAATAGCAGTGCCCACATAGGGCCATGTAATTTGTCACAGTATATATATAATTATCTCCAGGTATGATTGAGCAACTGCCAAATTGTTTGTCTGCTTGTGTGCAAGAGGCATTGAATGGGAGCAGCATTTGGAAGGCATGCTGTTCCTTGTAGTGCCAATGGGAGATCCTGGGGGTGGCTCCTGGGTAAGTTAGCTCTCTGTCTGGAAGTGTTTTAGTAATAGCCTTTATCATGAGGCGTACTGTGACAAATTACATGGCCCTATGTGGGCACTGCTATTATGTAGGTTAGGACTGCTGTATCGGAGAAGCCGTGACGTGGCCAGCAGCTAAACATGTGTTTGCAAACATTTGTGACTAATTCTCTGAATTTTATTACCAGATAGGTTCAGGGATGGTTACAGGTAATTCTCAGTGTGCGGAAGGGAATTTAGGGGTGGGGATTTGCACCCCCCTCCTCTCTGTCTGTTGTTTGTCTGTGACCCCTCCCCCTTCCAGCACCTGATATATAATTATCTCCAGGTATGATTGAGCAACTGCCAAATTGTTTGTCTGCTTGTGTGCAAGAGGCATTGAAAGGGAGCAGCATTTGGAAGGCATGCTGTTCCTTGTAGTGCCAATGGGAGATCCTGGGGGTGGCTCCTGGGTAAGTTAGCTCTCTGTCTGGAAGTGTTTTAGTAATAGCCTTTATCATGAGGCGTACTGTGACAAATTACATGGCCCTATGTGGGCACTGCTATTATGTAGGTTTGGACTGCTGTATCGGAGAAGCCGTGACGTGGCCAGCAGCTAAACATGTGTTTGCAAACATTTGTGACTAATTCTCTGAATTTTATTACCAGATAGGTTCAGGGATGGTTACAGGTAATTCTCAGTGTGCGGAAGGGAATTTAGGGGTGGGGATTTGCACCCCCCTCCTCTCTGTCTGTTTTTTTACATAGTCATCTGTGAAATGTTTGGGCCCCTTTAGTTTGAACTGTGCAGACTTTTTAAACTGCCCCAACTCTTTCAACAAATATATATATATATATATATATATATTTATAATAAAAACCTGTGGTTTTTCAACCTTGCTTTGTTGTACATGTTTCTTCCAGTACCATGTTTTCGCTTGAGCTTTACATGTTTTTTTATTTGTGTGACACCTGTGTGGTAAACTTTTTAAGCCTGTTTGTTCATTTGTGTATTATCTCCTGACGAAAGGGGTAGAGACAAATAAAATTACTTCTTGTGAAGCCTTCAAGTGCCGCCTACTCTCTGCTGAGAGTAGTGTATATATTTGTGGATTGTTTATGTTTACTCTGTTTAACAGAGATTCTTGTAACTTCTTACAGTATGTTGTGGGAATGTACGGAAGTTACAGTAAAGGGTCTCTGTGTGAAGGCTTGTAGAAACAGCAGCAAGGAGCCTTTGGTTGATCTTTTACTAGCAGAACAGAAAAATATAAGGTGAGTAATAGTAATTTTTAATATGATCTCTAATTGTAGCACCATGGAGGAAATAATTTTTTTAGCTACAAACAGATTACAGATTTTGATAAAACTGAGAATCTGCTTATAATGAACATACACAGGAGTCAGCTGTAATTTGTTGGGTCAAGATTTTGCTGACAATAGTTAACCAAAGAGCTGTACTGCTTCTGGAGAACAAGGGTCCCACCAAGAGTTTGAATGAGTATAGGCATTTCTCTAACGTCCTAAGTGGATGCTGGGGACTCCGTAAGGACCATGGGGAATAGCGGCTCCGCAGGAGACTGGGCACATCTAAAGAAAGCTTTAGGACTATCTGGTGTGCACTGGCTCCTCCCCCTATGACCCTCCTCCAAGCCTCAGTTAGATCTCTGTGCCCGAACGAGAAGGGTGCACACTAGGGGCTCTCCTGAGCTTCTTAGTGAAAGTTTTAGTTTAGGTTTTTTATTTTCAGTGAGACCTGCTGGTAACAGGCTCACTGCATCGAGGGACTAAGGGGAGAAGAAGCGAACTCACCTGCGTGCAGAGTGGATTGGGCTTCTTAGGCTACTGGACATTAGCTCCAGAGGGACGATCACAGGCCCAGCTTGGATGGGTCCCAGAGCCGCGCCGCCGGCCCCCTTACAGAGCCAGAAGGCAGAAGAGGTCCGGAAAATCGGCGGCAGAAGACGTCCTGTCTTCAACAAGGTAGCGCACAGCACTGCAGCTGTGCGCCATTGCTCTCAGCACACTTCACACTCCGGTCACTGAGGGTGCAGGGCGCTGGGGGGGGCGCCCTGAGACGCAATAATAAACACCTTGGATGGCAAAAAATGCATCACATATAGCTCCTGGGCTATATGGATGCATTTAACCCCTGCCAAAATACATAAAAAAACGGGAGATAAGGCCGCCGAAAAGGGGGCGGAGCCTATCTCCTCAGCACACTGGCGCCATTTTCCCTCACAGCTCCGTTGGAGGGAAGCTCCCTGGCTCTCCCCTGCAGTCACTACACTACAGAAAGGGTTCAAAAAGAGAGGGGGGCACAAATTAGGCGCAGTATTAACTATACAGCAGCTATAAGGGGAAAAACACTTATATAAGGTTATCCCTGTATATATATAGCGCTCTGGTGTGTGCTGGCAAACTCTCCCTCTGTCTCCCCAAAGGGCTAGTGGGGTCCTGTCCTCTATCAGAGCATTCCCTGTGTGTGTGCTGTATGTCGGTACTTTTGTGTCGACATGTATGAGGAGAAAAATGATGTGGAGACGGAGCAGATTGCCTGTAATAGTGATGTCACCCCCTAGGGGGTCGACACCTGAGTGGATGAACTGTTGGAAGAAATTACGTGACAGTGTCAGCTCTGTATAAAAGACAGTGGTTGACATGAGACAGCCGGCTACTCAGCTTGTGCCTGTCCAGACGTCTCATAGGCCGTCAGGGGCTCTAAAGCGCCCGTTACCTCAGATGGCAGATATAGACGCCGACACGGATACTGACTCCAGTGTCGACGGTGAAGAGACAAATGTGACTTCCAGTAGGGTCACACGTTACATGATTGAGGCAATGAAAAATGTTTTACACATTTCTGATAATACGAGTACCACCAAAAAGGGGTATTATGTTCGGTGAGGAAAAACTACCTGTAGTTTTCCTGAATCTGAGAAATTAAATGAGGTGTGTGATGATGCGTGGGTTTCCCCCGATAACAACTGATAATTTCTAAAATGTTATTGGCATTATATCCTTTCCCGCCAGAGGTTAGGGTGCGTTGGGAAACACCCCCTAGGGTGGATAAAGCGCTCACACGCTTGTAAGGGCTCTATCCTCTCCTGAGATGGCCGCCCTTAAGGATCCTGCTGATAGAAAGCAGGAGGGTATCCTAAAATGTATTTACACACATACTGGTGTTATACTGCGACCAGCAATCGCCTCAGCCTGGATGTGCAGTGCTGGGTTGGCGTGGTCGGATTCCCTGACTGAAAATATTGATACCCTAGATAGGAACAGTATATTTTTGCCTATAGAGCATTTGAAAGATGCATTTCTATATATGCGTGATGCACAGCGGAATATTTGCCGACTGGCATCAAGTCTAAGTGCGTTGTCCATTTCTACCAGTAGAGGGTTATGGACACGTCAGTGGTCAGGTGATGCGTATTCCAAACGGCATTTGGAAGTATTGCCTTATTAAGGGGAGGAGTTATTTGGGGTCGGTCTTTCAGACCTGGTGGCCACGGCAACAGCTGGGAAATCCACGTTTGTACCCCAGGTCGCCTCTCAACATGAGAAGACGCCGTATTATCAGGCGCAGTCTTTTCGTGGATAAGCGGGCAAAAGGTTCCTCATTTCTGCCCCGTGACAGAGGGAGAGGAAAAAGGCTGCAAAAATCAGCCAGTTCCCAGGAACAGAAACCCTCTCCCGCCTCTGCCAAGCCCTCAGTATACGCTGGGGCTTTACAAGCAGAATCAGGCACAGTGGGGGGCCCGTCTCAATGAATTTCAGCGCGCAGTGGGCTCACTCGCAAGTAGACCCCTGGATCCTTCAGGTGATATCTCAGGGGTACAAATTAGAATTCGAGACGTCTCCCCCTCGCCGTTTCCTAAAGTCGGCTTTACCGATGTCTCCTTCTGACAGGGAGACAGTTTTGGAAGCCATTCACAAGCTGTATTCCCAGCAAGTGATAATCAAGATACCCCTCCTGCAACAGGGAACGGGGTATTATTCCACACTGTTGTGGTACCGAAGCCGGACGGCTCGGTGAGACCGATTCTAAATCTAAAATCTTTGAACACTTACATACAGAGGTTCAAATTCAAGATTGAGTCACTCAGAGCAGTGATTGCGAACCTGGAAGAAGGGGACTACATGATGTCTCGGGACATCAAGGATGCTTACCTTCATGTCAAAATTTACCGTTCTCACCAAGGGTACCTCAGGTTTATGGTACAGAACTGTCACTATCAGTTCAGACGCTGCCGTATGGATGGTCCACGGCACCCCGGGTCTTTACCAAGGTAATGGCCGAAATGATGATATTCCTTCAAAGGAAGGGAATTTTAGTTATCCCTTACTTGGACAATTCCCTGATAAGGGTAAGATCGAGGGAACAGTTGGAGGTCGGTGTAGCACTATCTCAGGTAGTGTTGCTGCAGCACGGTTGGATTCTCAATATTCCAAAATCGCAGCTGGTTCCGACGACTTGTCTTCTGTTCCTAGGGATGATCCTGGACACAGTCCAGAAAAAGGTGTTTCTCCCGGAGGAGAAAGCCAGGGAGTTATCCGAGCTAGTCGGGAACCTCCTAAAACCGAGCCAAGTCTCAGTGCATCAATGCACAAGGGTTCTGGGTAAAATGGTGGCTTCCTACGAAGCAATCCCATTCGGCAGATTCCACGCAAGAACTTTCCAGTGGGACCTGCTGGACAAATGGTCCGGGTCGCATCTTCAGATGCATCAGCGGATAACCCTGTCACCAAGGACAAGGGTGTCCCTCCTGTGGTGGTTGCAGAGTGCTCATCTTCTAGAGGGCCGCAGATTCGGCATTCAGGACTGGGTCCTGGTAACTACGGATGCCAGCCTGCGAGGCTGGGGAGCAGTCACACAGGGAAGGAATATCCAGGACTTATGGTCAAGCCTGGAGACATCACTTCACATAAATATCCTGAAGCTAAGGGACATTTACAATGCTCTAAGCTTAGCAAGACCTCTGCTTCAAGGTCAGCCGGTGTTGATCCAGTCGGACAACATCACGGCAGTCACCCACGTAAACAGACAGGGTGGCACAAGAAGCAGGAGGGCAATGGCAGAAGCTGCAAGGATTCTTCGCTGGGCGGAAAATCATGTGATAGCACTGTCAGCAGTATTCATTCCGGGAGTGGACAACTGGGAAGCAGACTTCCTCAGCACGACCTCCACCCGGGAGAGTGGGGACTTCACCCAGAAGTCTTCCACATGATTATAAACCGTTGGGAAAAACTCGACAGGTATTGCGCCAGGTCCAGGGACCCTCAGGCAATAGCTGTAGACGCTCTGGTAACACCGTGGGTGTACCAGTCAGGGTATGTGTTCCCTCCTCTGCCTCTCATACCCAAGGTACTGAGATTGATAAGATGGAGAGGAGTAAGCACTATATTCGTGGCTCCGGATTGGCCAAAAAGGATTTGGTAACCGGAACTTCAAGAGATGCTCACGGAGGATCCGTGGCCTCTACCTCTAAGAAGGGACCTGCTCCAGCAAGGACCCTGTCTGTTCCAAGACTTACCGCGGCTGCGTTTGACGGCATGGCGGTTGAACGCCGGATCCTGAAGGAAAAAGGGCATTCCGGATGAAGTCATCCCTATCCTGATCAAAGCCAGGAAGGATGTAACCGCAAAAACATTATCACCGCAATTGGCGAAAATATGTTGCGTGGTGCGAGGCCAGTAAGGCCCGACGGTGGAAATTCAACTGGGTCGATTCCTACATTTCCTGCAAACAGGAGTGTCTATGGGCCTGAAATTGGGGTCCATTAAGGTTCAAATTTCGGCCCTGTCAATTTTCTTCCAAAAAGAACTAGGTTCAGTCCCTGAAGTTCAGACGTTTGTAAAAGGGGTACTGCATATACAGCCTCCTTTTGTGCCTCCAGTGGCACTTGGGATCTCAATGTCGTTTTGGGTTCCAAAAGTCACATTGGTTTGAACCACTTAAATCTGTGGAGTTAAAATATCTCACATGGAAAGTGGTCATGCTGTTGGCCCTGGCCTGGGCCAGGCGCGTGTCAGAATTGGCGGCTTTATTCTGAAAAAGCCCTTATCTGATGTTCCATTCGGACAGGGCGGAAGTGAGGACTCGTCCTCAGTTTCTCCCTAAGGTGGTTTCAGCGTTTCACCTGAACCAACCTATTTGTGGTGCCTGCGGCTACTAGGGACTTGGAGGACTCCAAGTTGCTAGACGTTGTCAGGGCCCTGAAAATATATGTTTCCAGGACTGGAGTCAGGAAATCTGACTCGCTGTTTATCCTGTATGCACCCAACAAGCTGGGTGCTCCTGCTTCTAAGCAGACTATTGCTCGTTGGATTTGTAGTACAATTCAGCTTGCACATTCTGTGGCAGGCCTGCCACTGCCAAAAATCTGTAAATGCCCACTCCACAAGGAAGGTGGGCTCATCTTGGGCGGCTGCCCGAGGGGTCTCGGCTTTACAACTTTGCCGAGCAGCTACTTGGTCAGGAGCAAATACGTTTGTAAAATTCTACAAAATTGATATCCTGGCTGAGGAGGACCTGGAGTTCTCTCATTTGGTGCTGCAGAGTCATCCGCACTCTCCCGCCCGTTTGGGAGCTTTGGTATAATCCCCATGGTCCTTACGGAGTCCCCAGCATCCACTTAGGACGTTAGAGAAAATAAGAATTTACTTACCGATAATTCTATTTCTCATAGTCCGTAGTGGATGCTGGGCGCCCATCCCAAGTGCGGATTGTCTGCAATACTTGTACATAGTTATTGTTACAAAAATCGGGTTATTATTGTTGTGAGCCATCTTTCAGAGGCTCCTCTGTTATCATGCTGTTAACTGGGTTCAGATCACAGGTTATACGGTGTGATTGGTGTGGCTGGTATGAGTCTTACCCGGGATTCAAAATCCTTCCTCATTGTGTACGCTCGTCCGGGCACAGTATCCTAACTGAGGCTTGGAGGAGGGTCATAGGGGGAGGAGCCAGTGCACACCAGATAGTCCTAAAGCTTTCTTTAGATGTGCCCAGTCTCCTGCGGAGCCGCTATTCCCCATGGTCCTTACGGAGTCCCCAGCATCCACTACGGACTATGAGAAATAGAATTATCGGTAAGTAAATTCTTATTTTTTTGGATCAAGCATACCAAACTAGCAATTTAACAACTGACGCGATTAGCAAAGTTAAGCCCAGTACCCACGGGCCGATGCATGAGAGATGTGTGCTGAGCGAACCGCTCAGCACACATCTCTCCCGCCGCTCAGCACAGCGCGATCTGTGCTGAGCGTGCGGGGGGAAACGGGGGGCCGCTCACTTCACCCAGCGGGTGAAGTGAGCGACCCGCTAGATTGGCCTGCATGCAGGCCAATTTAGCAGCAGCGATAGCGATGCGCGGGGCCGCGCATCGCTATCGCTGTAAGGGGTACTCACGGAGCGATCAGGCTGATATTCTAAGCAATCTAGTCAGATTGCTTAGAATATCGCTCCGTGAGTACCCCCCTTTAGACAAGTCTCTTCTTATGAGCTAAATAAAGCAGAGCTGCAGGAGGGATCAAGAGCAGAGCATAAGTAGATGGGTAGTGAGAAGTGTGGATATAAGAGATTGAAGTACAGGAGAATTCAAATAGTGAAGAGAAGAGACTACAAGGGTTATTTAAGGGCAACAATGTGACTGAAAAACTATTGTCAGTAAGATTAATTGCAGTATTCTATTAGATGCGGTGGTTTACCACTCGGTAATAACGGGCTTTATAGTCCGATAATGCTATCGGGCTTTCCAATTACAGTCCGTTTGTACCATGTGGTAAATCACTTGTTATCGGACGATAACGCATGGGATCCGTTATAAGATGAGATCCGATAGCGTGTCTCCTACGACTGGTTATTGGGAATTCTGCTTCGTGTGCCTGAGTGCAGATAATAGAATACTGCCCTAAGTAAAATGAGGATTAATGAGAGAATAGTGTAAAGGCCAGTACTCACGGCCCGATTTAGGAGAGACGTGTGCTGAGCGAACCGCTCAGCACACATCTCTCCTGCTGCTCAGCACAGCGCGATCTGTGCTGAGCGTGCGGGGGGAGACGGGGGGGCCGCTCGTTTCACCCAGCGGGTGAAGTGAGTGACCCGCTAGATTGGCCTGCATGCAGGCCAATCTAGCAGCAGCGATAGCGATGTGCGGGGCCGCGCATCGCTATTGCTGAGGGGGCTACACACGGAGCGATGTTGCTGAAAATCTAAGCAATCTAGTCAGATTGCTTAGATTATCGCTCCGTGTGTACCCCCCTTTACTGAGAGAGTAATCAGGCATTAGGAAGGGACTTTAAGCTGATATCTCATGTAAGCCGAAGTTAAAACTGGTAATATGAATAGGACAGACAAAAAATAAAATAAAAATGGTAAAGTTTATTTGGGAATACTAAGTAATTATTTATAGTGAAAAGGCTACAGTACTATGGAGACAAATGATGAGATCTCCTTTCAGGATAACAGGGTAATGTTTTAGGGGTCTATTCATGAATCAGTGAAAAGTGTGAAGTGAGCCAGTAGAGAAGTTGCAACATGGCAACCAATCAGTGTTGAGTTAACATTTATAAAATGCATTCTATAAAATTATACGTAGCAGCTGATTGGTTTCCATGGGCAACTTCTGCACTGGCTCACTTCTCTACACTTTTCAATGCTTCATGAATAGAACTCTAAGGGGTATATTCAACTGAAGTCGAAAGCTGCCGCCTGTCGAAAAGGCGTCAGTTTTCGACTTTTTTATTTCGGAGGGGGTTCCGATCTATTTAATCTAACCCCAAATTATTCGACAAGTCGAGGAATTCGACTTGTCGAAAAGCATGTGGATCGACGAAATAGCTGCCGATCCGCGTGCTTGTTTTGAAAACGGGGCCAAACCCGTCAGGTTTTGGCCCCCTTTTCGACCATCTCAATTCGACTTTAAAAAAAGTCGAAGTGAGATGCGGGAACAGAGACTGGGAGAGCCGCGGGCAGACGGGGGAGAGCAGTGCCGGAGGATGTGTCACAGCCGCCGCTCACAGCAGCGTCCACCCGGCTCCAGCAAGCGAGGTCTCGCTTGCTGGAGCCGGGTGGACGCTGCCGTGAGCGGCGGCTCTGACATACTCCGGCAATGCTGCCCGCTGTTGTAGCGCTGCTCTCCCCCGTTTGCCCACGGCTCTTCCCAGTCTCAGCTCCCACATCTCAATTCGACTTTTTTTTAAAGTCGAATTGAGATTGCATTGAATAGCCCAGGTCGGATCCATTCCGACAAATGAATGTCGGAATGGATCCAACTTCAATTGAATATACCCCTAAGTCTTATACCCCTTGCAGCCACTGATTCTCCTGATGTCATGATTCTCAGACATTATAAGATACCTCCAGGTAACTAAATCAACTGGTCAAATAGTTTCTGATAATCAAGTTTTAAAAGTGTTAGCCAAATAGTCTATTGTTTGTTATAACTTTATTTCTCCTTCGTCCTAGAGGATGCTGGGGACTCCAAAAGGACCATGGGGTATAGACGGGATCCGCAGGAGGCATGGGCACTTTAAGACTTTAAATGGGTGTGAACTGGCTCCTCCCTCTATGCCCCTCCTCCAGACCTCAGTTAGATTCTGTGCCCAGAGGAGACTGGGTGCACACTAGGGGAGCTCTACAGAGTTTCTCTAGAAAATACTTTCTGTTGGGTTTATTGTTTTCAGGGAGCACTGCTGGCAACAGGCTCCCTGCTTCATGGGACTGAGGGGAGAGAAGCAGACCTACTTCTGTGAGTTAAAGGCTCTGCTTCTTAGGCTACTGGACACCATTAGCTCCAGAGGGTCTGATCACTTGGTATAGCCTAGCTGCTCGTTCCCGGAGCCGCGCCGCCGTCCCCCTCACAGAGCCAGAAGAGAGAAGCCGGGTGAGTAACTGAAGCAAAGAAGACTTCAGTGAAGGCGGCAGAAGACATCCGTCTTGGAGGTACTGCGCAGCGGTCGCGCTGCGCGCCATTGCTCCCGCTCACAAACGGCACTACACGGGTGCAGGGTGCAGGGGGGGGCGCCCTGGGCAGCAGTAAAACCTCTTTTGGGATCTGGCAAAGAGGTATACAGTGCCCAGGCACTGTATACAGACCCCCGCCAGTTTAAAAATAAGCGGGACTCAAGCGCGCCATTTAGGGGGCGGGGCTTCATCCTTCCAGCTCTTTTCAGCGCCATCTTCTCTCTCTTCACAGCAAGCTGCAGAGATGCTGCTCCTGGCCCTTCACTTCTGTCACAAGTAACAGGGTGCAAAAACAGGGGGGGGCACAGCATATTTGGTGTTATATATATATATATATATATATATATATATATATATATAAACGCTGCAAGGTCTGGGGCATTGTATATACCTTCAGACCGGGTGAGGCGCTGGGTGTGAGCTGGCAAACTCCCCCTCTGTCTTTCTGAAGGGCCTTACTGTGGGTCTGTTTCCTATAGCCCAGTGTGATAGTGGGTGTCGGTACAAGTGTGTCGACGTGTGAGGCTGAATGCTTTTTCCAGGAGGAGGCTGGTGTGGGGGCAGAACAGAATGTGGGAGTGACTGTCGGCGCCGCCAACTGCTGATTGGGTAGATATGTGGAGTGTCTTAAATGCAAGTGTGGATTTGTTGCATACGAGATTAGACAAATCTGAGTCTCAGAACCAAACATGGAGACAATCCATGGAAGATGTTTTGTCACAAACTCAGACCCCTTCAGGGTCACAAAAACGTTAGTTTACCCAGATAGCAGACACAGATACCGACACGGATTCGGACCCCAGTCTCGATTATGGTGATGCCAGTTTGAATCCTAAACTGGCTAAGAGCATTCAGTACATGATTGTGGCAATAAAAAAAGTGTTACATATCACGGAAGACCCTGCTGTTCCCGATACAAGGGTCTGTATGTTTAAAGGAAAGAAACCTCCGGTAACATTTCCTCCCTCTCATGAACTGAATACTCTTTTTGAAAAGGCTTGGGAAATTCCTGACAAAAAGTTGCTGATTCCCAAGAGAATTATTATGGCATATCTGTTTCCCTCTGAGGATAGGAAAAAGTGGGAGTCGACCCCCAATGTGGACAAGGCTCTAGCGCGGCTGTCCAAGAAGGTGGCGCTTCCGTCCCCTGACACGGCGGCCCTAAAGGATCCTGCGAATCGTAAGCAGGAAACTACCTTGAAATCTATTTATGTCACTACGGGTATACTGCTCAGACCCTCAGTGGCATCAGCATGGGTGAGTAGTGCTATTGAAAAGTGGGTAGATAACTTATTATCTGATTTGGACACCCTAGATAGGGATAGCGTTCTTTTGATGCTGGGTCATATCAGGGATGCTGCAGTCTATCTAAGGGAGGCTGCGAGAGATATTGGCCTCTTGGGATCAAGGGCCAATGCCATGGCAATCTCAGCTAGGAGAGCATTATGGACTCATCAATGGAATGGTGATGCTGACTCAAAGAGGGCTATGGAGGCACTGCCGTATAAGGGTAGTGTTTTGTTTGGTGAGGGGCTCGCGGACCTGGTATCTACAGCTACCGCGGGTAAGTCATCTTTTCTACCTTTTGTCCCTCCACAGCAAAACAAAACGCCTCCGTATCAGATGCAGTCCTTTCGGTCTAGTAAATTCAAAAAAGGACGAGGGTCCTCCTTCCTTGCTGCTAGAGGTAAGGGAAGGGGAAAAAGATCAACGGCTGTGGCAAGCTCCCAGGAGCAGAAGTCCTCCCCGGCTTCTGCCAAGTCCTCCGCATGACGCTGGGGCTCCGCTGCGGGAGTCCGCACCGGTGGGGACACGTCTTCAGCTCTTCAGTTGGGGCTGGGCTCACTCAGACCTGGATCCTTGGGTGCTGGAAATTGTGGCCCAAGGATACAAACTGGAGTTTCAAGACGTGACCCCCCCACCGATTTTTCAAATCGGCCTTGCCAGCTTCTCTTCCGGAAAGAGAAGTGGTGTGCGCTGCAATACAAAAGCTGTGTCAACAGCAAGTCATTGTCACGGTACCCCCGTCACATCGGGGAGAAGGGTTTTATTCAAGCCTGTTCGTGGTCCCGAAGCCGGATGGCTCGGTCAGACCAATTCCGAACTTAAAATCCCTCAATCTATATTTGAAAAGATTCAAATTCAAAATGGAATCTCTCCGAGCAGTGATTTCCAGTCTGGAAGGGGGGGGGGGATTTTATGGTATCAGTCGACATAAAGGATGCTTACCTACATGTCCCCATATAGCCTCCTCATCAGGTTTACCTGAGGTTTGCTATTCAGGATTGTCAATACCAATTTCAGACGTTGCCGTTTGGTCTTTCCACGGCCCTGAGGATTTTCACCAAAGTAATAGCGGAAATGATGGTGCTCCTGCGCAAGCAGGGTGTCACAATTATCCCGTACTTGGACAATCTCCTCATAAAGGCGAGGTCAAAGGAGCAGTTATTAAAAAAACGTTGCGCTCTCCCTGACAATTCTGCAGCAACATGGCTGGCTCCTAAATTTGCCAAAGTCACAGTTGATTCCGACAACGTGGCTGTCGTTCTTGGGCGTGATTTTGGACACGGAACTACAGAGAATTTTTCTCCCGATGGAAAAAGCTCTGGAAATACAGAACATGGTCAAGGGGATTCTGAAACCGGCAAGGGTGTTGATTCATCAATGCACTCGGGTGCTGGGGAAGATTGTGGCGGCCTACGAGGCCATCCTGTTTGGCAGGTTCCATGCCAGTGTTTTTCAGTGGGACCTGTTGGACAAGTGGTCCGGGTCTCACCTACACATGCACCGGAAGATAAGCCTATTCCAGGGCCAGGATTTCTCTCCTGTGGTGGCTCCAAAGTTCTCACCTTCTAGAGGTTCGGGATCCAGGATTGGATCCTGGTGACCACGGATGCAAGTCTCCGAGGTTGGGAAGCAGTCACACAGGGACAATATTTCCAAGAAAAATGGTCAAGCCAGGAGGCTTGTCTGCACATAAACATTCTGGAATTAAGGACCATCTACAACGGCCTTCTACAAGCAGAACATCTTCTTTGCGGCCTGCCCGTCCTGATTCAGTCGGACAACATAACCGCAGTGGCGCACATAAACCGCCAGGGCGGAACAAGGAGCAGAGCGGCGATGGCGGAGGCCACAAAAGCTCTTCGCTGGGCGGAAAAACAGGCAAGCGCTCTGTCGGCGGTCTTCATTCCAGGCGTGGACAACTGGGAAGCAGACTTCCTCAGCAGACACGATCTCCATCCAGGAGAGTGGGGTCTTCATCAAGAGGTCTTTGCAGAAGTGACAAGTCGTTGGGGAATTCCTCAAATAGACATGATGGCGTCTCGCCTCAACAAGAAACTTCAGACTTACTGTTCCAGGTCGAGGGACGCTCAAGCAGTAGCAGTGGATGCCCTAGTGACACCGTGGGTGTATCAGTCGGTCTGTGTATTCCCTCCACTTCCACTCATCCCAAAGGTGATACGGATCATAAGAAGAACAAGGGTTCAGGTGATACTTGTTGTTCCTGATTGGCCACGGAGGGCCTGGTATCCGGATCTTCAGGAATTACTCATAGAAGATCCCTGATACAGCAAGGGCTGTGCGTGTTCCAAGACTTACCACGGTTGCGTTTGACGGCGTGGCGGTTGAACGCAAAATCCTAGCTCGAAAGGTTATTCCCGGTGAGGTCATCCCCACTCTACTGAAAGCTAGGAAGGAGGTAACGGCGAAGCATTACCACCGTATTTGGAGAAAATATGTGTCTTGGTGTGAATCCAAGAAGTCTCCTACGGAAGAATTTCAGCTGGGTCGGTTTCTCCATTTTTTACAAGCAGGTGTGGAATCGGGCCTGAAGTTAGGCTCCATTAAAGTGCAGATTTCGGCCTTCTCAATTTTCTTTCAAAGGGAATTGGCCTCACTTCCAGAAGTACAGACTTTTGTGAAAAGGCATGCTGCACATCCAACCTCCATTTGTGCCCCCAGTGGCACCATGGGACCTTAACGTGGTGTTACAGTTCCTTATGTCACATTGATTTGAACCTTTACAAATGGTTGAGTTTAAATTTCTCACTTGGAAAGTGGTCATGCTGCTGGTCTTGGCGTCCGCAAGGCGGGTGTCGGAATTGGCGCCTGTGTCTCACAAAAGCCCCTATTTGATTTTCCACGAGGATAGAGCGGAGTTGAGAACTCGTCAACAATTTTTACCCAAGGTGGTTTCTTCGTTTCACATGAACCAACCTATTGTGGTACCTGTGGCTTCTGAAGCCTTGGCTATTCAAAGTCTCTCGATGTGGTCAGAACTTATAATATAATATATGTTGCCAGAACGGCTTGTATTAGGAAAACGGAGGCTCTGTTTGTCCTGTACGCTTCCAACAAAATTGGGGCTCCTGCTTCTAAGCAGACTATTGCACGCTGGATCTGTAATGTGATACAGCATGCTCATTCTGCGGCTGGATTGCCGTTACCGAAATCAGTGAAGGCCCATTCTACTAGGAAGGTGGGCTCATCTTGGGCGGTTGCCCGGGGTGTCTCGGCGCTACAACTTTGCCGAGCAGCTACTTGGTCGGGTTCGAACACTTTTGCAAAATTCTACAAGTTTGATACCCTGGCTGATGAGGACCTCTCGTTTGCTCAATTGGTGCTGCAGAGTCATCCGCACTCTCCCGCCCAGTCTGGAGCTTTGGTATAGACCCCATGGTCCTTTTGGCATCCCCAGCATCCTCTAGGACGAAGGAGAAAATAGGATTTTAATACCTACCGGTAAATCCTTTTCTCTTAGTCTGTAGAGAATGCTGGGCACCCGTCCCAGTGCGGACTCTATCTGCAGTACTTGTTCATGGTATTTGCTTTTGCTACACAAAGGTTGTGTTTTAGTTTCGATCAGCCTGTTGCTGATTTTTTGGTTAATGCTGTTAACTGGTTTTAGTTAAATGCTATCTTGTACGGTGTGTTGTGGTGTGAGCTGGTATGTATCTCACCCTTGGTTAACAAAAATCCTTTTCCTCGAAATGTCCGTCTCCCTGGGCACAGTTCCTATAACTGAGGTCTGGAGGAGGGGCATAGAGGGAGGAGCCAGTTCACACCCATTTAAAGTCTTAAAGTGCCCATGTCTCCTGCGGATCCCGTCTATACCCATTGGTCCTTTTGGAGTCCCCAGCATCCTCTACGGACTAAGTGAAAAGGATTTACCGGTAGGTATTAAAATCCTATTTTCTCTTACGTCCTAGAGGATGCTGGGGTCCACATTAGTACCATGGGGTATAGACGGGTCCACAAGGAGCCATTGGCACTTTAAGATTTTGACAGTGCGGGCTGGCTCCTCCCTTTATGCCCCTCCTACCAGACCCAGTTTAGAAAATGTGCCCGGAGAAGCCGGTCACAGCTAGTGGAGCTCTACAGAGCTTCTTTTTTTAAGAAAGTAATTTTTATTCAGTAGTCTGGAGAATAAGGTACAGACATTGCAGAGCATTATCACAGCACAAACAGTACAACCAATCATCTTGAATCAAAGCCATGTTTTAAACGAAGCTTACAACAATGAGATATCAGTACAACCTCAAAAAGAAATACACAAGGATTTCCCATTGTTCAGACCTTTAGGGTCTGCAAAATCCGTAGCCAACTATATTAGTCTTCATTACCTTTTATATTTACACCCGTAACCTAAACAGTAAGAAAAATAACAAACAAACAAAACAACAACAAAAAAGGGGGGGGGGAGGGGAGGCAGATTGAGAAGGAGCCATCCGATTCAGGACTCCATTAGTCATACACATAAGTAGGTGGACACGCAGGGCCCAACCGCCAACATCTCAGTATACATCAGTTATAGTAATTTATTGATATGCTTGCACTTCAGTGCCCACTATATTTGGGGAACCAGATGAGAATGGGAGGAGTCTAGCCATGGAGACCAAACCCTTTCAAACTTAGCTGATGCGTTTTGTTTCATATAAACATATCTTTCCTTAATTATTGTGTCGTTAATTAAGGTCTTAAGTGCAGATATTAACGGGCCTTTAGGGGCCATCCACATCCTTGCAATGCAAACCTTAGCCAAGGCACATACATTTAGAGCATAGAGACCCGTTGAAACAGACACAGGAGCAAAGCATCCCATTCCCAAAATACAGAATTGTGGGGTAAGCAGTCCGCCAGGCACTCCCGTACTCTCCAGGATTGACCCGACCCCCGACCAGAACACCCTCAACCTCGGGCAGTCCCACACTAGATGCCAGAATGTTCCCACCGCCCCCCCCCCCCCCACACTTAGGACAAAGGCCAGATCTGCCCGTCCCAAACGTAGCCAGCCTAGCTGGAGTCATATATGTTCTGTGTAAAATGAAGAATTGAATCTGCTGATATCTAAGGGACTTGGTAACCTTGGCAGGGTATTCCAAAGCGAGGACCCAGTCCTCCTCAGTTATTAGACCCAAATCCTCCTCCCACTTTCCACGGAGACGTGTCATAGGGTCCGTATGGAGCTTGGTAAGAAGATATCCATACGCAAGGGAGACCATCTTAGCCCGACCCAAAGTGGTCACAAAAGGCTTGATGGGGAATGGGAGGATTCGTGGGGGTGATTCAGCAAATTGGGACTGGAGGGCGTGACGAAGCTGGAGGTATCTGAAGAAGTAGGAATTGGGTAGGTCAAACTCATCTCTCAGTTGTTGAAAGGATTTAAGTGCATTATCTAGATAAAGTTGAGAGATAGAAATCACCGATCTAGGGGCCCATTCCTCCCGCCCCTCAAGTGCATGCAATTCAGGGAGCCAGTCAGAATACCACAAGGGGGTATCCGGGTCCAGGCCATCGTACCTCAAGAGGTCTCTCAGGGCCCGCCAAATCTTTAGGGCCTGAAAAATGATAGGGGGAAGAAATCTAGCTATGCTCCCACTCAGTAACACCTGCATAGGAGAGAGGTAGGGAAAGTAACAACGAATAAACTCACAATGCAAAGAGTCAGCCCCAGAGTTTTGTGCCCATACAGCGATATGAGTCAGCTGAGCAGCGAAGTAATACATCTGAAAGTTAGGTAGAGCCAGGCCGCCGTCAGATCGCTGTCTGGTAAGGGTATTTAGCTGTATCCTAGGTCGTTTATTAGCCCAGATCAGTGAGGACAGAACGCTATTCAATTTCCTAAAGAATATTGGATAAATATACACCGGGGACTGGAGAATAATATATAAGAGTTTGGGCAGTATAATCATTTTAATGAGATTAACCCTGCCAGACACCGTCAGTGGAAGCTTACACCAAGTCTTGGATTTGCCCGTGACCCACTGCATGGTCGGGTCCAGATTCAGAGGGACAAAATCAGAAGGGTCGTTAGTTATTTGGATTCCAAGGTACTTAAATTGTACCGTCCAACATAATGGCAGGGGGATTTTGGAAGTAGTAGGAGGGGGGCCTATGACTGGCATAATGTATGATTTAGGCCAGTTAATTCTAAGACCCGAATGATCTCCAAAGTTCTCTATCACACGCAACAGGGTGGGCATTGACTTGGTGTAATCCTGCAAAAACAACAACATGTCATCGGCATAAAGAGCTATTCTATCCTCACGTGAACCTGTACAAATTCCCACAATATCTGGGTGCGATCTTATCAAGCAGGCCAGGGGCTCGATGGCCAAGGCAAACAGCGTAGGGGACAGGGGGCAGCCCTGTCTAGTACCTGGGGTCAATTGAAAAGATGGGGATACATAACCGTTCACCAAGATCCTGGCACTCGGATGTTGATACAGTAGTTTAATCCATTTTATAAAATTGGGTCCAAAGCCCATACAAGCCATCACCTCCCATAAATAAGCCCATTCAATGCTGTCAAAGGCCTTGGCCGCGTCTAACGAGACCACAGCCGAGACAGAAGGGGAGTCGTGTGGGAGTTGCAAAATGGTATGCAGTCTACGTAAATTGATAGACATGGACTTTCCTGGCATGAAGCCGGTCTGGTCCGGGTGAATGAGGGAGGTTATCACTGTGTTGAGCCGTACTGCCAATATCTTTGCCAGGATCTTAGCATCGGTGGGAATCAGGGATATCGGTCTATAGGAGTCCGGAGATCTAGGGTCCTTACCGGGTTTTGGGATCACTATTATAACTGCCTCTGACATGGAGGGAGGGAGTTCGTTATTGGCAAATATATCTAAGTACAGGGCATGAAGCCTGGGGCCAAAGAAATCAACATGATTTTTGTATACCTCGGAGGGAATTCCGTCACATCCCGGAGCCTTGCCATTAGGGGACATACCAATGGCCGCAGTCACCTCTTCGAGCGTCAAAGGCGCCTCCAGCAGCTCACAGGCTTCAGAGGAGAGTGCGGGCAGCGGAACACCCCCCATGTAATATGAAAGATCTGAAGTAGAGCACTGCAACTGTGAATTATAAACCTCAGAGAAGTAAGATCGGAATAACAGCGCAATGTCCGGTGTGGTGTCGACAAGAGAGCCATCCGCCCCGGACATTTGGGTGATCGTGGTCCCAGGACGATCGTAATGTATAAGACGGGCCAGGAGGCCCCCCGTCCTATCAGCCTGCATATAAATATTAGTAGCTTTAAAAAGGAGGGAACGATAATTTTTATCAGACAGGTGGACCAACCAAGCTGACTGAGCCACCAGCCATCGTGTCTTTGTCGCGGGGGCGCCGTCAGACAGATATTGGGACTCTAGGTCCCTAGCGTCCCTTTCAAGGGCCTGTTCTCTCTCCCTAGAGGACATTTTATGAGCCGCTATTCGTCCAATATATGAACCTCTCAAGAACGCCTTAAACGAATCCCAGACTACTGTACCCGGGGCAGACCCTACATTGTCGTTAAAGTAACCCTCCCACTGAGTCTCCAAGTCACCGCAGTCCCCCAGCTGGGTCAGCCAAGAGGGGTGCAGTTTCCAATAGGAGTGCCCCCTCTGACTTTCCACAGCAAGAGTCATCATCAGAGGGGAGTGGTCAGAGACCCCTCGAGCCTCGTAGTGGACGTCAATAATCCCAGGGACGAGGGCGGGGGACACTAACATCAGGTCAATCCTGGAGAAGGAGCCGTGAGTGCTGGAAAAACAGGAGAACTGACGGACCGCAGGGTGACGAAGCCGCCACACATCTACCCACTGCAAACTATTCAAAAAATCCGCAAACTTGGTAGGACCACCTCCCACCAGCGCAGCCTGTGGGGAGTGCCATCGGTCCATAGACAAATCCAGGACGTTATTAAAATCTCCCAAACAAATCACTGGGGTGGTAGGGGAAGGAGCTATGAAGGACACAGCTTGTTGCAGCACATTATATGAAAAAGGAGGGGGGACATACACCGCTAAAATGTAATAGGGCTGGGAGTTCAGCTTACATTCTATAAATACATATCTTCCATACGGGTCAGTTTTAATCGATAACAACTCGAATTGCACTGTCTTTTTAATCAGAACGGAGACACCCCTAGAAAAGGAGGAGTGAGAGGCATGGTAAGCCCAGCCCACCCAGGCCCGTCGTAATGACAGCAACCTATGTCCCTCCAAGTGGGTCTCACTGAGGCATGCAATATCCGGGTCATATTTCTTAATCATATTTAGAATCAAAGAACGTTTGATTTTGTTATTCAGACCTCGAACATTCCATGCCAGAATTTTCAGATTAATCATGGCCCCCTATAAGCTCTATACACCTCCCGGATGGTCCTCTCCCAAAATACATCTTGAGAATAAGCATTATCAATACCAGCAAAACATGACGTATATGAGCCCTGCGTTGTAAGCCATAGCATCTGAAATATGAAACATCCTTGCCTCAGAAAATACTTAAATAAGAAAAATAACAAACTAAAGAAAAAAAAAAACAGCAGAAGGAGGCGCAACTAGCAGCTTCCCAATTAACCATTCCCTCCCCGTACACCACCCCGAACTCCGGTATACTTATATCCCGAACAATCAACCCAAACTACCAAGCGCTAGGAAGGCCTAGATTCTCAGCTGAACCTCTAACCCTCTCTAACCAACACCACTTGGACGTAAAAGTCTTGAGCCACCAATGCAAAGAAGGGGGGCTCCCCGAACTGTGATCAAGCCTCCGGTAGACCAAGCCCCGGGCTTTTCCACATAGGAGATCAGTCTGGAGCCAGTTGCCGAGCACCCGGTGCAAATCTGTCCAACCATTGGGCCGCCTCTCTAGGGGAGTTAGAAAACTTGGTCTCCCCATCCGCCACAACCCGGAGCCTTGAGGGAAACAACATGGAGTATGAAATGTTGAGGTCTCGCAGCCGTCGTTTAATGGGCATAAACTGGGCTCGGTCCTTCTGGACGTCTGCGGCAAAGTCCGGGAAGGCCGATACCTTGACTCCATTGCGGACCAACGGGCCCTTCGTGCGACCTAAGCGGAGAACCGAGTCACGGTCCTTATAGTGCAGGAATTTAGCGATGAAGGTGCGAGGAGGGGCACCAGGAGGTAGCGGCCGAGATGGTATCCTATGTGCTCGCTCCACCGTGAAATGGGCCGTAAGGGACTCCGCGCCATACATCTCCTTAAGCCAGGATTCGAGGAAGTCCTCCGGCTGCGAACCCTCTTCTCTTTCAGGCAGGCCTACAAATCTGACGTTGTTTCTACGCAGCCGTCCCTCCATGTCTAAGAGCTTGGTCTGAAGGGAGGAAACCTGCTGGGTCACCGTGGATACGGACTGCTTAAGGGGGCCACATAAATCTTCCAGATTGGAGACCCGTGTCTCCGCCTCACCCACTCTCTCTCGGATACGTTGAACATCTTGGCGGAGCAAGGAGAGATCGCACTGCACCTTCTCCATCTTATCGGAGAGACGTTGTTCACTGCCAGCTATAGCCTCCAGCACTTGTTGAATAGACGGCGCCCCCGCTGCCTCCGGGGAATTAACCGCTGACTCGGGAGGGGAGGTCGAGTGTGTTGGAGAGGCTTCATGAGAAGGAGCCGGTGCATCCCTGGGATTGGGTTGTCTGGTAAATCTTTCTAGTTTGGCCGCGGCCGCACTCTGGCCGCCCTTAACCATATTGGACAGGAGCAGTCACACTCACCCCACAGTAGGGCTACAGTATAGGATTGTAATTAGAAGGCGGCTGCAGCAAGGTTGCGTACAATCAGTGGCGGGAACCAACCGTGTCCGGTTTGTATGTCAGAGTAACAAAGTAGGATAATGGTACGCAGTACACTGTAGGATATTAGTGCAGCACAGCAGTGTAGTCAGATCCAATCTATGTGCAGCTCCTGTGTGATATAATGGAAGGGCCGTGCAATGTAAATAGCTGACTTTGTCTCCAATCTCAGGTGGGTATTAGCGTAGTCATTAGGAGAGTAATAATAGGAGAGGTCTGTATGTAGTAAAGACCCTGTGTGCAGAGACAGTTCACAGGGCACAACATATGAATGCAGCCCTTCCAAGCATGGAGGTCAGCCCAGAGCAGTGGGGCCTTCTGTATAGCTTCTCCCAAAATGGCCGCAGTGTCCCTTCCCCTTCCCCAGGAGTACCTGCTTCCTATGCTTCTCCGGGTGTTAGGGCTCCGGGCCGCAGCCTGTCAGGGAGAGGAGAGGCAGCTTCCACCTCCCAGTCGTCCCAGGGTGCTTGTTGGCAGTGACAGCCCGCCGCCCGAGCTCCGGGCGTTCCGCGGCCGAGGGGGCCGAAATTGAGGCCGGGGATCCGGAGGAGGCCCAGGCCGCAGGGCCGGAAGTCAGCCGGCGCCGTCCCACGAGTCCCGGAGACCGCAAGAAAGGATGCCCGCCGGCGCCCAGCAGTATGAGGGAGGTATGTAGCCCGGGCAGGGACACCAGAGGGGTCAGGATGGGTGAAAGGATGGGTTTATTCGGGGAGCTCCCGAGATCCGCTCCCTACTCCGTTGCTGCCGTGGCCACGCCCCCCTACAGAGCTTCTTTAGTAAAAGTTTATTTTAGAGTTTATTATTTTACAGGGAGGCTCCTGGCAACAGCCTCCCTGCTTCGAGGGACTAAGGGGGTGAGTAGTGTCCACCCTGCGGGGTCTGAGCCACTATCTCCGCTGACAGGACACTGAGCTCCTGAGGGGATCGAACGTTCCCCGCCACAGGGGATCGCTCACCCCGGCAGCATGCCGCCACCCCTTTACAGAGCCAGAAGATCAGAAGAGGCGAGATATGGCGGCACAAGGGTAGGAGCGCAGCTCTGAGCAGATGCGCTCCGGGAAGGCTCAGTGGCACACAGTGTTGGCGCTTTGAGGGGTGTCCTGAGCCAGCGACTTAATACCCTACACTGGTCACCGACGCTAACCGGAGACTGAATCCCCAGGCTAACGTCACAATCCTCCGTACTCAGATGCTCAACATGGGACGGAATCCCCTGCCTTGCAACGGAGTCCTCAGGCCAATATAAAGAATTTGTGCGGGAAGACGCGCCATCTTCAAGGGGCGGAGGTTCTCCTCAGAGCGGACCCAGCAGCGTTCAGCGCCATTTTCCTGCCTGCAGTTCCTGTACACAGACACTGACAGAGCTGTCCCTCCAAGCAACTCCAGCTATCCTGTGCGGTACCAGGGGGCTGTAGAAGGGAGGGGAGGCGGTGAATTAGATCTGTGCAACTATTACAGTACACAGTGGGTGCTGATAAGGGGTGTCCTTTATATATAACAGCGCTGTGAGTGGGTTGGCTCTGATCTCTGTGTCTCTCTTGCCATTCTCAGGGGAGAAACTCTGGTTAACCTACCCTGTTTGTGTGTGGAGTGTTTGGGGTCTCCAGTTAGCTACAGTATGTTCAGGGATTCTGTGTCATATGCAGCTGAGGACATGTCCTCTCAGGATGATCTCATTCCATGTAATCAAGATTGCACTGTTGTAGCGCAGATACCAGCAAGGGAGCCGGAGTGGTTATCCTCTATCAAAACTATGATTTCTCAGATTTCTGCTAGGGTTGCTCAGAATGAATCTGCAACTCAGGTTTTACAGAATTCTATGCCAGTTTGGTCCGGTTCTGTTACCTCAGAACCCCCCTCTGTAGGTTCCCACAAATGTGCTCTTGCCCAGATCATGCAAGAAGACACAGATAACGACTCTGACACGGCAGACGGTGATGGGGACGTGCTCAGGGGGGTCGCATCTCTTGCAAAAGGGGTGCAGTTGATGATAGAGGCTATTAGAGATGTTTTGAATATTACTGACACAACACCTGAACAAGTTGAAGAGGCTTACTTCACTGACCATAAGAAAGCCTCGCTAACCTTTCTTGCGTCCAAAGAATTAGATGCTATTTTTGAAAAAGCATGGGAAAATCCAGAGAAAAAATTCCTGATCCCTAGAAGGGTTCTGGTTGCTTTCTCCTTCCCTGAGGAGGATAGAAAGAAATGGGAAAACCCACCCATAGTGGACGCGTCTGTATCCAGACTCTCAAAAAAGGTGGTTTTACCTGCCCAGGATCAACCGCCTTGAAGGAGCCTGTCACAACTGAGGGCTGATGACCGTGACTGGGAGCCTCAGTTGTAGGGGTTGACGGGTACCTGAATGTTGGAGGAGCGATGGGACTTCTGGACATGCGTAAAGACAGTAGCAAGGATGCCCGAAGGTGTGACCACGACAACTGGAAATATCTTTCAGTGATTTTATTAAATGAAAAGTCATAAAACGTGCAAAAACAATAGAAAGTCACAAGTGGAAATTTAGGTGTGCAACTGGTTAATACCAGTAACCTGGAATCTAGAGAAAAGTTCTGTAAACTGTAAATGAAGCTAGGGTTCGCTGGAAAACTGTAGTTGTTGAAGAGTGGCTGCTGGAAAGCCGGAATACAGACACAGGTGAGTAAGGTGATGTTGTAGAGGGTTAATCACAGAGGTGTCGTGTTACACCACAGAGTGTAACACAGAGGAGTCAGGCTTGAATGCAGGAGAGTTCACTGGAGAATCTGTAGAAGACTGCACACAGGAACCACTGGAGACAAATGAAGCACTGACATCTATCTGTCCCAGACACAGGATACTTATACCTGCAGCTATGCAGGCATTGGCTGGGTAATTATGCAGATTTCAGAGCCAGTAGATTGGAGGAGCTGGAACATGTGATTGCATCCAACATGGCTGCGCCCATGCTGGAAGTAAGATGGAAAACCTGGTTTGGAACACAATGTAGAAACATAGTAGTAATGGCGGCTCCGGCCGCAGAGGACAGGAGACGCCAAACAACAAGTGCATGCTGTGACACGTGGAAGGCAGCGGAGGGCGTACAACCAGAAGGGAGATAATGTCTCAGTACTCGGATCGTGACAGAGCCGGCTGATCGCAAAATTGATACTACGCTTAAATCCATATACACGGCTTCAGGGGCGATACTCCGTCCTATTGCCTGTGCATGGATTTCTAAAGCTATAGTAAAGTGTTCAGGCACGTTACTTGAGGATTTGGATACGTTAGATAAGAGTGACATTGATATGTTTCTCCATAACATTCAGGATTCTGCAGGTTTTATGGTGGAATCCATCAAAGACCTGGGTTCAATGGCTGCAGGAATTTCTTCCATGTCCGTCTCAGCTCGTCGAGGACTGTGGCTACGCCTGTGGTCTGCCGACACGGAATCCAGGAGAGGTGTGGAGACCCTACCCTACACAGGTCAGGCTCTCTTTGGGGAAGCATTGGATGCGTGGATCTCCACGGCTACAGTGGGTAAGTCCCCTTTTCTTCCCTCAGCAGCTCCTGCTACAAAGAAACCTTTTTTTTCACCTGCATCTCAGTCCTTTTGGGTTTCTAAACCAAGAAAGACCAAACCGGCCAACACCTTCATTAGAGGGGGCCAACAAAACTCCAAGAAACCTGCTGCGGCAGGTTCCCAAGAACAGAAGCCTGCTTCAGGTGCGCCAATGTCCTCCGCATGATGGTGGACAGCGCAGCCTGGAGGTTAGGCCGGTGGGGGCGAGACTCAGACATTTCAGTCACGTCTGGGTGTCGTCCGGCTTGGACCCCTGGTTACTATATAGTGTGTCCCAGGGGTACTGGCTGGAATTTCAAGATCTCCCTCCTCATCGGTTCTTCACATTGGGCTAGCCAGCTTTGCCAGCAGACAGGGCTACCCTACAGGGAGCCATCCAGAAGTTGGTGGAGGCACAGGTCATTGTACCAGTCCCTCCTCAAGTGCAGAACACAGGTTACTATTCGAACCTTTTCGTGGTACCGAAACCGGTTGGTTCGGTCAGGCCCATTCTGAACTTAAAATCACTAAACCCCATTCTGAGGGAGTTCAAGTTCAAAATGGAGTCTCTAAGGGCAGTGATATCAGGTCTGGAAGAGGGGGAATTCCTGGTATCCCTGGATATCAAGGATGCGTACCTCCACATTCCGATTTGGCTGCCGCATCAAGCTTATCTCCGATTTGCTCTGTTTGACGGTCATCTTCAGTTCCAGGTCCTACCGTTTGGCCTCTCCACAGCACTGAGGGTATTCACCAAGGTGATCATCGTCCAAGGAGAAGCTGTTGCGGTCCATAGCTCTCACTAAAAAGCTTCTCAGGGAACATGGTTGGATCCTGAATCTTCCAAAATCACATTTGGAACCAACCAGGAGGTTGTTCTTTCTGGGAATGATCCTCGACACGGAGGGGCAGGGGGTGTTTCTTCCAGAGGAAAAAGTGTTGGTGATACAAACAATGGTCCGGGATGTCCTGAAGCCAGCCCAGGTGTCAGTTGATCAGTGCATTCGCCTTCTGGGGAAGATGGTGGCCTCTTACGAGGCTCTGCAGTATTGGAGGTTTCACACTCGGTCCTTTCAACTGGATCTCCTGGACAAGTGGTCGGGATCCCATCTACACATGCACCAGAGAATACGTCTGTCGCCAAATGCCAGGATTTCATTCCTCTGGTGGCTGCAATTACCTCACCTTCTTGAGGGCCGCAGGTTTGGGATTCAGGACTGGATCCTTCTAACCATGGATGCAAGTTTCCAGGCTTGGGGCGCAGTCACTCAAGGGGAAACCTTCCAAGGAAGGTGGTAAAGTCTGGAAGCCGGCCTGATGATAAACATTCTGGAACTAGGAGCTGTTTACAACGGTCTTCTCCAAGCGGCCCATCTACTGAGAAATCGGGCCATTCAAGTACAGTCGGACAACGTAACGACAGTGGCTTACATAAACCGACAAGGCGGAACGAAGAGCAGAGTTGCATTTTCAGAAATGACAAGAATCATCATCTGGGCAGAAAAACACGTTGGCGCTGTCAGCAATCTTCATTCCGGGAGTAGACAGCTGGGAAGCTGACTTCCTCAGCAGACCCACCTCCATCCAGGGGAGTGGGGCCTCCATCCGGAGGTGTTCAAGGAGGTGACAGATCTTTGGGGCGTGCCCCAAATCGACATGATGGCCTCTCGTCTGAACTAGAAGCTTTGGTGGTATTGTTCCAGGTCGAGGGACCCGCAAGCAGTGGCGGTGGATGCCCTAGTGACTCCGTGGGTGTTCCATTCGGTGTACTTGTTTCCTCCACTTCCACTCATTCAAAGAGTTCTCAAACTCATAAGGAGAACAGGAGTTCTGGCAATCCTCATTGCTCCGGACTGGCCAAGGAGGGCTTGGTACGCGTATCTTCTGGATCTACTGCTAGAAGGACTCCTCCCTTGTAGTCACTGAACTGAGCACACGATCAGGGACACATTTGTAACTGCCCCGCTTCATTGGTTTCAGCAGCGGGTCTCATGCGTTCAGAGACAGCAGACAGCCGGCATACGGAATTTGTACAGCAGCCTTAAGTCAACCACTTCAGCCTTCCCTTTCACCTTGGTGGACGACGCACGTCCAGGGAGTGCAGGAGGAGACCCATGTGCAGTGGGAGCCTCGCGGCTGATTATAGCTGGCGGACCGTACATCTGTTTCCTTCCCGGTAATCTGCAGCGGGCGGTGCTCGCCCGGACAAATTGTGGACACAGTTGGCAGCGGGAATTTGTGGCTCAGTTATATTAGCCATCCACCTTCCAGTTCTATATCCTGCTGGGCATACGCTACATATACCCGAGGACGCTCGGGTTTACCGGCCCCATTGGAGAGGTAATAACAGATGTGCTTAATGTCTTTATACTGGCTCTCTGAACTTTGAGGTATATCCACAAACGGCTTCAATATACCTCTATGAGCCTCCAGTTACAAACAGTAAATATTGCATATAAGAAAACACTGTATCCAAATCAGCAGGAATAATCATTCTACAACAGTACTTGCTACAGTGTTGCACATTTATTGAAAGACTGCTTGCTACATTTGAACTATAAGTAGCTACTCATTTCATTCCACAGTTTCAGCTAACTATTGGATTATTATATTCAATTTGTGTGCCTCTATATTCATATTTTTTCAGTGACAACAGGGTTAGCACATTGTGCATGTTTTATGGTCTGTCTTAAAGAAAGTGTTCTTATATATTTTTTCTTAATAATAAATATATATATTTTTAATGTTCATTGACTCTTTGGTTGTATTCAAGGCATTGATAATATAAATGACATGAGCGCTTCTATTTTTCTATTTTCTACTGCTAGAAGAGCCAAGGCCTCTTCCTCTTCGGGAGGACCTGCTGCAGCAGGGGCCGTTCGCCTATCAAGACTTACCACGGCTATGTTTGACGGCATGGAGGGTGAACGCCAGATACTAGATCGGAAGGGCATTCCAATAAAGGTTATTCCTACCCTGATACAGGCTAGGAAAGGAGTAACGTCTAAATATTACCGTCGCATTTCGAAAAAATGTGTCTTGGTGTGAGTCCAAGAAGTTTCCTACAGTGGAGTTTTAACTGGGACGGTTTCTCCTCTTCCTGCAAGCAGGTGTGGATATGCGCCTGAGGTTGGGATCCATAAAGGTCCAGATTTCGGCCCTATTCCTTTTCTTCCAGAAACAGTTGGATGCCCTCCCTGAGGTTCAGACTTTTTTGAAGGGAGTTCTGCACATCCTACGGCGCCCTGGGATCTTAACGTGGTGTTGCAGTTCCTACAGTCGGACTGGTTTGAACCTCTACAGGAGGTTGAGGTCAAGTTTCTCACGTGGAAGGCTGTCACTTTGTTGGCCTTAGCGTCTGCTAGACATGTGTTGGATTTGATGGGTTTGTCATGTAAAAGCCCATACTTGATCTTCCATGAAGATAGAGCTGAGCTTCGGACACATCAGAGGTTTATTCCGAAGGTTGTGTCGACATTTCATATCAACCAACCTATTGTGGTTCCAGTTGCGACTGACTCCTCAATTTCATCAAAGTCCTTAGATGTTGTTAGGGCTCTAAAAATCTATGTGAAGAGGACTGCTCATCACAGAAAATCGTACTCTGTCCTGTATGATCCCAATAAAATTGAGTGTCCTGCTTCTAAGCAGACGATCTCTCGCTGGATCAGGTTCACTATCCAGCATGTGTATTCTACGGCAGGCTTGCCATGTCCTATGTCTGTTAATGCCCACTCTACTCGTAAGGTGGGTTCTTCCTGGGCGGCTGCCCGGGGTGTCTCGGCTTTACAACTCTGCCAAGCAGCTACTTGGTCGGGGTCAAACACGTTCGCAAAGTTCTACAAGTTCGATACTTTGGCCGCTGAGGACCTTAAGTTTGGTCAGTTGGTTCTGCAGGAGCCTCCGTGCTCTCCCTCCCATTCTGGGAGCTTTGGTACATCCCCATGGTACTAATGTGGACCCCAACATCTTCTAGGACGTAAGAGAAAATAGTATTTTAATTACCTACCGGTAAATCCTTTTCTCGTAGTCCGTAGAAGATGCTGGGCGCTCGCCCAGCGCTTCGTTATCCTGCAGTGGTTATTTAGTTCAGTACTGCTTAGTTCTGGTAAAGTACTGTCTTGTTACTTGGTAAGTAATCCTGTTCAGCCGTGACTGATGTTTCAAGCTAGTTAGCTTGGGTTGCCTTGTGTGTGAGCTGGTGTGAGTCTCACCACTATCTGTGTAATCCTTCTCTCGAAGATGTCCATCTCCTCGGGCACAGTTTCTAGACTGGGTCTGGTAGGAGGCGCATAGAGGGAGGAGCCAGCCCACACTCTCAAACTCTGAAAGTGCCAATGGCTCCTAGTGGACCCGTCTATACCCCATGGTACTAATGTGGACCCCAGCATCCTCTACGGACAACGAGAAAAGAATTTACCGGTAGGTAATTAAAATCCTATTTTGAGTCTACATTTGAAAATCTATATTTCTGAGCCACTGATTATTGAAAAATGTATCTTTGCCTTTTCTAGTATATAATATTATTTTATTTTACTCCAATGGTTTATGCAGGTGACGATATTGGCTTCTCTTATCCTTTAATGCAGTGTTTTTCAACCACTGTGCCATGGCACACTAGTGTGCCCTGAGCAGTCTCCAGGTGTGCCGCCATAGAAGCACAGCCAGGCCCGTCAGTGTTTTGCCACTACTGAGGCCCTGGAACGTTCAATACTGGTGGGTTTAGTGGTTGCAGAGCCAGTTCTAATTTTGGGCCCGCGCAGTGTTGGGCTCTTCTGGCTTTCTCAGATGTGGCTCAGGCGTTACCTATGGAGAAGCTGCAACATGACATCCTAGGACACGCAACTGCACCATGCATCACCATTATATTTCAGTGTGCCATGGCAATATTTAAATCTTGTTTAATGTGTCGCAAGTTGTAAAAGGTTGAAAATCTCTGCTTTAATGGGATGTAGGTCCCGATTCAGACCTGATTGCTGTTGTGCGAATTCGCACAGCGGGCGATTATGGAATGACTGCGTATGCACCGCAATGCACAGGCGTGATGCCAAACAGCGTCAGAATGGTGCAAAAAGCTTGATTGCTAGGAATTCACAAGGTGATTGACAAGAAGCTGGTGTTCCCAAGCGTTTTCAGGGAGGATGTGTGACATCTGCTCCTGCCCCGATCAGCATGTTTGTATCGCACTGTAGGAGTAAGTCCTGGGATACGCACAGACTGGAAAAATCATTTGATGGTGAGTGAGTTGCGAACGGACTTGCAGATGTCCACTGCCTGGCAAAGTTTTCGCACGGCGTACGCATGCATATGCTCACTTGCACGGGGCGGGTTTTCCCTCTCCCTGGGCGGCGACTGTCTGATTGCAGACCTCTGCAAATTTGCAGCACAGCAATCAGGTCTGAATTAGGCCCGTAGTTTGCACCTTCTAATTGCAAACGGACAGAGCTATGTATTTCTATTTGCACTTAACCCATAAATGGAATCCTCTAACACAAAACGGAGATCAAGCACTCCAAATGACAAAGGGTAGAATCATGTAACAGCTTCAGTTACACACCATGGTCGTAATGTGCTCTCCATAATGGCACATCTCGACCACTAACCCCATAGATATGCCTAGAAAAACTTTTGTTGAGCTACCAAAATTGACAAACATATGCGCAGCCCAACATTGCAGTGAAATCTGGAAGCAACATTATAGTCCATCTCACACTGGGTCTATGCGAGATGTAATACAAGTCTAAGACATTTCTCTGATTAACTTTTCAGTATCTGGTAGCCTCACATGGTATCTTTTCCAAATAGCAACAAGCACCTTAGGGCCTTATTCAGGTTCGTTAGCAAACCAAAAGAGATAGCAATTGGGCAAAACCATGTGGGGCAGATGTAACATGTGCAGACAGATTTAGATTTGGGTGGAGTGTGTCCAAACTGAAATGTAAATTGCAGTGTAGAAATTAAGCAGCCACTATTTACCCTGCACAGAAACCATAAAACCCAGCCACATATTCTCAACCTGAAGTGCTACATAGTTTTGCCCATTTGCTTGCTTTTTTGGTTTGCTAACAAACCTGAATACGCCCCTTAGTCCAATTTTTTTCAGCTTATTATATATTTCATACAGACCACCAGGGCAATAGAGCACGGGTTGGGTGTACTAACACCCCATTTAATATGACTTGCTAGTACCTGGGGTTGAAGTCCAGCATAGGGGAGCTGACGCTTGACCTATAGCCTCTCCTGGCCCAGGGCGACATCTACTGCAAATTTTCCAGCCCTGGAGCTGCCTCACACTCTCCCTCACTCCCTGACTGAGACACTGGGTGCCATCTTATGAGCATAGTTGTGGCCAGTCTCTGGGACTGCATGGCAAGGTCTCCCTTGTAAAGCCGCCTGTATACAGCGCTGTGACTTTACAAACACTTGAGTATTCTACATGTCTTTATACAGACAGCATTAGTTAAGAAAAAGTGTACCTATTGCAGGATATTATACGAGTATTCTGATATATACCTCCGTTCTAGGAGCGTGCTGTGTTTATATATATATATATATATATAGTGAATGTGTGCTTGTATCTGCTGTTGGTTTCACTTTCAGTGTTTCCCAGATATATCTATCACTATATTCTGTACCCAAGGGACTAGGTGCGTCAGGGTCATATATATAGTGCGTCACAGTATTTAACTATTACGTGTATTCTGTGTACTCAGTCACATAATACCGGATTTATTCGCTGGTGTTGTGTACTGTGTCTACAGTCACATACTAACGGATTTATTCACAGGTATTGTACTCTATCTGGGTTTATTGTAGAGATGAGCGGATTCGGTTTTACTCGGTTTTACTCGGTTCTCAAAACCGACCCTTATTGGCTATCCAAAACACGTGACATCCGTGAGCCAATTAGATGCCGTTTTGAGAACCGAGTAAAACCGAGTAAAACCGAACCCGCTCATCTCTAGTTTATTGTACTAATTTGCTCTGTTGTTGCATTTGTGTACAATGTCTAACAAGAAGGGTAGTAAGTCTGTGGACACTCCTGCATCATTCAGAACATGCGCCAAAGATATATTAGACGGGGAAGCTGTTTATTATGGTCTGTGTACTATGTATCATACATCTCTCAGTCAGTCCGCAGCTCCTGTAACAAATCAGGAGCCACTCTGGGCTGCATTCACAAACCTACTGGGTACTCTGGTGGAACGCCTTACTCCCCCTATGGGACCACCTGTTCCATTGCAGCCACAAATTGTCCCTATGGTTAATCCGCCTTGGGCAGAAAATTGCAACAATTAAATCATTCCTTGGTCAGACAAAAATCTACTCCAGGTCACTCTAGTGTCTCTGGGTCATCTAAGCGGGCTGCTCCTCTTCACAATCCACAAATCTCTCAGATGTTTCATCTGATCAGGAGGGGGAGCATACTGTCCTTTCAGACACTGAATCAGGTGTTTCTGATGAGGATTCTCCATTGCAAATTGATGTCCCTTCCCTTGTGGTTGCTATTAAGCAAATCCTACAAATCACTGATGATGAGGATTCCACTACTGTGGCTAAGAAAACTGATATGTTTAAACCGCAAAAGGTGGTTAAAAATCTATTACCCCATTCTGACCAATTAGTGGACATCAGGCAGGAGCCCTGGTCTAATCCAGGGAAGAAATTCCCTCTCTCTAAACAGGCCTTGGCTCGCTATCCTCTCCCTGCAGAGTTATGTAACAAGTGGGAAAATTCAACGCCGGTGGATTCTCATGTCACTCGCCTAGTGGTGTCGTCCACTCTGCCTGTCACCACTGTCACTTCACTGAAGGAACCGACAGATAAGTGTGTGGAGGGATGCCTGAAATCTATTTAATCCCTTACAGGTGCTGTACATAGACCCACTATTGTGGCCTCTTGGGCTGCAAAAGGAATTTAAGCATGGGTTCAGGCATTAGAGGAAGAGCTGCCCCCGAGGATACAGTATATCTGACAATGCCAGACAATACCTGTCTCTCATTACCACCGCCGCCTATTACATTCAGGAGGCGTCCTCTGAGGCGGGTGTGTTGACGGCCAAGGCGTCGACTACGTCTTTCCTGGCTCGCCGTATTCTGTGGTTGAGGTCATGGAAGGTGGACCTAGACTCCAAAAAGACCTCGGAGGTATTCCACTTTAAGGGGGAGATTTTGTTGGGGGGTGACCTAAATAAAATTGTGTCTGAATTGACGGCTGCTAAGACTGCCTTTCTCCCAAATACTAATCCTTCTGCACAGAAGGCTAAAGGGTACCACTTTTCGTTCCTTTCATGCTCAAAGGAAAGCAAAAGGTCAGGCATACTCGAGACAATCTCATGCTCCCAAAACCACTAAGCCCAAGGCAAAGCAGTCCTGAGCGGCCCGTCAGCCTGCTTCTAAATAAGACAAGCCTGCCACATGACGGGGCGGGCCTCCCCCTGGTGGACCCCAGGGTGGGAAGCCGACTTCTGCAGTTCACCCAGACTCATGGGTGCGAGAAGTTGTCTCTCACGGGTACGCAGTCCCCCTCGCCAGTTTTGCACCCTGTTTATCCCTTCGATCACAAGCTTTGGAAAAGGTTGTAAGTTCTTTCATGAATACAGGAGTGGTAGTGCCAGTTCCTCTGGCCTAGAGAGGCAGAGGTTACTATTCGACCCCGTTTCTAGTTCCGAAACCCAATGGATCTTTCCTGCCTATACTCAACCTCAAGTCACTGAGCAAGTTTGTGAGAGTGTCCAAGTTCCGTATGAAAACACTGCGCTCAGTTATACTGGCTATGGAACCTGTAGAATATATGGTATCCCTGGATATACAGGATACGTACCTGCATATACCTATTGCCATGTTGCATCAGCAGTATCTGTGGTTTGCTATTGGCATCCTCCACTATCAGTTCCAGGCTCTGCTATTTGGACTGGCTACGGCTCCTCCGATATTCACCAAGGTCACAGCCGTAATGTCGGAAGTCAGGATCCTGCTGTATCTGGACAAGTTGCTGATTCTGGCAAACTCCCACAATGTCCTCCTCAGTCATCTACAACGGACGGTAAGCTTCCTACAAGCCCACGGGTGGCTCATCAATTGGAAGAAATCCTCGCTCGTCCCAGCTTAGAGCATAGTACACCTGGGGACACTCCTGGACACACACAGTCAACGACTGTTTCTGTCTCCAGAAAAAGTCCTGAGACTTCAAGACAGGATAAAATGCTTCCTTTGTCGCCAAGAGTGTCCCCAGGTGCCGGCATTCGACAAGGTAGAGTACCCTCAATTTAGTTCTCGCCCTCTGTAGTGGTTAATCCTTTCCAAGTGGGATATGGCGTACCTCATCGGATCAGATCTCACATAGGGAGGCCTATCCCGGGATTGGCGGGATCCCGGGATTCTGGCCCAAAAATGCCGGGATTTGAATCATGGGATTGGAGCCCACTATCCAGCGCTGCTCCCTACACTACACCCACTATCCAGCGCTGCTCCCTACACTACACCCATTATCCAGTGCTGCTTCCTACACTACACCCACTATCCAGTGCTGCTTCCTACACTACACCCACTATCCAGCGCTGCTCCCTACACTACACCCACTATCCAGCGCTGCTCCCTACACTACACCCACTATCCAGCGCTGCTCCCTACACTACACCCACTATCCAGCACTGCTCCCTACAGCCTCCGTGCTTCCTACACTCTTCTCCACTGCCCTCCACTCCCACTCTGCCTGTTCCCTACTGCAATCCCGGGATTTAAAAAATGGCCCGGGATTGGCCTCCCTAATCTCACATGATCACTTTAGCTCCGGAGGTTTGTCTGGCACCGACCTGGTGGCTACAGGACCAGCAATTGAGCAGTGGCCTTCCCTTCTGGATCCACGAATGGGTCCTGCTGACAACGGACGACAGTCTGAGGGGATGGGGTGCGGTGTTGGAGCAACACTCTTTTCAGGGTTGCTGGATCAAGGAGTAGTCACTCTTCCCAATAAACATTCTGGAGTTGCTGGCTGTATTCAATGCATTGAGACTCACCCTGCCTCTGGTACAGAACAGCCCGGTTCACGTACAGTCAGAAAATGCCTCTACGGTGGCATACATAAATCATTAGGGTGGCACTCGAAGCACCATCTGCCAGCAATATCGGCAATGTTCATTCCTGGCGTCCTAAACTGGGAAGCAGACTTCCTCAGTTGCCAGGACGTGCATGCCGTAGAGTGGAATCTTCATCCAGAAGTCTTTCAACCCCTAGTGGACAAGTGGGGCCTACCAGACGTAGACCTGATGGCATCTCGACACAATCACAAGGTTCCAGTATTCGGATCAAGTACCAGGGATCCTCAAGCAACGTTTGTGGACACACTGGCAATTCCATGGAACTTTCGACTGCCCTACGTGTTCCCTCCAGTGCCACTCCTGCCCAGGGTCCTGCGGAAGTTCAAACAAGAAGGATTTCTTCTAGTCGCTCCAGCGTGGCCCAGACGGCATTGGTTCTCAGACCTGCAGGATCTATCGACAGAGCGTCCCCTTCTACTTCTTCAGCGTCCAGACCTCCTTCTATAAGACCCCTGTCTTTATTCGGAAATGGCCAGGCTGGCTTTGACGGTGTTGCTCCTGAGGCATCACTCCTGAGAGCCAAAGTATTCTCTGAGGCGGTCATCCAAACTATGTTAAAAACCTGCAAACCGGCATCTACTCTGATTTATTACAGGGTCTGGAATTCTTACTTCACCTGGTGTGCTGATAAGAATTATGATGCATACAGATTCAGAACTTCCTGAATTCTGGCTTTTCTGCAAAGAGGCCTTGACTTAGGCCTTCTTCTGGCCTCCCTCTAGGTTCAGATATCTGCCTTGTCGGTATGGTTTTAGAGAAAAATTGCATCTGTACCTGACGTTCATACATTCACTCAGGGTGTCTTATGGATTCAGTCTCCCTATGTCCCTTATGTGGCTCCATGGGATCTATCTATGTCCTAAATGCCCTGCTCTCCATTTAAACCTCTTGATAAGGTGGACCCTAAATGGCTCATGGCTAAGGTCTTGTTTCTACTGGCTATTGCCTCTGCAGTAAGAGTGTTGGACTTGGGCGCATTGTCCTGTTGTCCACCCTTTCTAATGTTTCATCGTGACCGGGCAGTTCTTGCCCAGGTTATTTACCTAAGGTGGTGTCATCTTTTCACCTTAACAAATAGATTGTTTTTCCGGCCTTTATCTCTTCTGATTTGTCCTCCAAAGAGCGGTATTTGGATGTGCTACGGGCTCTCCGTATATATGTGGAGAGGACTGCCACTGTCAGGAGGTCATATTCCCATTTTGTTTGGTTTGGTTTTCACAAACGTGACTGGCCTGCTCACAAGTAGACTCTGGCCAGGTGGATTAGATTAGTGATTGCACAAGCTTATGCGCAGGCTGGTCTCCCAGCTCCTGCTTCTATTAATGCCCATTCTACTCGGTTTGTTGGACGGGTATGGGTCATTAGGTCTACCACACTTAGGTTGAACACTATTGATCAATAGTGACTAGGTCGACACAGTCATTAGATCGACATGAACAAGGTCGACATGAGTTGTTTTACTTTTTTTGTGTCGTTTTCTTCGTAAAGGGATGGGGAACCCCAATTAGTGCACCGTGTCCCCTTGCATCGGGTTACTATTCCCAATCGTAGTCCATGTGGATCTTAAACTATGAAAAAGTTTTAAAAAATGAAGAAATTTTTCTGAAAAACTCATGTCGGCTTTGTGACCATGTCGACCTTGTGACCATGTCGACTAATATTGGTCGACCTAATGACGGTATCCCTGTTGGTCCTTCCTGGGCGGCCCGCCGTGGCGCGTCCGCAGAACAATTGTGCAAGGCGGCTACGTGGTTCTCTGTGAACACGTTTCTTTGGTTCTATGATTTTGATACTTCCGCCTTCCAGGGTGCTTCATTTGGACCCGGGTTCTTATACCCGCTAAGGCGCGTCCCCTCCCTTGAGGAACTGCTTTAGGACATTCCCGATGTTTCCCTGTGGAAATTAATGTAATCTGCTGCAGAAAAGGAGAGTTATGGTAGACTTACATTGTTAACTCTCTTTCTGTGAGGTACATTGAATTCCACAGGGCGCGCACCCTGACGCACCTAGCTTCTATGGGTTTGTATGGCATTAGCCACTGGTCCCTTCTCGTTTTATGTGACTAACATCTACCTTCTCTCTTGTACCTGCTCCTGCATTGGACTGTTTAACACAACTGAGCTCTCAGTGCCTGGAGGCGGGGTTATAGAGGATGCCCCAGTGCATCCTGGGACAGCCTAAAGCTTTAGCCAGTTGGTGCCTCTGGATCAAGATCCACTCTACACCCTGATGTTTCCCTGTGGAACCCAATGTACCTCGCAGAAAGAGTTAACAATGGTAAGTCTACCATAACTCTCCTTTTTGTGTTACCATTCATGAGTTAGCTACCTCTTCTAAGCAAAGTTTACCTAAATGAAGCAATTCAGAAGTTTAGTATTATTTCTGATTTGTTTATCACCATTGTGGTTTTTTTTTCTGCTTCGCAGTAAGCTCCAGCATCCTCTCATTCTCCAACTCTTAGCTCTGTGTGTTTCACCGTCCCTGGAGGGGACACGACTTGTGTTTGAGAGGGTCACATTTGGTTCCTTCTACAACATTTTACACGAAAAGGTAAATTGCTTTACAATTCCTTTTTTTTATTTTTTATAATGATGATTTTTTTTTTTTTATTACAGATGAGGCATCATCTGTTACATACAAAAAAGACTTGAATGTACTCCACCAATAAAGCATTTTGCTGTAAAACCAGATGAGCGTTCATCTAAATACTTTAGTCGGCTATCAGTGGTTTTCTCCTACAGCATCCCCTTTTACCATACAGCAGTAGTGTATGGGCTTCGGAGGTCATTTAGACCCCGCCTCTGTTGCGGCGCGTATCTCAGTTTGCCGATGGATGTGACCGCAATGTGATTGACAGCGGCAGGTGTTTTTTCAGGGGCGGCATTTGGGTCAGGCCAGGACTGTTCTAATAGAAAAAATGGCTGCTGACAACGCATTCAGGGTCAACCTTAGATCCGATGCTTTCGCAGTCAGATTGGGGACGCATTAGGAGGCGGCCTCACACATGCTGGGTGGCCTTGTCAAGCATGTGCAGTCTATGAAGTTTACGTTTATACTGGAAGAGACTGACATTGAGAATATAGTGGGTACAACAAAGGGAGGTTATTTCAAACAGCGTACAAGATTATTATTGTTCAAAAGATTAAGCATGCACAATACTCTAGAAGCGGAAATATATTTCTTAGATACTCTTTTACCTTTGTTTACTCCTGCCTTCAACAAGCAGAGCAACCCAGTCTATTTGTCTGGGTTTCCTCCTGATAGAACTGCGTTAACTGTACTTTGAATATTTTGGCATGAGGCCTGTTGGACGTATACAGGTTGAGTATCCCATATCCAAATATCCGAAATACGGAATATTCCGAAATACGGACTTTTTTGAGTGAGAGTGGGATAGTGAAACTTTTGTTTTTTGATGTCTCAATTTACACAAACTTTGTTTAATACACAAAGTTATTAAAAATATTGTATTAAATGACCTTCAGGCTGTGTGTATAAGGTGTAGATGAAACAAAAATGAATTGTGTGAATGTATACACACTTTGTTTAATGCACAAAGTTATAAAAAATATTGGCTAAAATGACTTTCAGGCTGTGTGTATAAGGTGTATATGAAACATAAATGCATTCTGTGCTTAGATTTAGGTCCCATCACCATGATATCTCATTATGGGATGCAATTATTCCAAAATACGGAAAAATCCCATATCCAAAATACTTCTGGTCCCAAGCATTTTGGATAAGGGATACTCAACCTGTATACGGAAGGCATTTACTTCTCTATAATCTAGGCACTTGTATTCCTTATCTAGGCAAAGTTTATACCCACTGTCACGCATACTGTCCTATTTAATCACACACCAAAATAGCTAAAATCTTGCAAATAGTTTATAACTATAGTTAGTTATTGGCCCCATTCTTCTCCCCAGTCAGGATTTTTATGTATGGCAAGTAAACTTAATATGACAAGTGTTCATGGGAATAGTCAATGCCTGCTTTCCATCTGTGGCCAGTAAGTTATGTCTATGGACACAACAAAGCGTTGTGCCTTTCTCTGGATTGCCCTCACCAGGAATGGCAGACCCTTACAGTACATCCTAAATGTACAAATGGCTGTGTCTCTGACCCGTTACCTCTGGATAGGAGTCCACATCCTAATAGTGCTTACGCTCAAAAGAGCATAGATTTTGCATCAGTACTTGCTATTGCCATAGAGTCTCTTACCAATCATTTGAGTTTAAATCCTGTGATATGAATAATGTGGATTGGTACTTTTGTGGAGACAGAATGTCTTATTACTGCTTAATAATTATTAGCCTTATAAATATTCACATTTGGTATATGACAATATAGAATGTGCTTTAACAGATTTTGTGTTTGCACAATATTTCCCATAGGTTTATATAAGTGGGGAATTTCATTTCAGTACGCTATGTTTTCTGCTTCCTCCACTTTCCTTGTCCACACTTTATTCTCATGATAATCATGGTCTACTGCAGCCTCCCGGAAAGATCATTACAGATTAGTGTGTGTGATGAGAAAAGTGGAGTTCTGTAGTATTCATAGCACTGTATTTCCATAAAGGTTTGGATGGGGATAGTATGCAGAAGACTCGATGTGTGGGAGATAGAGTAGACTAGTGCTGCAAGGTGGCAGTTGAGGATGTTTTGAATGGCACCCATGGGTTTAGTCCCTCTCCTACTAAGTGCACTGTGCTGTGCCTACTGTCCCGCTCCACCTCATTCTCTCACAGAAAGGTACCTCTTTGACACACTAAGCGCTCTCCAGACCAAAGAAGGAAAACATGGCCTGCATACCCAGCTAAACCTGGGTCTCTGAGTTTTCCCTGCCATAGTTAGTCCTTCTTACAGTTAAGTAAGAGAACAGAATTATTTAGTTAGTCCAAGTTTTTAAATGTCTGAGAAAGCTGGCTTGAAACAGGACTGACAAGGAAGCCACTAACATGTTTAGTAAATGTTTGTATTTGTTGTAATGGTGGTGGTACTCCGGAGCTTTTTTGGCTTGATGCGTGGAATATCTGGCCCCTAAAGAGAAAAACTGGAAGGGAGATGCAGGAGGTGGTTAGGCTGCTAGGAGATTGCAAGATGCAGGATGAACATTGAACAATTGCAAAACATTATTTTCTTTAATTTGATTTAGATTTGTTTTTATTTGTTCATAAACATACTAAAGTAATTTGACATACAAGTAAAATAATACCATAGTGTTCATTACAGCACAATGTGAATAGTGTCCAAATTTACAGACATACTGTAGGTGAAAATATTTATTGTGTAGTACAATTTCAGTGCACAGAAAACGCTAGCTTATAATGTCTGGTAAAAGATATGGGGGTGGGGGATACACACATGAAAAGCCTTTACATTTCCCTCAACAGACTAATGTATTTAGCACCATATCCATGATGACAAATGCTATTTGTATTCTGCATGCTACCAACCTTTCCGTACTGTAAATCACAATGTTTTATGACATTTTCAGCGTACAGAATTCCCAATATTACACATGGAAACAATAACTCACTTACTGCTACAGATGATTGATGCTCTCATATTCCTTCATTGGCGCGGCTTTATCCATTGCTCCTTTTCTTCACATGCTATACAGATTGTATCTGCAGGCAGAGCCAAGCTAAGTAACTTTGAATACATGATCGAAAGGTAAACCATTGTTTTAATGCTTTCAGAAACGGTATTGTGCAGTATTGCAGGTGTATTTTTGATGTCTTGTTCTGTGCTGATTTATGTCTAGCTCATAATAAGCTTTTGTGTTTTTATGTATACAGCCATAGTGGGAAGGAAATTCAATTACCTGCAGTAATTTACCACTGGCTAATTGATGTCCCGGGGCTATTCAATTAGCCCCAAAATCAACCCGCAGAATTAAGGCCCATATAGACGGGCCGATGCAGGAGAGATGTGTGCTGAGCGAACCGCATGCAGGCCAATCTAGCAGCAGCGATAGCGATGCGCGGGGCTGCGCATCGCTATCGCTGTAGGGGGTACATCTAGTTAGATTGCTTAGAATATCGCTCGTTGAGTACCCCCTTTACACTTATTGGGAAGTTTGTTTTGCATCTGATCAGATGCTGAAAAAAATCTGATAACTAGGGGGTTAACTGGTGCCGCGACACTGTTAATGCATAAATACACGATCTTTTCACAGATTCTGTGGGGGGTATTCAATTATTGAAAAGTCACTTGGTGTCTTTTTTTTTATCCCTATCTAATAGACAGGAAAAACCAGACACCCAACCGACTTTTCAAACAATTGAATAATCCCCTATATGTTAATGCCCGTTAACACCTTAATTTAACAGGTGTTAAAAGGAGCTTGGGTGAAAAAGGGGCTGGGATTGAATAGGTGATAAAGCCTGGGGCTGCCACGCTTTTTCACCTCCATTAACATAACTGGGCTAATAGGATTCGTCCTTTAGGCTGCTGTGTTTAAATTTTAAAGGATAAATACAGAGTTGAGCACAAGTCACTTTTGCACACATGTCATGCTTTGGACCTGTGTATACCTAACTACAGGCAGTGCTGATTCTTGTGCAACTGAGTCGTATCAACATTTGTGGCTAAAGGCGGGTTACTTGAGGGTAATGGGCTTTTACTCATAGGGCCTGATTCAGAGATGGACACAGTTCACACAGCAGCATTGTTTTGAGAATAAGACACATTTTTGGACAATAAACCTGCGTTGGCCAAGTCGCGCGGGATCTGGCGTCTCTCATACACACTGTGTAACGCGGCTCATAACGTACAGAGGCTAGACCAGGAAGGATGCATCTGTATGTGCGGTGGCTGGAAAGGAGGAGGTGGTGACAAGGATGGGGGAAGATAAAGCGTGGGATCTAAAGGCACCAGAGTTCTGAGGAATGACACAAGTTTCCGAAACGCGTTAATCTAGGTGACATTTTACCCCTTTATCACTGGTGGACCCGTGGACCTGTAAGAGCGCTGACGATGATTTGACTGCTGGTTTCCAGGACCTTATGCAGCTCTGGGGTGATATCTAATTTATGTTGCATGTTTGTTATTTGAAAATGTGAGTGATTTGTATAAATCCTATTTTTGCTCTAATGTGTTGCACTATTTTTTTCTATGTTCTTATGTTTCCCTGACTCTGTGAGTCATTTAGTACTACGGAGGATATAAATTACTGTAGATCAAGAAAGCCGCTAAGGGATGAGTTGTGGAAATTTCCTCCAGCAGTGTGGTGTCTGTACTATGGAAAGAGAGAAAAGAAAGGGCTGTATTGTCAATGCACGAGAGGAGAGGTGACCTGATTATCACACCCGCCTAAGATTTCATAAAATGTAACTTTTATTATTGCAGAATTAAAAAAGTGTGAAATTAACTGACACACAGACTACGAGTATGCGCGAAACATAGAGGTTAAAACTATGACATATACATAACATATAAAGAGTGCAATAAAGATAGAAAATGTGATTAAAGATTAATATATGTGTCAACGTGTTTTGTTCTAGATGCCCAAATAAGTATAATATTGTTCTTGTTTTGAGCCAGTCTATCAATTAATCTGGTTGTCAGGGGTTCGTCTCCAATGTGTCTTTTGGCTGGTTACACTAATATTACAGTCCACAACTGTCATATATTTCTCAGTGATGTTGATATAACACCTTTCTCTCAGGGTTCCTCTATGGATATTGGTTACGTATCACTAAACCAATGCAATATTAATACAGATCAATATGCCTATTGTGACTAAGGATAAAGCTGTTCAGTTCTATAAAAATATGCAAAGAAGCGATATCAAATATCATATAAGGTTTAGAAGTGGTGTTCATCAATTTAATTAAGTTAAGGATGCATGTAATATCAATATTTAATTAAGTTCAATAAGAGTGCCGTTTTGAAATGTAATGTACCACAGATATTTCATTCACTATAATAGTGTTGATAGATTTTTGCAACTATAAACAGTGTAACTCAGTTTAATTCATGTCTCTCAACAAGATTTTGATTATTGTATGCGTGGTTTTTCTAAGACTCCCTACCAATATGGAGAGTACCCATGTCAGGCATCATACATCATTCAGTAGTGATAATCATCAACTTAATTTGACTGATAATATATATGGTCTCAAAATTTGATAGAATTCAATATAGATACAATTCTGCTATGTAGTATACCGCAGGGGATAAGTATCTCCCTTATTTCACAAATACGTAGAAATGGTTGTTAAGGTAGTCGGTTCATCACAATATTCATATCCCTAAAAGAGGAAATGCCTCTAATGATATGACTAAAATATTTGTCATTTTTGTGCACTCTTAATTTTATCCTCATAATTGAGAGTAGGTGTATCAATTTACTGGTAGTGTATATGGTCTCAGAAATTAATGGAATTCAATGTAAATACAGTTCTAATATGTAGTATACCACAGGGGATAAGTATCTCCCTAACTTCACAAATATTACTATATCGTGAATATATAGAAATAATGATTATAGTAGTCAGCTAATCACAATGTTCATATCCCTGAAGGAAGAAACGCCTCCAATAATGTGAATTAAATACTTGTCATTCATATGCATTCTTAATTATATCCTCATAATTGGGGATAGATGTATCCATTTAATCTGTATTGAGCACTCCTAATTGTGACACTTTCAAGTATAAATTTTCTGTAGCTACACAAGATGCTGTAACGTGGATTGTATTTATCTTCATCAGATTGTATCACAAATGTATCCTTATAAATTCTGAGCAGCTTTATGGATTAGCTTTAAAACATTTGTTACTTTTGTATCTATTGCTTAGCACCACAGGTGCCTTTTCTCACTGCTGAATCACTGACATGGATATATAGCATACATTTGCTGGGTTAATGCAGCTGCTATCCCTCTATAATACAATGTCAGAACGGCTGACAGATTTGGTATAGCTTTAGTTATAATCTCACTGTATGGCTACCTATACAACAGGAACAAGGGCAAAAATTGAATGTATAGCCAGTCTTGATTCTTATGCATAGTTAGACTCATATAAATTTAAGCACCGATTAGCAGGCAGATAATTACTCTCTATTACAGAGATCTGTATTCCTGTTGTATAGGTAGCCATACAGTGAGATTATAACTAAAGCTATACCAAATCTGTCAGCCGTTCTGACATTGTATTATAGAGGGATAGCAGCTGCATTAACCCAGCAAATGTATGCTATATATCCATGTCAGTGATTCAGCAGTGAGTAAAGGCACCTGTGGTGCTAAGCAATAGATACAAAAGTAACAAATGTTTTAAAGCTAATCCATAAAGCTGCTCAGAATTTATAAGGATACATTTGTGATACAATCTGATGAAGATAAATACAATCCACGTTACAGCATCTTGTGTAGCTACAGAAAATTTATACTTGAAAGTGTCACAATTAGGAGTGCTCAATACAGATTAAATGGATACATCTATCCCCAATTATGAGGATATAATTAATAATGCATATGAATGACAAGTATTTAATTCACATTATTGGAGGCGTTTCTTCCTTCAGGGATATGAACATTGTGATTAGCGGACTACTATAATCATTATTTCTATATATTCACGATATAGTAATATTTGTGAAGTTAGGGAGATACTTATCCCCTGTGGTATACTACATATTAGAACTGTATTTACATTGAATTCCATTAATTTCTGAGACCATATACACTACCAGTAAATTGATACACCTACTCTCAATTATGAGGATATAATTAAGAGTGCACAAAAATGACAAATATTTTAGTCATATCATTCGAGGCATTTCCTCTTTTAGGGATATGAATATTGTGACTAACTGACTACCTTAACCCCTGCGGTATACTACATATCAGAATTGTATCTATATTGAATTCAATCAAATTTTGAGACCATATATATTATCAGTCAAATTAAGTTGATGATTATCACTACTGAATGATGTATGATGTCTGACATGGGTACTCTCCATATTGGTAGGGATTCTTAGAAAAACCACGCATACAATAATCAAAATCTTGTTGAGAGACATGAATAAAACCGAGTTACACTGTTTATAGTTGCAAAAGTCTATCAACACTATTATAGTGAATGAAATATCTGTGGTACATTACATTTCAAAACGGCACTCTTATTGAACCTAATTAAATATTGATATTACATTCATCCTTAACTTAATTAAATTGATGAACACCACTTCTAAACCTTATATGATATTTGATATCGCTTCTTTGCATATTTTTATAGAACTGAACAGCTTTATCCTTAGTCACAATAGGCATATTGATCTGTATTAATATTGCATTAATTTAGTGATACTTAACCAATATCCATAGAGGAACCCTGAGAGAAAGGTGTTATATCAACATCACTGAGAAATATATGACAGTTGTGGACTGTAATATTAGTGTAACCAGCCAAAAGACACATTGGAGACGAACCCCTGACAACCAGATTAATTGATAGACTGGCTCAAAACAAGAACAATATTATACTTATTTGGGCATCTAGAACAAAACACGTTGACACATATTTTAATCTTTAATCACATTTACTATCTTTATTGCACTCTTTATATGTTATGTATATGTCATAGTTTTAACCTCTATGTTTCGCGCATACTCGTAGTCTGTATGTCAGTTAATTTCACACTTTTTTAATTCTACAATAATAAAAGTTAAATTTTATGAAATCTTAGGCGGGTGTGATAATCAGGTCACCTCTCCTCTCGTGCATTGACAATACAGCCCTTTCTTTTCTCTCTTTCCATTGTATTTACCATAGCTGCAGTTGATAGCACCCCCAAGTTGAATGATAAGTATCAATAAATACAATAGGGGTCTTTTCTTGGAGCTTTGGCTCCAAGCCTTTATTTACGAAATTGTGTGTGTGCAGATACAATCTTGTTTGGTGTCTATACAGGTTGAGTATCCCTTATCTAAATATTCCGAAATACGGAATATTCCGAAATACAGACTTTTTTGAGTGAGATAGTGAAACCTTTGTTTTCTGATGGCTCAATGTGCACAAACTTTGTTTCTCTGACGTCCTAGTGGATGCTGGGACTCCGTCAGGACCATGGGGAATAGCGGCTCCGCAGGAGACAGGGCACAAAATGTAAAAGTTTGACCACTAGGTGGTGTGTACTGGCTCCTCCCCCTATGACCCTCCTCCAAGCCTCAGTTAGGTTTTTGTGCCCGTCCGAGCAGGGTGCAATCTAGGTGGCTCTCCTAAAGAGCTGCTTAGAAAAAGTTTGTTAGGTTTTTTATTTTCAGTGAGTCCTGCTGGCAACAGGCTCACTGCAACGAGGGACTTAGGGGAGAAGAAGTGAACTCACCTGCGTGCAGGATGGATTTGCTTCTTAGGCTACTGGACACTAGCTCCAGAGGGACGATCACAGGTACAGCCTGGATGGGTCACCGGAGCCGCGCCGCCGACCCCCTTGCAGATGCCGAATAGAGAAGAGGTCCAGAAACCGGCGGCAGAAGACGTCTCAGTCTTCATGAGGTAGCGCACAGCACTGCAGCTGTGCGCCATTGCTCTCCGCACACTTCACACCAGCGGTCACTGAGGGTGCAGGGCGCTGGGGGGGGCGCCCTGGGCAGCAATGTAATATACCTATTCTGGCTAAAATATATCACATATAGCCCCTGGGGCTATGTGGATGTATTTAACCCCTGCCAGGTTCCAAAAAAACCGGGAGAAGAAGCCCGCCGAAAAGGGGGCGGGGCCTATTCTCCTCAGCACACAGCGCCATTTTCCTGCCCAGCTCCGCTGCGAGGAAGGCTCCCAGGACTCTCCCCTGCACTGCACTACAGAAACAGGGTAAAAACAGAGAGGGGGGGGGCACTTATTGGCGATATTTATAATATTTGAGCTGCTATAAAGGGAACACACTTATTAAGGTTGTCCCTATATATATTTATAGCGCTTGAGTGTGTGCTGGCAAACTCTCCCTCTGTCTCCCCAAAGGGCTAGTGGGGTCCTGTCTTCTATCAGAGCATTCCCTGTGTGTCTGCTGTGTGTCGGTACGTGTGTGTCGACATGTATGAGGACGATGTTGGCGTGGAGGCGGAGCAATTGCCTGTAATGGTGATGTCACCCCCTAGGGAGTCGACACCAGAATGGATGGCTTTGTTTATGGAATTACGGGATAGTGTCAGCACGCTACAAAAGTCGGTTGACGACATGAGACAGCCGGCAAACCAGTTAGTACCTGTCCAGGCGTCTCAGACACCGTCAGGGGCTGTAAAACGCCCTTTACCTCAGTCGGTCGACACAGACCCAGACACTGACACTGAATCCAGTGTCGACGGTGAAGAAACAAACGTATTTTCCAGTAGGGCCACACGTTATATGATCACGGCAATGAAGGAGGCTTTGCATATCTCTGATACTGCAAGTACCACAAAAAGGGGTATTATGTGGGGTGTGAAAAAACTACCGATAGTTTTTCCTGAATCAGAGGAACTGAATGAAGTGTGTGATGAAGCGTGGGTTACCCCAGATAGAAAACTGCTAATTTCAAAGAAGTTATTGGCATTATACCCTTTCCCGCCAGAGGTTAGGGCGCGCTGGGAAACACCTCCCAGGGTGGATAAGGCGCTCACACGCTTATCAAAACAAGTGGCGTTACCGTCTCCTGATACGGCCGCCCTCAAGGATCCAGCTGATAGGAGGCTGGAGAATACATTAAAAAGTATATACACACATACGGGTGTTATACTGAGACCAGCAATCGCCTCAGCCTGGATGTGCAGTGCTGGCGTGGCTTGGTCGGAGTCACTGTCTGAAAATATTGATACCCTGGATAGGGACAGTATTTTACTGACTATAGAGCAGTTAAAGGATGCATTTCTTTATATGCGTGATGCACAGAGAGATATTTGCACTCTGGCATCAAGAGTAAGTGCGATGTCCATATCTGCCAGAAGAAGTTTATGGACGCGCCAGTGGTCAGGTGATGCGGATTCCAAACGACATATGGAAGTATTGCCGTATAAGGGGGAGGAATTATTTGGGGTCGGTCTATCGGATCTGGTGGCCACGGCAACGGCCGGAAAATCCACCTTTTTACCCCAGGTCACCTCCCAGCAGAAAAAGCCGCAGGCTTTTCAGCCGCAGTCCTTTCGTTCCTATAAGAACAAACGAGCAAAAGGACATTCCTATTTGCCCCGAGGCAAAGGAAAGGGTAAGAGACTGCAACAAGCAGCTCCTTCCCAGGAGCAGAAGCCCTCCCCGGCTCCTACAAAGGCGTCAGCATGACGCTGGGACCTTACAAGCAGACTCAGGGGCGGTGGGGGGTCGCCTCAAACATTTCAGCGCACAGTGGGCTCACTCGCAGGTGGACCCCTGGATCCTGCAGGTAGTATCTCAGGGTTACAGGTTGGAATTCGAGAAGTCCCCTCCTCGCCGTTTCCTAAAGTCTGCTTTGCCAACGTCTCCCTCCGACAGGGCGACGGTATTGGAGGCCATTCACAAGCTGTATTCTCAGCAGGTGATAGTCAAGGTACCCCTCCTACAACAGGGACAGGGGTATTACTCCACGCTATTTGTGGTACCGAAGCCGGACGGCTCGGTAAGACCAATTCTAAATCTAAAATCTCTGAACCTGTACATACAAAAATTCAAGTTCAAGATGGAGTCACTCAGAGCAGTGATAGTGAATCTGGAAGAAGGGGATTTTATGGTGTCCTTGGACATCAAGGATGCTTACCTTCATGTTCCAATTTGTCCTTCACACCAAGGGTACCTCAGGTTCGTGGTCCAAAACTGTCATTATCAGTTTCAGACGCTGCCGTTTGGATTGTCCACGGCACCCCGGGTCTTTACCAAGGTAATGGCCGAAATGATGATCCTTCTTCGAAGAGAAGGCGTCTTAATTATCCCTTACTTGGACGATCTCCTGATAAGGCAAGATCCATAGAACAACTGGAGGTTGGAGTAGCACTAACCCAAGTAGTGCTCCAACAACACGGGTGGATTCTGAATTTTCCAAAATCCCAACTGATCCCGACGACACGTCTGTTGTTCCTAGGGATGATTCTGGACACTGTTCAGAAAAAGGTATTTCTTCCGGAGGAGAAAGCCAGGGAGTTATCCGATCTAGTCAGGAACCTCCTAAAACCAGGAAAAGTATCTGTGCATCAATGCACAAGAGTCCTGGGAAAAATGGTAGCTTCTTACGAAGCGATTCCATTCGGCAGATTCCATGCACGAACTTTTCAGTGGGATCTGCTGGACAAATGGCCCGGATCGCATCTGCAGATGCATCAGCGGATAAAAGTGTCCACAAGGACAAGAGTGTCTCTGCTATGGTTGTTGCAGAGTGCTCATCTGTTAGAGGGCCGCAGATTCGGCATACAGAACTGGGTCCTAGTGACCACGGATGCCAGCCTGAGAGGCTGGGGAGCGGTCACATAGGGAAGAAACTTCCAGGGCGTGTGGTCAAGCCTGGAGACGTCTCTTCACATAAATATACTGGAGCTAAGAGCAATCTAATGCTCTAAGCCTGGCAAAACCTCTGCTTCAGGGTCAGCCGGTGTTGATTCAGTCGGACAACATCACGGCAGTCGCCCACGTAAACATCCCGGGAGTGGACAACTGGGAAGCAGTCTTCCTCAGCAGACACGATCTGCACCCGGGAGAGTGGGGACTTCATCCAGAAGTCTTCCACATGATTGTGGTCCATTGGGAAAGACCAATGGTGGACATGATGGCGTCCCGCCTCAACAAAAAACTGGACAGGTATTGCGCCAGGTCAAGAGACCCTCAGGCAATAGCTGTTGACGATCTGGTAACACCATGGGTGTACCAGTCAGTGTATGTGTTTCCTCCTCTGCCTCTCATACCAAAAGTACTGAGAATTATACGGCAAAGGGGAGTAAGAACGATACTCGTGGCTCCGGATTGGCCAAGAAGAACTTGGTACCCGGAACTTCAGGAGATGCTCACGGAAGATCCGTGGCCTCTACCTCTAAGACGGGACCTGCTTCAGCAGGGACCGTGTCTATTCCAAGACTTACCGCGGCTGCGTTTCACGGCATGGCGGTTGAACGCCGAATCCTAAGGGAAAAAGGCATTCCGGAAGAGGTCATCCCTACCCTGGTAAAAGACAGGAAGGAGGTGACTGCACAACATTATCACCGCATTTGGAGAAAATATGTTGCGTGGTGTGAGGCCAGGAAGGCCCCGACGGAGGAATTTCAACTGGGTCGATTCCTACATTTCCTGCAAACAGGATTGTCTATGGGCCTCAAATTAGGGTCCATTAAGGTTCAAATTTCGGCCCTGTCGATTTTCTTCCAGAAAGAATTGGCTTCAGTTCCTGAAGTCCAGACTTTTGTAAAAGGAGTACTACATATACAGCCCCCGGTTGTGCCCCCAGTGGCACCATGGGATCTTAATGTAGTTTTGGATTTTCTCAAATCCCATTGGTTTGAGCCGCTCAAATCGGTGGATTTGAAATATCTTACATGGAAAGTAACCATGCTACTGGCCCTGGCTTCAGCCAGGAGAGTGTCAGAATTGGCGGCTTTATCGTATAAAAGCCCATATCTGATTTTCCATTCGGACAGGGCAGAACTGCGGACGCGTCCTCACTTTCTGCCTAAGGTGGTTTCAGCGTTTCACCTGAACCAACCTATTGTGGTGCCTGCGGCTACTAGCGATTTGGAGGATTCCAAGTTGCTGGACGTTGTCAGAGCATTGAAAATATATATTTCAAGGACGGCTGGAGTCAGAAAATCTGACTCGCTGTTTATACTGTATGCACCCAACAAGCTGGGTGCTCCTGCTTCTAAGCAGACGATTGCTCGTTGGATTTGTAGCACAATTCGACTTGCACATTCTGTGGCAGGCCTGCCACAGCCTAAATCTGTCAAGGCCCATTCCACAAGGAAGGTGGGCTCATCTTGGGCGGCTGCCCGAGGGGTCTCGACATTACAACTCTGCCGAGCAGCTACGTGGTCAGGGGAGAACACGTTTGTAAAATTCTACAAATTTGATACCCTGGCTAAGGAGGACCTGGAGTTCTCTCATTCGGTGCTGCAGAGTCATCCGCACTCTCCCGCCCGTTTGGGAGCTTTGGTATAATCCCCATGGTCCTGACGGAGTCCCAGCATCCACTAGGACGTCAGAGAAAATAAGATTTTACTTACCGATAAATCTATTTCTCGTAGTCCGTAGTGGATGCTGGGCGCCCATCCCAAGTGCGGATTGTCTGCAATACTTGTACATAGTTATTGTTACAAAAAAATCGGGTTGTTATTGTTGTGAGCCGTCTGTTCAGAGGCTCCTACGTTTGTCATACTGTTAACTGGGTTCAGATCACAAGTTGTACGGTATGATTGGTGTGGCTGGTATGAGTCTTACCCGGGATTCAAAATCCTTCCTTATTGTGTACGCTCGTCCGGGCACAGTATCCTAACTGAGGCTTGGAGGAGGGTCATAGGGGGAGGAGCCAGTACACACCACCTAGTGGTCAAACTTTTAAATTTTGTGCCCTGTCTCCTGCGGAGCCGCTATTCCCCATGGTCCTGACGGAGTCCCAGCATCCACTACGGACTACGAGAAATAGATTTATCGGTAAGTAAAATCTTATTTTAATACACAAAGTTATTAAAAATATTGTATTATAAGACCTTCAGGCTGTGTGTATAAGGTGCATATGAAACATAAATGAATTGTGTGAATGTACACACACTTTGTTTAATGCACAAAGTTATAAAAAATATTGTCTAAAAGAACCTTCAGGCTGTGTATATAAGGTGTATATGAAACATAAATGTATTCTGTGCTTAGATTTAGGTCCCATCAGCATATCTCATTATGGTATGCAATTATTCCAAAATACGGAAAAATCCGATATCCAAAATACCTCTGGTCCCAAGCATTTTGGATAAGGGATACTCAACCTGTACTAGGAAGGACTTACTGGATATTTTAAGTAAAATACTATTATTCATAAGGACAACATACCAGTAAGAATTTCTAACTCCTGGAGAGTTTCCTCTCAATCTAAGAACTTGGGACATTCCCCACTTCACTTAATTTTTATGTATGGCTTACTTACGGGTGTGACCTTTAAAGACTGATTGATGAACCATTGATACCTTGATTAGCGGGTGGTATTTAGTGTGCCTGCTGTTGGGGTCCCGGCGCTCAGTATACCGGCGCCGGAATCCCGACACCCGGCATACCGACAACTATTCTCCCTCTTTGGGTTCCACGACCCCCCTGGAGGAAGAATAAATAGCGTGGCGTGCATAGTGTGCCACCATGCCCGCAGCGTGGCGAGCTCAGCGAGCCTGCAAAGTGCTCATTTACGCTCGCCCAGCTGTCGGTATGCCGGCGGTTGGGATCCCGGCCGCTGACATACCATTCTACACCCTGATTAGCACCTGTATTGAGCAGCCTGTTATTCTATCTATTCATATATAGTGGCAGTTTAGATTTCAGTGTAGTGTAGTGTAGTGTAGTGAAAATGTAACAGGCTTTCCTGGTCAAATTTGTTTTATCGCTGGTGACTGGGAGATGGCTGTTCAGGTGAATGTGGATGGTCCATCTTATGGGTGTGTTATGGGAGTGTTGCAGGTGTGTCACTGAAGTGTTTGCATACGCAGACACTTAATCACACACAATGGAGGCCATTCTCAGACAGCGAATCTCCAGTTATCACAGGGCTGGTGCAAGTTTCTATGGTGCGATTGATGGTGGCGTCTGAAGAAGTGACAAGCGCGATTGCAGCATTTGGAGACATTTAGAGTGGGTGCCTCAGGCTTGCACAATAATAGAAAAGGGAAGTCCTAAGACAACAGTGGGCGCTGATTTAGGAATGTATTTAGCTAAAGAGTTAAATAGATACTATTGTATTAATTCTTTATATGCAAAAGAATTCTATTAGATGGTCTCTGCATATATATCTCTCACCCTTCTAGCTGCCCACAAAGGTGGACCTGGCTGTCCACCGTATAAGGCAGAAGCAAAGAAGAAGGGGGGAGATGTGGGCGCTCAAAGGGGATCGTGAGTCAACAGCTGCTGGTTTTGCAAATAAAAATAATTTATTGGTAAGAGATTTTTCACAGTAGACATAAAATGGCTGTAATGCCTTTAAGAATACATATACACATTCAAAGAAAAAATTGACATAAAATCACAAAACAAATTAGTATACTGATTAAAACTAATGACTGTGTCCAGGGCCTCAGGAGTTATAATTGGGTACCCACCCTATTGAGAGTAAATTTTCTTGCATGCAAAAGCTTGTTTGTTAGTTGCATCATGCACTAACCCTAACTGCAACTAACAAACAAGCTTTTGCATGCAAGAAAATTTACTCTCAATAGGGTGGGTACCCAATTATAAGTCCTGAGGCCCTGGACACAGTCATTAGTTTTAATCAGTATACTAATTTGTTTTGTGATTTTATGTCAATTTTTTCTTTGAATGTGTATATGTATTCTTAAAGGCATTACAGCCATTTTATGTCTACTGTGAAAAATCTCTTACCAATAAATTATTTTTATTTGCAAAACCAGCAGCTGTTGACTCACGATCCCCTTTGAGCGCCCACATCTCCCCCCTTCTTCTTTGCACAATAATACGCATTGATGTACACAAGGGAAGAGCCTGTAGCAGTATTACCATAAAGGTGCAAACGTGTGATTGGCAAAAGACGCACACACAGAAGCCTTTGCAGCCAACTCAGAATTAGGCCGTATAAATTTGTGCTGTCCAATGACTGTAAAGCATGAGTTAATTAAAACAAGATTTAATTTTGCATTATTGAACCGAGAAAAGAAAATAATGTTTTATACAAATTGGGAGGGAAAGGAGAAATAGGAGATGTCCGCACAGGACTTTTTTCTGTCGGCAATAATTAATAAAACCTGATTCAAGCTGTTTAACTCAGAGAACAGATGGTAAAACATATGATGCTTGTAAGTTTGGAGGATAAGGTCATTCCTCCAGTTGCTTGACAGTTTTGATTGCCATTCAGAAACAGTGATGTCCAGTCTCCGTTTCTGCTGTCTTCCCATTTCCCTTTGTCAGCATTGGACAGTGGATGAGAGAACCTCTGAACAAGTGACCAGGCAGAAGGAAGGAAAGAGAGATGCTTCTGCTTTCTGTTGTAATGTAATGTTAACCACTGGTTTCCCTGGTACTAGTTTCTTGGAGAGGACAGAGTGGCTGTAAAATAAGATACCTTTAAATGATCAGCATTATATGTGCCCAAATTTGCAGTCCCGTCTGCACAGACTGGTACTGCTACCGACATGCGTTTCACCCCTGCAGGGCTTGCTTATGATATCTATTATCACTGTGCCAATGATAGTTTTGCTCTACAAAACCAGTTAGTAGGAATTTCCTACAAATTTATATAAATATTTGATAAGATATATAATTATTTTATTTTTCTATGAGATGATATTAGCTGCTTAGAAAATATTTTAGCCATTTTGTTTTTTAAAGTTATATTTTAGTGTACTAATAAATTCAATAGAAGATGTGCCCCCAAAAGGAGTTTTCTTCATTTTTACTGCATTATGAGTAAATAAACCCATTCTACAGTTTAAAACCGTGGTTCTCAACTTCGTTCCTAAAGTGCCCCCAACAGTTCATGTTTTCCAGGTCTCCTCACAGGATTGCAAGTGAAATAATTTGCTCTATCTGTGGGTCTTTTATAATGTGTCAGTGAGTAATAAATACTCCTGTTCAACTGCTAGGTGACCTGGAAAACATGAACTGTTGGGGTTACTTGAGGACCGAGGTTGAGAACCACTGCTTTAAATCAATGTGTATTGGCAGTGGGCCTACAGTAACTAAAATAGCAAAACTGCTACTGCTTGCAGTGTCATGCTGGGGGCCGTCCAGCACAGGGCAAGGCCGCCCAGCATGTTAAGTGCCGCCCAGCGATGTGATCGCAATCCAGAAATCGGCAAGGCTGCGTATGCAGGCGCATTGCCGCCATGTTTCCTATCTCAGGAAACGCAGGCGGCATCATCGGGTGGCCCTAAAAAATGGACATGACACGCCTACGTTTCCTGCTACCCTCCAGTGTCACGTCGGCGTCCCCGAATGCCAGCTGCCTGACACTCACATTGCGATCACATCCTGCTGGGATGTGATCGCATTGTGAATGTCCGCGCCTTGCGGATGCTGCTCATGCGCAAATAGCCGAGAGGTGTCCATTTGCGATTTAGCCACTTGTCTGTCATGGTTGCATCAGATGCAACCATACCAGCAAGTGCTTCATCTGACCTTGTCGCACAGGATTCGATCAGTCAGATAAACAGTGGTTTACAGCTGAGAGGGAACAGAGCTGCCGCTCTCAGAGAGAAGGTCCCTCTGCCTCCCTACACCCTCCCACAGTGTTTGCCGTGCTTCTGATCACTTCTGATTAGTCAGCTTGTCAGGACATCCCATACAATTGCAGCCGCCGGAGAAGTGTAAAGTAACAACCCCCTCCCCCCTTTGCTAATGGAGAATTTATCTTATTAACTAATTTTGCCTTGTCTAGTCTTCAGAAGGAAATGTCTGCAGTATCACTGTAAAATTTCACATTTGTGTTTGTTTTCTAGCAAAAATGACAAGGAGTTCAGGGACATCAATCAGTTCCCTATACCTAAACAGCTGTATTGCTGGGCATCTCCTGAAGTAATTCTAGGAAATACTGTTTCTGTAAAGTCTGATCTTTACAGCCTGTGTGTAGTCATGCAGGAATGTTTAACAGGTAAGTTGTATCATTTGTTTCTCACATGACCTACTCACAAGAATAAAGGGGGATACACTTGTAGCGGTATGTGCTTAAATTCTAAGCAATCTGACTAGATTGCTTAGAAATGAAGCACACATCTCTGTGTGTATGCCCCATAGTGATGTGCGGCCTTGCGCGACTCTATAATCTCCCCCTCTCCTCGCTCAGCACACATTGCGCTGTGTATTGAACAGGGGGAGAGATGTGTGCTGAGCGTTCCCTGCTAGATCGCCCAGCACACATCGGTGCAGGTGTGGTATGGAAGGTAGATAGTAACTAGGTCGACATGGTCTAGGTCGACAGGTCAAAAGGTCAACATGAATTTTCTTTTTTCTTTTCTTTTTTTATGTCATTTTCTTCGTAGAGTGACCGGGAACCCCAATTAGTGCACCGTGTCCCCTCGCATGGCGAGCGAAGGGCAAGATGCCTCGCTCTGCTACCGCTTCACTCGGCACAGATTACCATTCCAATCGTAGTCCACGTGGATCGTTAAGTATGAAAGGGTTCAAAAAAAAGAAAAAATCGTGAAAAACTCATGTCGACCTTTTGACCTGTCGACCTAGAACATGTCGACCTAGAGACCCTGTCAACCAATAGCAGTCGACCTAGTTACTGTCAACCTAGAGTCCGGATCCCCATCGGTACGTGTGTACCTCCCTTTAGTCTTGCAGTATGTGTGACATTATGACACATTATCAGTTATCTATTGTGAATATGTCAGCCATGCACTGTTGAGGATAGTGTTATCTGTGACAAAATACATTATTATGCAAATCTGGCTGTATGATCAAATATTGCCATAATCTATTATTATTATTTTTTCTGATAGTTTTATATTAAGAGTATTTCTTTCTGAAACATTGTGTCCGTATTAGGATACCGTATATGGATGTCTGTGACAGCTTCCAAAGATATTATGATAATACTGAAAAGTTCCTTTAGTTGAATATAAATGTTAGTTTATCTCTTATTGTAATTTATATATGGTTTTGAATACATACTCATTATACCCATTTTAAAGCTATAGTTACATTTAAGATATCGACATTGTTAAACTGTCGACATTGAACAATTTGGTGTGTGCAGAATGTTGACATGTTCACAATGTTGACATGTGAAATATAGATATATGATATTGTGACATTCTGCATGGACCAGCTGCGGAGGGTTAAGGTAAGGCTGCAGGAGGACAGATTAGGGTCAGACTGCAGAATGGGAGGGTTAGGCTGCAGAAGGGAAGGTTACAGTTGTGCTGCAGGAGGTGAGGTTAGGGTTAGACTGCGGAAGGGGAGAGTTAGGGTTAGTCTACAGGAGAGCGGTTAGGTTTAACCTCGCACCCACTTTCTGACACTACTGCCCACCCCCAACTGGCAAGACAGCATTGACCTGCTATTCACTTGCAGTCTGGCAAAACTGTCCCCTCTGCTGACACCCTTACATGTAGAAAATCTGCCACAGCAGCCAGAATGATATATTAGAATATCTAAATTTCTCATACGTCCTAGAGGATGCTGGGGTCACCATAGAACCATGGGGTATAGATGGGATCCGCAGGAGACATGGGCACTTTAAGACTTTGAAAGGGTGTGAACTGGCTCCTCCCTTTATGCCCCTCCTCCAGACTCCAGTTTTATAATTGTGCCCGGTGAGACTGGACGCACTACAGGGGAGCTCTACTGAGTTTCTCTGAAAAAGACTTTTGTTAGGTTTTTTATTTTCAGAGAGGCTGCTGGCAACAGTCTCCCTGCTTCGTGGGACTTCGGGGAGAGAAGTATGACCCACTTCTAGTGAATTCAAGGGCTCTGCTTCTGGCTACAGGACACCATTAGCTCCTGAGGGTGCTGATCGCTGGGTACGCCTAGATGCTCACTCCCGCAGCCGGCCGTCACCCCCTTACAGAGCCAGAAGTCAGAAGAGTGAAGACATGTGAGTAACCGAAGAAAAGAAGACTTCTTCTTCAGTGACGGCATTTTCTGAGGTACCGCGCGGCGAACAGATGCTGCGCGCCAAGTTCCCACACACAGCACTGCAGGGCGCGCGGGGGGGGGGGGGGGAATGGGGGGGTTGCCCTGGGCAGCTAAAAAGACCTCAATCTTCCACTGGCAAGAGGGGACATTAGTGCCAAGGCACTGTCCTAACCCCCGCCAGTATAAATATTAGTGATGAGCGGATTCGGTTTTACTCGGTTTTACTCGGTTCTCAAAACCGAATCTTATTGACTCACTGATGTCACGTGTTTTGGATAGCCAATAAGATTCGGTTTTGAGAACCGAGTAAAACCGAATCCGCTCATCACTAATAAATATTAGAAAAAGCGGGACAGAAGCGCACCATTAAGGGGGCGGGGCTTCTTCCTAACGGCGCTATTTCCTCTCCAGGCTGCAGAGACGCTGGTCCTCCTCACACTGACAAGTATCAGGGGTGCAACATGGGGGGGGCAGGCATGTAAATTGGTGCAATATACGTGATAGTAAAGCGCTACAGGTCTGAGGCAATTTCTTAGTGTTTCAGTCCGTTGATTTGGCGCTGGGTTGTGAGCTGGCATATCCTCTCTGTCTCTCTGACAGACTTTACTGTGGGTCTGTCCCCTATATGCCCGGTGTGTCTGTGGCTGATTGGTGCACGTGTGTCGACATGTCTGAGGCTGGAGGCTCTGCCCAGGAGGAGGCTGTATTAAGGACACAAACGGCTGTTGGGGTGACCCTGTCGGCACCGCCGACACCTGATTGTGTATATGTGTTGAATGCCTTCAATGCTAATGTGGCTCTTATTAGTAAGAGGCTAGATAAGTCTGAGTATCAGACCCAAGCATGGAAGAAATCTGTGGAAGATATTTTATTGCAAAGTCAGGTTCCCTCAGGGTCACATAAACGTACGTTGGCCCAGTTGGCAGACACTGATACCGACACGGACTCTGATTCCAGTGTCGACTATAGCGATTCCAGGTTAGACCCAAAATTGGCAAAAAGCATTCAGTACATGATTGTGGCGGTTAAAGAGATAATACATATCACTGAGGACCCGGCTGTCCCTGATAAAAGGGTCTGTATGTATAAGGAAAGGAAACCTGAGATAACGTTTCCTCCCTCTCATGAACTGAACACGCTATTTGAAAAAGTCTGGGAAAGTCCTGACAGAAAGTTTCAGATTCCCAAAAGAATTACGGTACCTTATCCGTTTCCTTCTGCGGATAGGGAAAAGTGGGAGTTACCCCCCCACTGTGGACAAGGCCCTGTCACATTTGTCTAAAAAGGTGGCTCTTTCGTCACCTGACACGGCGGCCCTTAAGGATCCTGCGGATCGTAAACAAGAAACTACGTTAAAGTCCATTTATGCGACCACAGGTACGCTACTCAGACCTGTCATTGCATCTGCGTGGGTAAGTAGTGCTATCGAAAAGTGGGCAGACAACTTGTCTGCTGAAGTATTGACGCTGGGTTATATCAAGGACGCTGCAGCATACCTTAAGGAAGCTGCGAGAGATATTGGTCGCTTGGGATCAAAGGCCAATGCCTTGGCAGTCTCAGCTAAGCGAGCATTGTGGATTCACCAATGGAATGCTGATGCTGATTCCAAGAAAAGTATGAAATCTCTACCATATAAAGGTAATGGCCTTGATGATTTGGGATCTACAGCTACCGCGGGTAAGTCATCCTTTTTGCCTTATGTTCCACCACAACAGAAGAAAACGCACCACTATCAGATGCAGTCCTTTCGGCCCAATAAATACAGAAAGTGCCGCGGTTCTTCCTTCCTTGCTACTAGGGGAAGGGGAAGAGGTTAACGATCACCAGCCTTGTCAGGCTCCCAGGAGCAGAAGTCCTCCCAGGCTTCTGCCAATTCCACAGCATGACTTTGGGGCTCCTATGCGGGAGTCCGCACCAGTGGGGGCACGTCTCAAACTCTTCGGTCAGTTTTGGGTTCGTTCGGACCTGGACCCATGGGTTTTACAAATAGTTTCCCAAGGGTACAAACTGGAGTTTCAAGACGTTCCCCCTCGCCGTTTTTTCAAATCGGCCTAACCAACTTCTCTTTTGGACAGGGAGGTAGTTTGCGACGCAATACAAAAGTTGTATCAAAATCAAGTTATGATCAGGGTTCCCCAGTCAAAACAGGGAGAAGGTTTTTATTCAAGCCTGTTTGTGGTCCCGAAGCCGGACGGCTCGGTCAGACCAATCCTAAACCTGAAATCCCTAAATTCCTACCTAAAGAAATTCAAATTCAAGATGGAGTCTCTCCGAGCAGTGATCTCCAGCCTGAAGGAAGGGGATTTTATGGTATCGGTGGACATAAAGGATGCCTACTTACATGTTCCCATTTATCCTCCGCATCAGGCTTACCTGAGGTTTGCAATTCAGGATTGTCATTACCAGTTTCAAACGTTGCCGTTTGGTCTGTCCACGAGGATTTTCACCAAAGTGATGGCGGAGATGATGGTTCTCCTTCGCAAGCAAGGAGTCACGATTATCCCATACTTGGACGATCTCCTGATAAAGGCGAGATCCAGGCACCAGTTGGTGCAAAACGTTGCACTCTCCCTAACAGTTCTTCAGCAACATGGTTGGCTCCTGAACTTGCCAAAATCACAATCGATTCTGACAACGTGGTTGTCGTTTTTGGAAATGATATTGGACACAGAACTACAGAGAGTCTTTCTTCCAGTGAAAAAGGCTCTGGAACTTCAGAGTCTGGTCAAACAAATTTTGAAACCAACAAGAGTGTCAATCCATCAATGCATTCGGTTGCTGGGGAAGATGGTTGCGGCCTACGAGGCCATTCAGTTTGGCAGGTTCCATGCCAGAGTGTTCCAGTGGGACCTGTTGGACAAGTGGTCCGGGTCCCACCTACACATGCACCGGAGGATAATCCTGTCTTCCAAGACCAGGGTCTCACTCCTGTGGTGGCTACACAGCTCTCACCTCCTAGAGGGTCGCATGTTCTGGATACAGGACTGGATCCTAGTGACCACGGATGCAAGTCTCCGAGGCTGGGGGGCAGTCACACTGGGGAAAAAAATTTCAAGGAAGATGGTCAAGTCAAGAAACTTGTTTCCACATAAATATTCTGGAGTTAAGGGCCATTTACAACGGCCTTCTGCAAACGGAACATCTTCGAGATCTGCCTGTACTGATCCAGTTGGACAATGTAACAGCAGTAGCGTACATAAACCGTCAGGGAGGAACGAAAAGCAATGCGGCAATGGCAGAAGCCACAAGGATTTTCCGCTGGGCGGAAAAGCATGCAAGCGCTCTGTCAGCAATCTTCATTCCGGGAGTGGACAACTGGGAAGCGGACTTCCGCAGCAGACACGAGCTCCATCCAGGAGAGTGGTGCCTCCACCAAGAAGTCTTCGCAGAGGTGACAAGTCATTGGGGAGTTCCTCAAGTAGACATGATGGCATCTCATCTCAACAAGAAGCTTCAGAGATATTATTCCAGGTCAAGGGACCCTCAAGCAATTGCAGTGGATGCACTGGTGACACCATGGGTGTTTCGGTCGGTGTATGTATTCCCTCCACTTCCTCTAATTCCAAGGGGTAAATTTACTAAGGTGGGAGGTTTTTTTAGAACTGGTGATGTTGCCCATAGCAACCAATCAGATTCTACTTAACGTTTATTAAGCTGCTTCTAGAAGATAATAGTTAGAATCTGATTGGTTGCTATAGGCAACATCACCAGTTCTAAAAAACTCCCACCTTAGTAAAATTTACCCCCAAAAGTTCTAAAGATCATAAGAAGAACAAAGATTCAGGCGATCCTCATTGTCCCAGACTGGCCAAGAAGGGATTGGTATCCAGATCTTCAGGAATTACTCATAGGAGATCCCTGGCCTCTTCCTCTGCGCGAGGACCTGTTACAACAGGGGCCGTGCGTGTATCAGGACTTACCGCGGCCACGTTTGACGGCATGCCGGTTGAGCTTAAAATCCTAGCCCGTAAGGGTATTCCCAGTAAAGTCATTCCCACACTTATCAAGGCCAGAAAATGGGTAACGTCTAAACATTACCACCGTATTTGGAGAAAATTTGTCTCTTGGTGTGAATCCAAGGGGGATCCTACGGAAGAGTTTCGGCTAGGACGTTTTCTCCACTTTCTACAAACAGGTGTGGATGCGGGCCTAAAATTGGGCTCAATTAAAGTACAGATTTCAGCCTTGTCGGTTTTCTTTTAGAAACAATTGGCCTCCCTTCCAGAAGTTCAGACTTTCGTGAAAGGCGTGCTGCACATCCAACCTTCATTTGTGCCTCAAGTGGAACCATGGGATCTTAATGTGGTGTTGCAGTTCCTTCAATAACATTGGTTTGAACCTTTACGGAAGGTGGAGCTGAAATTCCTCACTTGGAAAGTGGTCATCCTGTTGGCCTTGGCATCTGCAAGGCGGGTGTCTGAGTTAGCGGCCTTGTCTCACAAGAGCCCTTATTTGATCTTCCATGAAGATAGAGCTGAATTGAGGACACGTCAACAATTTCTACCGAAGGTAGTTTCATCTTTCCACATATACCAACCTATTGTGGTGCCTGTGGCTACTGACGCCTTCGCTGAGTCAAAATCTCTGGATGTTGTCAGAGCTTTGAAGATTTATGTCGCCAGAACGGCTCAGATTAGGAAAACAGAGGCTCTGTTTGTCCTGTATGCTCCCAACAAGGTTGTGTGTCCTGCTTCCAAGCAGACCATTGCACGCTGGATCTGTAATACGATTCAGCATGCTCATTCCACGGCTGGATTGCCGTTACCGAAATCGGTGAAGGCCCATTCTACCAGAAAGGTGGGCTCATCCTAGGCGGCTGCCAGGGGGGTCTCGGTATTACAACTTTGCCGGGCAGCTACTTGGTCGGTGTCAAACACATTTGCAAAGTTCTACAAGTTTGACACCTTGGCCGATGAAGACCTAAAGTTTGGTCAGTCGGTGCTGCAGAGTCATCCGCACTCTCCCGCCCGTTCTAGAGCTTTGGTATAACCCCATGGTTCTATGGTGAACCCAGCATCCTCTAGGACGTATGAGAAAATAGGATTTTAATACCTACCGGTAAATTCTTTTCTCTTAGTCCGTAGAGGATGCTGGGCGCCCGTCCCAGTGCGTACTGTATCTGCAGTTATTAGTTGTGGTTACACGCATGTTGTGTTAAGTTATAGTCAGTCTGTTGCTGAAATTGTTCATGCCGTTGACTTGTGTTCTGTTGAATGCCACGTTGTGCGGCATGCTTGAGGTGTGAGCTGGTATGAGTCTCACCTTAGTTTAAAAGTAAATCCTTTCCTCGAAATGTCCGTCTCCCTGGGCACAGTTCCTATAACTGGAGTCTGGAGGAGGGGCATAGAGGGAGGAGCCAGTTCACACCCTTTCAAAGTCTTAAAGTGCCCATGTCTCCTGCGGATCCCGTCTATACCCCATGGTTCTATGATGACCCCAGCATCCTCTACGGACTAAGAGAAAAGGATTTACCGGTAGGTATTAAAATCCTATTATCTCCTCCAAGCAGCAGGGGCTTGAGAATAGGAATACTGCTTTTGCTCTTGCTATGGGAATGATAGGAGAATTTATTTACCATTAAAGAGGGTATTCAATGGGTGCTGTTTTTTCGACCAGTCGAAAAAACTGCACTTTTTGCCAGTTTTTAGGTTGCATTTACATTCAACCTATTTAATGCCCGTGCCATTTTTGTCAACTGGTCGAAAAATATGGCACTGGCGAAGACCACGTGTATTGGCGAATTTGTCGCCTATACATGTGTTTTGGCAAATTCATGGGTGTTTTTCGCCTGTTTTTGAAACAATATTCGCTGGTTCGAAAAAAAAAGGGAAACGGGATGGGCGAAAACTAGATTTAAAAAATAGTCGAAAACACCCGCAATTGAAATACCCTGTTTCAAATGAGTGCCTTTTTTTTTGACCAGTCGAAAAAAAGGCACTTAATTGAATACGACCCTAAATATTTAGCATCTGCTTTAAAATGCTAAAATATGAGTTACTGATGTTTGTACTTATGCTTTCGGATGTTGGGCCAAATGTAATTTGGCTCAGGCCCCCTCCCTTCCATTAGTTTCAATTGGAGGAATCGGTAGAAAACAGTTACGGCTGGGTTAAGTGGGGTTGAACAGGGGCGGCCTGAGGTGATCCAGCATAATCCAAGTCCGTTTTACTAATAAGAAAATAATTAAGGCAAATAGTGTAAACCAAAAATCATATACTGCTATACAATTATTAAATATAATTTATTACCAGTGTAACCCAGTGCTAAATGCCTGGGATTAATGGGGGCTTGGTGGTACATCCAGAGATGCAGTCAGTCATCAGCCTGTGTTCCATCACAATGGAAGTCGAGGGTCACCTTATCAGAACAATAGTTGACTGTGTAGAGGTTACTTTAGACCAGGGGTGGCCAACCAGTCAGAGACAAAGAGCCAAAAAATCTTGTTAGGTACGTCAAAGAGCCGACATCAAGCCGAAGGAGCGTGTGCAAAAATGGGGTGTGACCTTGTGCCTGATAGGCCACACCCCGGTATAAAATACAATGAAAATGCCAGATCCACATAAAATACATTTTAAAGCCAGAATCAACATAAAATACATTGAAAAAGACACTTCCACATAAAAATAATTTAAGAATCCAGATCCACATAAAAGATATTAAAAAAGCCATATTCACATAATACACTTCAGCTCCTCTATGTGTCACTCCAGCCAGCACCTTCCTGTGTCACTCCAGCAAGCTCCCCCATGTGTCAATGTGTCACTCCAGCAAGCTTCCCCCATGTGTCAATGTGTCACTCCAGTCAGTACCCTCCTGTGTCACTCCAGCCAGCACCTTCCCGTGTCACTCCAGCAAGCTCCCCCATGTGTCAATGTGTCACTCCAGCAAGCTTCCCCCATGTGTCAATGTGTCACTCCAGTCAGTACCCTCCTGTGTCACTCCAGCCAGCACCTTCCCGTGTCACTCCAGCAAGCTCCCCCATGTGTCACTCCAGCCAGCACCCTCCTGTGTCACTCCAGTCAGCTCCCCATTGTGTCACTTCTGCCAGGATTCTCCTTTGTCACTCCAGCCAGCTCCCCCATTGTGTCACTCCAGCCAGCTCCCCCATTGTGTCACTCCAGCCAGCACCCTCCTGTGTCACTCCAGCCAGCACCCTCCTGTGTCACTCCAGCCAGCACCCTCCTGTGTCACTCCTGGTAGGAGAGCCATTATATCTCTCCTACCAGGATCCTTCTGTGTCACTCCAGCCAGCTCCCCCTTGTGTCACTCCAGCCCACATCATATGTCACTACAGCCCAGTATCTGGCTCCCTCAGTTTTCAGTCGCCGTAGTGCTGCTGTGTGTCTAGTTGGAGTGCACCAGTTTCCAGGATCTGTTGTGGTCAAGTGACTGAGTGTCGGGAGTCACATTTGAATAAAGAAAGAGCCGCATGCGGCTCAAGAGCCACAGGTTGGCCACGGCTGCTTTAGACCTTTGTCTGGGGGAGCTGTGTGGTTATTGTGAGAATGGGGATTGAAACAAAAGAGAGGTTAATACCTAAACCAGAGTGTTCTGAGAGCTGGAACATGTAGAGCAGACTACCCATATGGAATTTGGGGAATACAGAATTCAGCTATAGCGAGGTCACCTGTGGCTTTATACCGGTATAAAGGGCAGTGTGTGCCAAGAGAACTGTGTTTATATACAACTGTAACTTTGCTACATAAGAAGGTGCTGATAGTGATTATCATATAAAAAATACAGAAAGAATTATCTTAACAGTCAGCTGCTGCATAATTATACTAATTACGAGACTATAGTGTTTATCTAATTATCTTCAAAAAGTACATTTAGTACAGTTGTCCAGTTGCCTGAACCAAAATCCCTACAAATGCAGTAACATTGAGGCCTCACTGAACATTTCTGTTCTTAATACTTAAATAGTAATTTGCATGGTGATTGTGGAATAGAGTTCAATTTATGACCGCTATTGTAAAATTCCAACATTCATCTACAGCACAGGTTCTCAAACTCGGTCCTCAGGACCCCACACAGGGCATGTTTTGCAGGTCTCCTCACAGAATCGCAAGTGAAATAATGAGCTCCACCTGTGGACCTTTTAAAATGTGTCAGTGAGTAATTAATACACCTGTGCACCTGCTGGGTTACCTGCAAAACATGCACTGTGTGTGCCCCCGAGGACCGAGTTTGAGAACCTCTGATCTACAGTGTAATTCTCATCCCTACACCCCCATTTTACTAGTATACTGTTGCAAACTGTGGCTTCTTGACAGTTTATTACAAGATTATTTCTCTATCGTCCTAGTGGATGCTGGGGTTCCTGAAAGGACCATGGGGAATAGCGGCTCCGCAGGAGACAGGGCACAAAAAGTAAAGCTTTAGGATCAGGTGGTGTGCACTGGCTCCTCCCCCTATGACCCTCCTCCAAGCCTCAGTTAGATTTTTGTGCCCGGCCGAGAAGGGTGCAATCTAGGTGGCTCTCCTAAAGAGCTGCTTAGAAAAGTTTAGCTTAGGTTTTTTATTTTACAGTGAGTCCTGCTGGCAACAGGATCACTGCAACGAGGGACTTAGGGGAGAAGATGTGAACTCACCTGCGTGCAGGATGGATTGGCTTCTTTGGCTACTGGACATTAGCTCCAGAGGGACGATCACAGGTACAGCCTGGATGGTCACCGGAGCCTCGCCGCCGGCCCCCTTGCAGATGCTGAAACAAGAAGAAGGTCCAGAATCGGCGGCATGAAGACTCCTCAGTCTTCTTAAGGTAGCGCACAGCACTGCAGCTGTGCGCCATTTCCTCTCAGCACACTTCACACGGCAGTCACTGAGGGTGCAGGGCGCTGGAAGGGGGGCGCCCTGGGAGGCAATGAAAACCTATTTTTGGCTAAAAATACCTCACATATAGCCTCCGGGGGCTATATGGAGATATTTAACCCCTGCCAGAATCCGTTAAGAGCGGGAGACGAGGCCGCCGAAAAAGGGGCGGGGCCTATCTCCTCAGCACACAGCGCCATTTTCCCTCACAGAAAGGCTGGAGGGAAGGCTCCCAGGCTCTCCCCTGCACTGCACTACAGAAACAGGGTTAAAACAGAGAGGGGGGGCACTAATTTGGCGTTAGAAATATATAAAAAAGATGCTATAAGGGAAAACACTTATATAAGGTTGTCCCTATATAATTATAGCGTTTTTGGTGTGTGCTGGCAAACTCTCCCTCTGTCTCTCCAAAGGGCTAGTAGGTCCTGTCCTCTATCAGAGCATTCCCTGTGTGTGTGCTGTGTGTCGGTACGTGTGTGTCGACATGTATGAGGACGATGTTGTTGAGGAGGCGGAGCAATTGCCTGTAATGGTGATGTCACTCTCTAGGGAGTCGACACCGGAATGGATGGCTTATTTAGGGAATTACGTGATAATGTCAACACGCGGCAAGGTCGGTTGACGACATGAGACGGCCGACAAACAATTAGTACCGGTCCAGACGTCTCAAAAACACCGTCAGGGGTTTTAAAACGCCCGTTTACTTTAGTCGGTCGACACAGACAGGGACACTGAATCCAGTGTCGACGGTGAATAAACAAACGTATTCCTTATTAGGGCCACACGTTAAGGGCAATGAAGGAGGTGTTACATATTTCTGATACTACAAGTACCACAAAAGAGGGTATTATGTGGGATGTAAAAAAACTACCGTAGTTTTTCCTGAATCAGATAAATGAAGTGTGTGATGATGCGTGGGTTCCCCCCGATAGAAAATATGGGCGGTATACCCTTTCCCGCCAGAAGTTAGGGCGCGTTGGGAAACACCCCTTAGGGTGGATAAGGCGCTCACACGCTTATCAGAACAAGTGGCGGTACCGTCTATAGATAGGGCCGTCCTCAAGGAGCCAGCTGACAGGAGGCTGGAAAATATCATAAAAAGTATATACACACATACTGGTGTTATACTGCGACCAGCGATCGCCTCAGCCTGGATGTGCAGAGCTGGGGTGGCTTGGTCGGATTCCCTGACTAAAAATATTGATACCCTTGACAGGGACAGTATTTTATTGACTATAGAGCATTTAAAGGATGCATTTCTATATATGCGAGATGCACAGAGGGATATTTGCACTCTGGCATTAAGAGTAAGTGCGATGTCCATATCTGCCAGAAGATGTTTATGGACACGACAGTGGTCAGGTGATGCAGATTCCAAACGGCACAAAGGTGTATTGCCGTATAAAGGAAGAGGAGTTATTTGGGGTCGGTCCATCGGACCTGGTGGCCACGGCAACTGCTGGAAAATCCACCGTTTTTTACCCTAAGTCACATCTCTGCAGAAAAAGACACCGTCTTTTCAGCTTCAGTCCTTTCGTCCCTATAAGAGTCATATCTGCCCAGGGATAGAGGAAAGGGAAGAAGACTGCAGCAGGCAGCCCATTCCCAGGAACAGAAGCGTTCCACCGCTTCTGACAAGCTCTCAGCATGACGCTGAGACCGTACAGGACCCCTGGATCCTACAAGTAGTATCCCAGGGGTACAGATTGGAATGTCGAGACGTTTCCCCTGCGCAGGCTCCTGAAGTCTGCTTTACCAAGGTCTCCCTCCGACAAGGAGGCAGTATGGGAAACATTTCACGAGCTGTATTCCCAGCAGGTGATAATTAAATTACCCCTCCTACAACAAGAAAAGGGGTATTATTCCACACTATATTGTGGTACTGAAGCCAGAAGGCTAGGTGAGACCTATTCTAAATCTAAAAAAATTTGAACACTTACAAAGGTTCAAATCAAGATGGAGTCACTCAGAGCAGTGATAACGAACCGGGAAGAAGGGGACTATATGGTGTCCCGAGACATCAGGGATGCTTACCTCCATGTCCCAAATTTGCCCTTATCACTAAGGGTACCTCAGGTTCGTGGTACAGAACTGTCACTATCAGTTTCAGACGCTGCCGTTTGGATTGTCCACGGCACCCCGGGTCTTTACCAAGGTAATGGCCGAAATGATGGTTCTTCTCGAAGAAAAGGCGTCTTAATTATCCCTTACTTGGACGATCTCCTGATAAGGGCAAAGTCCAGGGAACAGTTGGAGGTCGGAGTAGCACTATCTCGGATACTGTTACAACAGCAGGGGTGGATTCTAAATATTCCAAAATCGCAGCTGATCCCGACAACAAGTCTCCTGTGCTTAGGGATGATTCTGGACACAGTCCAGAAAAAGGTGTTTCTCCCGGAAGAGAAAGCCAGGGAGTTATCCGAGCTAGTAAGGAACCTCCTAAAATCAGTGCATCATTGCACAAGGGCCATGGTAAAAAAATGGTGACTTCCTTCGAAGCAATTCCAGTCGGCAGATTTCATGCAAGAACTTTTCAGTGGGATCTGCTGGACAAATGGTCCGGATCGCATCTTCAGATGCATCAGCGGATAACCCTATATCCAAGGACAAGGGTGTCTCTCCTGTGGTGGTTACAGAGTGCTCATCTTCTAGAGGGCCGCAGATTCGGCATTCAGTTTTGGATGTTGGTGACCACGGAGGCCAGCCGAGAGGCTGGGGAGCAGTCACACAAGGAAAAAATTTCCAGGGAGTGTGATCAAGTCTGGAGACTTTTCTCCACATAAATATAGCTAAGGGTAAATTTATAATGCTCTAAGCTTAGCAAGACCTCTGCTTCAAGGTCAGCCGGTATTGATCCAGTGGGATAAAACATCACGGCAGTCGCCCACGTAAATAGACAGGGCGGCACAAGAAGCAGGAGGGCAGTGGCAAAAACTGCAAGGACTTTTCGCTGGGCGGAAAATCATGTGATAGCACTGTCAGCAGTTTTTCATTCCGGGAATGGAAACTGGGAAGCAGACTTCCTCAGTAGGCACGACCTCCACCCGGCAGAGTGGGAACTTCATGGGGAAGTTTTCCACATGATTGTAAACCGTTCGGAATTACCAAAGGTGGACATGATGGCGTCCCGTCTGAACAAAAAACGGGACAGGTATTGCGCCAGGTTAAGAGACCCTCAGGCAATAGCTGTGGACGTTCTGGTAACACCGTGGGTGTACCAGTCGGTGTATGTGTTCCATCCTCTGCTTTTCATACCTAAGGTACTGAGAATTATAAGACGTAGAGGAGTAAGAACTATACTCATGGCTCCGGATTGGCCAAGAAGGACTTGGTACCCGGAACTTCAAGAGATGCTCACAGAGGACTTATGGCCTCTGCCGCTAAGAAGGGACTTGTTTCAGCAAGTACCATGTCTGTTCCAAGACTTACCGCAGCTGCGTTTGACGGCATGGCGGTGGAACGCCAGATCCTAAGGGAAAAGGCATTCAGGAAGAGGTCATTCCTACCCTGGTCAAAGCCAGAAAGGAGGTGACCGCACAACATTATCACCACATGTGGCGAAAATATGTTGCGTGGTGTGAGGCCAGGAAGGCCCCACGAAGAAATTTCAACTCGGTCGATTCCTGCATTTCCTGCAAACAGGAGTGTCTATGGGCCTCAAATTGGGGTCCATTAAGGTTCAAATTTCGGCCCTGTCGATTTTTCTTCCAGAAAGAATTGGCTTCAGTTCCTGAAGTCCAGAAGTTTGTCAAGGGAGTATTGCATATACAACCCCCTTTTGTGCCTCCAGTGGCACTGTGGGATCTCAACGTAGTTCTGGGATTCCTCAAAACACATTGGTTTAAAACCTGTCAAATCTGTGGATTTGAAGCATCTCACATGAAAAGTGAACATGCTCTTGGACCTGGCCTGGACCAGGCGAGTGTCAAATTGGTGGTTTTTTTCTCAAAAAAGCCCATATCTGTTTGTCCATTCGGACAGGGCAGAGCTGCGGACTCGTCCCCAGTTTCTCTCCCTAAGGTGGTGTCAGTGTTTCACCTGAACCAGCTTATTGTGGTGTCTTGCGCCTACTAGGGACTTGGAGGACTCCAAGTTGCTAGATGTGGTCAGGGCCCTGAAAATATAGGTTCCAGGACGGCTGGAGTCAGGAAAACTGACTTGCTGTTATCCTGTATGCACCCAACAAACTGGGTGCTCTTGCTTCTAAGCAGACTATTGCTAGTTGGATGTGTAATACAATTCAGCTTGCACATTCTGTGGCAGGCCTGCCACAGCCAAAATATGTAAATGCCCATTCCACAAGGAAGGTGGGCTCATCTTGGGCGGCTGCCCGAGGGGTCTCGGCTTTACAACTTTGCCGAGCGGCTATTTAGTCAGGGGCAAACACGTTTGTAAAATCCTACAAATTTGATAACCTGGCTAAGGAGGACCTGGAGTTCTCTCATTCGGTGCTGCAGAGTCATCCGCACTCTCCCGCCCGTTTGGGAGCTTTGGTATAATCCCCATGGTCCTTTCAGGAACCCCAGCATCCACTAGGACGATAGAGAAAATAAGAATTTACTTACCGATAATTCTATTTCTCGGAGTCCGTAGTGGATGCTGGGCGCCCATCCCAAGTGCGGATTATCTGCAATACTTGTACATAGTTACAAAAATCGGGTTATTATTGTTGTGAGCCATCTTTCAGAGGCTCCGCTGTTATCATACTGTTAACTGGGTTCAGATCACAGGTTGTACAGTGTGATTGGTGTGGCTGGTATGAGTCTTACCCGGGATTCATAAATCCTTCCTTATTGTGTACGCTCGTCCGGGCACAGTATCCTAACTGAGGCTTGGAGGAGGGTCATAGGGGGAGGAGCCAGTGCACACCACCTGATCCTAAAGCTTTACTTTTTGTGCCCTGTCTCCTGCGGAGCCGCTATTCCCCATGGTCCTTTCAGGAACCCCAGCATCCACTACGGACTCCGAGAAATAGAATTATCGGTAAGTAAATTCTTATTTTTTTTGTGGTTTCTAAAAATATACAGTATGTGTCTGTTAATCACATTTTATTTAGCAGAGTTTAGGGTTAGGTACTGAGGTCTTCTATCTGTGGTGTATAGAACCCATTCGCTCACTGCAAGCTGCAAGAAAAACTTGATTAAGCCACCGTCACAGAGTAAGAAAGAGATTGACTTTGTAGATTGCCGATATCTCTCCTCTTTTCAGAATGCTATCTAAAGAGGTATAACAGTTACAGAGGTCACTGCGTAGGCAGTACACCTCTTCTGTCACTTTCCTTTGTCCAAGTAAGTTTGTGGATTTGGGCGCTAACTTTACACAGGGTCTCCACACAATATAGTGTTAGAATAATTTATTCTTTCTTCATCCAGAACTTGACTTATATTCACTTCTGCAAAATGATTATCAACATGTTATTAAATCTCCCGTATGAATGTTGAACATCAGTTCTTTTCTCAACCAGTTCAGTCTCTCAACGGTCACTCAGCTGTCCCGTGTGTGGTTCATATCAGTGGCTGGGGCTGTTTTGCATTGGGACTCTCCCCTTCTTTAGTAATCTCGGGTATATGGGGACTCCCTTCATTTTCAATATAAGCGTGTCCCCTAACTGCAGGATTACCTCCCTGGCAAGTGGAGCCTGGTCCAGGTTTCAAAAATATGGGGTACCACTATGTGTGTCCTTCCCCCATATTTTTTGAACCAGGACCAGTCCAAGAGCATGGTGCTAGTTCTTAAAATACAGGGGGACATCTCACATTGTTTTTGGTGTATTTTTAGAACCAGGATCGATTTAAAGAGCCTGGGGCTGGTTATACTTGTGGAGAGGGGAGCACACAGCAGCCAAGAAAACAGCACACTAGTCCAGGGTTTTTGTGCAATGTAGCCGTTGCTAGTTTATTGTGCAGTGCAAAAACACAAAACATAAGATTAAATCCGAGCCCTCTCTCAGGGTGGTAGGAGCTAATGCCCTTACCAAAAATGTAGGCATATGCACAGTACTTAGTCAGGAAATCACAGTGTATCATTCATAACAGGTCTGGTGCCTGTTTCCCAAGGTATTGAGAAGCTGAGAAAAGCCCTGACATATCAGCCTCTTATAGGTGCAGGTGCAAGCTGAAGGCTTAAAAGACCTGAACTGGGCCTCATGAATGGAGCCCACCCCCTCTTTCCATTCATACCCCTTAACCGGCTTTTTCTAAAAGCCCAAACTCTAATGAATCTTTGCAGAAACAGACATTTCTCTAACGTCCTAGTGGATGCTGGGGACTCCGTAAGGACCATGGGGAATAGACGGGCTCCGCAGGAGACATGGGCACTTTAAGAAAGAATTTAGATTCTGGTGTGCTCTGGCTCCTCCCTCTATGTCCCTCCTCCAGACCTCAGTTTGAGACTGTGCCCGGACGAGCTGGGTGCTGTTCAGTAAGCTCTCCTGAGCTTGCTGTGAGAAAGTATTTTGTTAGGTTTTTTATTCTCAGGGAGCTCTGCTGGCAACAGACTCCCTGCATCGTGGGACAGAGGGGAGAGAAGCAGCCCTACTCTCTGAAGCTAGGTCCTGCTTCTTAGGCTACTGGACACCATTAGCTCCAGAGGGATCGTACATAGGATCTCACCCTCGTCGTCCGATCCCAGAGCCGCGCCGCCGTCCCCCTCGCAGAGCCGGAAGACAGAAGCCGGGTGAGTATGAGAAGCAAGAAGACTTCGAAATCGGCGGCAGAAGACTCTGTTCTTCACTGAGGTAACGCACAGCACTGCAGCTGTGCGCCATTGCTCCCACACACCTCACATACTCAGGTCACTGTAAGGGTGCAGGGCGCAGGGGGGGGCGCCCTGGGCAGCATATGGACCTCTTTTGGCAAAAGTACACATATATACAGTTGGGCACTGTATATATGTATGATTGGGCACTGTATATATGTATGAGCCCCCGCCAAGAAAATGTATATTTAAGCGGGACAGAAGCCCGCCGTCGAGGGGGCGGGGCTTCTTCCTCAGCACTAATCTGCGCCATTTTTTCTCCACAGCTCCGCTGAGAGGAAGCTCCCCAGGCTCTCCCCTGCAGATACACGGTAGAAGAGGGTAAAAAGAGAGGGGGGGCACATAATTAGCGCAAAAATCAATATAAACAGCAGCTACTGGGTTAACATTAAGTTACTGTGTTATTCCTGGGTTTATAGCGCTGGGGTGTGTGCTGGCATACTCTCTCTCTGTCTCTCCAAAGGGCCTTGTGGGGGAATTGTCTTCAGATGAGCATTCCCTGAGTGTGTGGTGTGTCGGTACGTGTGTGTCGACATGTCCGAGGTAAAAGGCTCCCCTAAGGAGGAGATGTGTGAGTGGTGTCACCGTCGACAACGCCGACACCTGTTTGGATATCTGAAATGAAGTGCTAAGGCAAATTTATTGCACAAAAGATTAGAGAACAGACAGGGAATCTACCCATGTCTGTCCCTATGTCGCTGAGACCTTCAGAGTCTCTCAATGCTCACTATCCAAAATAATAGACACTGATATCGACACGGAGTCTGACTCCAGTGTCGACTACGATAATGCAAAGTTACAGCCAAAATGGCAGGAAAGTATTCAATATATGATTATTGTAATAAAAAATGTTTTGCATATCACTGATGACTCATCTGTCCCTGACACAAGGGTACACATGTTTAAGGGGAAGAAAGCTGAGGTAAATTTCCCTCCTCTCATGAAGAAAAAGAGCGGGAATCTCCAGACAAGAGACTGCAGTTTCCCACAAAGAATTCTCAGGGAGTATCCTTTCCCTACTAGGGCCAGGATACGATGGGAATCTTCCCCTAGGTTGTCACGTTTGCCCAAATGGTAGTGCTGACTTAACAGCTATCCTTAGGGATCCTGCAGATAGCATGCAGTAAAAGTACTTTGAAGTCCATTTACACACATTCTGGTACACTACTCAGACCGGCGATTGTGTCGGCATGGGTTTATAGCGCTGTAGCAGCGTGGACAGATACCTTATCAGCAGAGATTGAGACCCTAGTATGTATATATATAGATATATATATATATAAAAGATGCTGTCTTAGATATATATATAAAATATGCCCAAAGAGACATTAGTCTACTGGGTTCTAGAGTCAATGCTATGTCGATTTCTGCTTGACGTGTCCTGTGGAACATGCAATGGACAGGTGATGCCGACTTAAGAGGCATATGGAAGGTTTACCTTACAAGGCTGAGGATTATGTGGAGAAGGGATCTCAGACCTGGTCTCCACAGCTATGGCTGGTAATTCTGATCTTTTGCCTTATATTCCCGCACAGCCTAGGAAAGCACGACATTATCAAATGCAGTCCTTTCGATCACAAAGAAACAAGAAAGTCCGAGGTGCGTCCTTTCTTGCCAGAGGCAGGGGCAGAGGAAAGAAGCTGCACAACACAGCTAGTTCCCAGGAACAGAAGTCCTCCCCGGCCTCTACAAAATCCACCGCATGTTGTTGGGGCTCCACAGGCGGAGCTAGGCCCGGTGGGGGCACGCCTTCGAAATTTCAGCCACAAGTGGGTTCACTTCCTGTTGGATCCCTGGGCAATAGATATTGTGTCTCAGGGATACAAGCTGGACTTCGAGGAGATGCCCCCTCACCGACGGCCCTGCCGGCTTCCCCCCACGAGAGGGAAATAGTGTTAACTGCAATTCACAAATTGTATCTTGAACAGGTGGTGGTCAAGGTTCCCCTCCTTCAACAAGGAGGGGGTTATTATTCTACCATGTTGTAGTCCCGAAACCGGACGGTTCGGTCAGACCCATATTGAATTTAAAATCCCTGAACATATACCTGAAAAGGTTCAAGTTCAAGATGGAATCGCTGAGAGCGGTAGTCGCAAGCCTGGAAGGGGGGGATTTTATGGTGTCTCTGGACATAAAGGATGCATACCTTCATGTCCCCATTTATCCACCTCATCAGGCGTACCTCAGATTTGTGGTACAGGATTGTCATTACCAATTTCAGACGTTGCTGTTTGGTCTCTCCACGGCACCGAGAATATTTACCAAGGTAATGGCGGAAATGATGGTACTCCTGCGGAAGCAAGGGGTCGCAATTATCCCATACTTGGACGATCTCCTCATAAAAGCGGGATCAAGAGAGCAGTTGCTGATCAGCGTAGCACTTTCTCTGGAAGTGTAACGGCAACACGGCTGGATTCTAAATATTCCAAAGTCGCAGTTGGTTCCTACGGCTCGTCTGCCTTTCCTAGGCATGATTCTAGACACAGACCAGAAAAGGGTTTATCTCCCGATAGAGAGAGCTCAGGAGCTCATGACACTGGTCAGGAACCTATTAAAACCAAAACAGGTGTCAGTGCATCACTGCACTCGAGTCCTGGGAAGGATGGTGGCATCATACGAGGCCATTCCCTTCGGCAGGTTCCATGCGAGGACCTTTCAATGGGACTTACTGGACAAGTGGTCCGGATCACATCTTCAGATGCATCGGTTAATCACCCTATCCCCCAGGGCCAGGGTGTCTCTCCTGTGGTGGCTGCATAGTGCTCACCTTCTCGAGGGCCGCAGATTCGGCATTCAGGACTGGGTCCTGGTGACCACGGATGCGAGCCTCCGAGCGTGGGGAGCAGTCACACAGGGAAGAAATTTCCAAGGTCTGTGGTCAAGTCAGGAGACTTGCCTTCACATCAACATCCTGGAACTAAGGGCCGTATACAACGCCCTACGTCAAGCGGAGACCCTGCTTCGCGACCAACCGGTTCTGATTCAGTCAGACACCATCACCGCAGTGGCTCATGTAAACCGACAAGGCGGCACAAGGAGCAGGGAAGCGATGGCGGAAGCCGCCAGAATTCTTCGCTGGGCGGAAAATCACGTAAGCGCACTGTCAGCAGTGTTCATCCCGGGACACGACCTCCACCCGGGAGAGTGGGGACTTCATCAGGAAGTCTTCGCACAGACTGCATGTCGGTGTGAGCTGCCACAGGTGGACATGATGGCATCCCGCCTCAACAAAAAACTACAGAGGTATTGCGCCAGGTCAAGAGACCCTCAGGCGATAGCTGTAGACGCCCTGGTGACACCGTGGGTGTTCCAGTCGGTCTATGTATTTCCTCCTCTTCCTCTCATACCCAAGGTGCTGAGAATAATAAGAAAAAGAGGAGTGAGAACGATACTCATTGTTCCAGATTGGCCACGAAGGACTTGGTATCCAGATCTGCAAAAATGCTCACAGAGGAACCGTGGCCTCTTCCTCTAAGACAGGACTGGTTGCAACAGGGACCCTGTCTGTTCCAAGACTTACCGCGGCTGCGTTTGACGGCATGGCGGTTGAACGCCAGATCCTAGCGGAGAAAGGCATTCCGGAGGAGGTCATTCCTACGCTGATAAAGGCTAGGAAGGACGTGACAGCTCAACATTATCACCGTATATGGCGAAAATATGTTGCTTGGTGTGAGGCCAGGAATTCCCCTACGGAGGAATTCCAGCTGGGCCGTTTCCTTCACTTCCTACAGTCCGGAGTGAATTTGGGCCTAAAATTGGGTTCCATTAAGGTCCAGATTTCGGCCCTATCCATTTTCTTTCAAAAGGAGTTGACTTCTCTACCTGACGTTCAGACGTTTGTAACGGGAGTGCTGCATATTAAGCCCCCTTTTGTGCCTCCAGTGGCACCTTGGGATCTTAACGTGGTGTTGAGTTTCCTGAAATCCCACTGGTTTGAACCACTCAAAACGGTGGAGTTGAAATATCTCACGTGGAAGGTGGTCATGCTATTAGCCTTAGCTTCGGCTAGGCGTGTGTCAGAGTTGGCGGCTTGTCACATAAAATCCCCTATCTGGTTTTCCATGCGGATAGAGCAGAATTGCGGACCCGTCCACAATTTCTGCCGAAAGTGGTTTCATCCTTTCATATAAACCAACCTATTGTGGTGCCTGTGGCTACTACTGACTTGGAGGATTCCGAGTTGCTTGATGTGGTCAGGGCTTTGAAGGTTTATGTAGCCAGAACGGCTAGGGTCAGGAAAACAGAGTCTTTGTTTATCCTGTATGCTTCCAACAAGCTTGGTGCTCCTGCTTCAAAGCAAACTATTGCTCGCTGGGTCTGTAACACGATTCAGCAGGCTCATTCTGCGGCTGGATTGCCGCTGCCAAAATCAGTTAAGGCCCATTCCACTAGGAAGGTGGGCTCTTCTTGGGCGGCTGCCCGAGGGGTCTCGGCATTACAGCTTTGCCGAGCGGCTACTTGGTCGGGTTCAAACACTTTTGCAAAGTTCTACAAGTTTGATACCCTGGCTGAGGAGGACCTTGTGTTTGCTCAATCGGTGCTGCAGAGTCATCCGCACTCTCCCGCCCGTTTGGGAGCTTTGGTATAATCCCCATGGTCCTTACGGAGTCCCCAGCATCCACTAGGACGTTAGAGAAAATAAGATTTTACTTACCGGTAAATCTATTTCTCGTAGTCCGTAGTGGATGCTGGGCGCCCGTCCCAAGTGCGGACTTTTTCTGCAATGCTTGTATATAGTTATTGCTTCAATAAGGGTTATGTTATGGTTGCATCAGGGTTGGACCTGTTGCTCTGTTGTTGTTCATACTGATGACTGGGTATGTTTATCTCAAGTTATACGGTGTGATTGGTGTGGCTGGTATGAATCTTGCCCTGGATTACCAAAATCCTTTCCTTGTACTGTCAGCTCTTCCTGGCACAGTTTCTCTAACTGAGGTCTGGAGGAGGGACATAGAGGGAGGAGCCAGAGCACACCAGAATCTAAATTCTTTCTTAAAGTGCCCATGTCTCCTGCGGAGCCCGTCTATTCCCCATGGTCCTTACGGAGTCCCCAGCATCCACTACGGACTACGAGAAATAGATTTACCGGTAAGTAAAATCTTATTTTTCCTGTGGGTTTAAATCAATTAGGTCAAAATCTTGGGACAAATACAGAAAAGCCGGCACTCCAGTGCTAACAAAATGGGGACATATGTGCCTGGTGTCCTCAAGTTACCAAACACACGGAATGGAACTTCAATCCACTTCAAACAGCAGCACTCAGTACGTATTGTATAAAGACACAGCAGGTAGGTTAATCAAAGTTTCAGAACTTGTAATATATGTTCTTTCGTCAATCAACGTTCTGAAACATTGATTAACCTACCAGGGGTCTGCTGTGTCTTTATACAAGTCTTCCTGAGTACTGCTGTTGGAAGTGGACTCCACCCACTGCACAGTGGGCGGGTATTTTACTGCCACCAACAGGCTCCTACCACGTTGCACCTGGAACCATGTTTGGCTGCTTAGGCTCCTACCATCGGCACCTGAACACCGCCTGGTTGGCATTGGCCGACCCCCACTGGTCACTGACCAGGCCCCTGCATTGGTAGCTGGCAGAAGGCGGAGCTTGGAGATGCTGGGCTCCCTCCAGGACAGGTGGAGAACGGGCTGCATTTGTTGCATTCCTGTTGGTCGCAAGATGATGGCAATTGTCTTGAGGCAATGATGTTTATTTGCTCATAGTCTTAAAGAAGACTCTTCCTCCTTGCAAGCATTGTTTAAAGGGTTGCATACAAGATGGTTACAGCTAGTGCCGTAACTAGACATTTTAGCGCTGTGTGCAAGAAACGGCATCGGCGCCCCCGCACCCCCTCTTATCTAAATCGGGCAGTGCGTACCATATTTTTTATAGGGGCGTGGCTTCATGGGGAAGGGGTGTGGCCACAAAATAATACCAGTTCATAGTACGGTGCACAGTAGTCTCCATTATTCAAATTACGCCGTACAGTAGCACCACTACACCAGGTAGAGCCCCTTTTTACACATTACGGCAGACAGCGTCCCCCTTTTTACACGTTATGGCAGACAGCATCCCCCTTTTTACCGGTGACGTGCGGCGGGGTGAGGCAGATAAGGCAGAGCCTTTCCTGTCATACTTGCGTTTAAACCAGAGTTTTGATTGAATAAAGTATATGAAAAATACTAATAATTTGTTTGAAATATCTTCTTTGCATTATTCTAATAATTTTTATAGCCCAAAATCTGGAGTAAAAAGTCTATAGCAGGTGAGGCAGTGCCTCACCTGCTGACCTTTTCTGCACTTCTCAGATCAAAACCCACCAGGAGTTTATACTGCTGCACCTGTGTATAATGCCCAGATGTACCCTTTGGCTCATATATTGCTTGAAAATCTGGCTCTGGGTTTAGCCAGTGCCTCCTGAGCCATTTAGCTCACCGCACGTCCATGCTTTTTACACATTATGGCAGACAGCGTCCCCCTTTTTACACATTACGGCAGACAGCGTCCCCCTTTTTACACATTATGGCAGACAGCGTCCCCCTTTTTACACATTATGGCAGACAGTGTCCCCCTTTTTACACATTACAGCAGCCAGTCCCCCTTTTTACACATTACGGCAGCCATTCCCCCTTTTTACAGCACACAGCCACCCATTTATCACACACACATAACCCCTGGCCTTATCCCCTATAACCCCTGTCCCCCCCACATACACAGCCACGCACCTATCTGGTGACCACCTCCAGTTTGGGCCGGAGCTCCCTCAGCAGCTGCGTGGCCCCTTCCAGCCTGGAGGCTTCAGGTAGCCCCTATGCAGCACGGTCATCTCCACACAGAAGGAGCCGGGCAGGACGTGGATGTAGCCATGTAGGGGAGCGCAGTGGAGCTGAGACAGCTGCGGAGCGGGAATCCGGAGGTACTGCTGCTCACAGTGCCGTCTTCCTCCTGCATGTGTGAGGTGCTGGAGGGGGGGTAGGCAATAATGCTGGCAGAGGCGCGCCGCGGCTCAGCTGATATATACAGTATACATGTGGCACTTTGACTTCCTTCCCCAGCTGCTTGCACCCTGCGCTCTCACCTTCAGGCCCTGTTGTGTTTGTGTGCTGGGCCTGACATCATGGAATAATAATGTAATAATGAAGGGAATCTAATATGACAGACAACAGCATGCAGACTTGGAAGCTACATACCAAAACTTGGCTGCAGGCAGCATTAAAACTGTGATTAAACCCCACAGTACTGATAATGTTGATTTATATACAGGAATGAAAAGCTATACCTTCTATACACTCTAAACACACATTAAACCTTTAGCTGTTGTGGCCGCTATACTTGGTACACACGCTACGTACTTTTTATGCTATTAGCGTACAGAGTCCCGTACGATGTACGGACTCTGTGTACAAATGCCGTGCTGACGGTACAATGCACCCGCAGCGCGTACACACCCAATGAATACGCTTTAAACCTTATACAGCAATGCAATGCGTTACTAATACACTTTTAAACCATAGCGGGGAAAGGAAGACACAACACCGATTTGTAGTTAAATCACTGGGTTCCGACACCACAGCGTAATATTGCTGAAAGGGGGTTACAATATATACAATACAATATAAGACAATATAACAGAATAATGGCTACAGTCAATGGTACATACGTGAGAATATTCGCGTGCGCTTCCCGGTCCGGTCCTCCGTAATCTAATAGATATCGTTGTGAGTCTTGTGTCAGACCAGGCTGCAGCAGGCTTTATTTATACAATTCTTCCAAAAGCAATACAATGGATACTGTAATCCCTTTGTCCATTGGACACAGGAATGCACTTTTACAGTACAGGAGAGGTCATAGGTCGATTTGAATTGGTGGGCGATGTCTGTTCTAACTGCTCTTGTGGGTGGTCTCCTCTGGATTCCCGCCGCATACATAATGTACAGTAAATACAGTTTATACCTATATTCTGCTTCTGCACATAACTATCCGCAGGAACATGCAATCTTCCTCAAACCAACACCGGAATGTTACCCTTAAAATACCCTACAGCTGGATACCAAACACCACCTTATGACCTTGTTCTGTTCCCTCCTATTCTGTAAAGGTGAATCCCCTTGTTCTGAAACCATTTTAACTGCTGTTACTTTCTGGTGTGGTGCAGGGGGACTATGTGTACATTGTGCACTATTTGAATTAAATATGTAATGTGTTTTGATAGCTCTCCATGCGTTCACAAACTCTACCGTAAATACCCATACCACGCACTGATGCGCACGACCGCGGGAGCGACCATACGCAAATTGCGAATATGTGCACGCACAGCAGAACAAGTACACGCGCTGAGGCCATCTGTCTGTTGTTTGTACGTGATGTGTGTACTGCAATATTTTTCGACTTTGACAGTACGTTGCAAAGACGGTTATGGCAGATATTTGTTACAATCATTTGAATAACATCAGCAAATACATCTAAAAAATGTCACAGAATGTTCACAGAGGAAAGCATTGGAGTTATGATGTATGCCTGGGAACCTGGTTCATTCTAGCCTCTCTAACTTTAAGTGTAATACCAACTAAGATGTTACTTATACTATTATTCTAAATGCAGCGTGTGCCTGTGCCATAAGCAGCCAGCACTTGTGTAGGAGGAGGGGGCAGGGGCGGATTTTAAGTCCGGGGGGCCCAGGGCACTCGAGACAGGTGGGCCCTATCTCATTGCTGTGCCTGCTGCTGGTTCAGGGGCATGGCCTAATCGTGGGATGCGTGGTCACGCCCCCTTATGCAAATTCTGGGAATTGTTTTTTTTTTTTTTTTAATGGGATTTTGGCCCCTTAGCTAGGTGTAAATCCAGAGGGAGGGAGCAATCAGCAGCCTCCCTGCAACACCACAGCAGCGTGTGCTGACTATAGCACAATGCTGCTGCTGTTGCTGGCAGTACGAGGGAGCTTCAGAGCTACTCCAGCCGGGGGGGGGGCCCTAAATCTGTGGGGCCCAGGGTACGTACCCCTTGGGCCCCCTGCTTAATCCGGCTCTGGGAGGGGGACTGGTCACTGCTCTGCTGCTGCTGCTGGCTGATCTCACTCTGCTCCCGGACGCTAGCAGCACCTCCTCTGGGAAGGAGGGATGAACGAAAGGAGGAGTTTATGTAACACAGGGTAAGAAGCAGCAGCAGAGGGTGTTGTTGTGGGTTCCTTGCAGCTGCGTTTTGAGCTCCAGCTTGGGGAGGTGGGAGGCGGAGCTGACACTCAGGCACCGGCGCTGTCTAGTATAGATTGCTGCTGGTTGCGCCCCAGCTCATCCTGCGCTGTGTGCAAGGCAAGGCGCTGTGTGCTGTGTGCAAGGCGCACATACCTAGTTACGGCTCTGGTTACAGCAGATCTTTCAGTCAGATAATACCTCTCTCTGGCCTCACAGGCCCTTTTATATATAGTCAGAACACACAATACAGCTCACATTGCCAGTGCATGGAGCACTAAATATAACATGTTAAAACACCTTATTAAACATAAATTAAGTAATTTACAGTGCATGGTGTCTACTGCAGATTCATCCATTTAGATAATGGCGAAGGCGCCACGAGTTTATCATGTGGAACGGGGGTCTCCGGCCACAATAGTTATACAACAACTAGATAATAGGGTCAGGTGCAAATGTTTTCCAAACCAGTTGTTACAGTAAAAGCATTTACAAAAGATAAAGAGAGGCTGCATATCTGAAAAGGGTATTAGTAAAAATACTATAGGCTAGTACTGACGGTAGAGATGTGTGCTGAGCGATCTTTACACAGACCGCTCAGCACAGCGTGATGTGCTGAGCGAGGGGGGGCAACGACGTGGGGGCGCTCACTTCACACTGCTGAAGTGAGCGACCCGCTAGATTGTGCCTGCATGCAGGCTCAATCTAGCACCGGCGATAACGCATCGCTATTGCTGAGGGGCATACACACGGCATATCCGTGCTTAAAATCTAAGCAATCTAGTCAGATTGCTTAGATTTTAAACACGGATCTCTCCGTGTGTACCTCCCTTAAGCCTCTCTCTGAGAGCTAGGCCTTTGGTACAATAATACCTGTCTGAGTTTACATATATTTATAATTTAAATGTAAGAATTTTATTTTAGTTAAATCTTCACTAGTATATCCTTGTAAACAGTTTCTCAAAACACTTCTCTGCTAAATTAACTTCCTGCCTTCTAGTAACATATGATCAGCAGCTTTTGCTGCTCAAGAAAAATCTCAAATTCTTGTGATACTTTAACTGCCACAAGCTACAGTATTTGCTGATTGATATTTTATAACTACTGTATATTGAAAATGTCCATCCTGCATTATTGGAACATATGAATGAAGTAAGCACCTACTGATGACCTTTCATCCCACCATTCATGTGTGTACACAATACTGATGGAGAAGTGTTCTTTACAAGATCAGGGTTCTAACCCTGATTTACAAATCTGGTAGTGGACACATCAGCAGGCACATGGATGTCTTTAAACTTTTTCCCCTCATGTTTGTGTGATGCATAAAATTATATATATATATATATATATATATATATATATATATATATGCGCACACAAGAAGGCTGGCACTCATAGAGACTTTTAAACAAGACAAAGATGCAGTAGCTTAAGTCTTAAGCTACTGCATCTTTGTCTTGTTTAAAAGTCTCTATGAGTGCCAGCCTTCTTGTGTGCATATTCCTCAGCTGTGACTGACGCAGGGCACCGGAGCAAGCTGTATTTCTTGTTATTTGGGAGTGCCATTCCGTGCTGTTTACTATATATATATATATTTCTTATTGCTTTTTGCAGACAGTCTCCCATGGAATGATTTGGATGGCCATGCTATAAGAGACGCTGTAGGTTCAGGTCATTACTTATGTGTTGATCCCAGACTTTTTAAGCCATATGATTCCATAGTATGTACAGGCATTCAGGCGAAGCCGGAGGAGAGGACAATGAATTTACAGGATATTCGATATTTACTGAAGAATGAATTCAAGGTAATGAGATCATGTAATGCCTCATAGATTGGGCTATGTTTCATTTATGGTTGTACAAAAAACAAACATTATCCTTGAGATGACAAAGACCAGAGTAGTTTTAATACTATCCAAACTCTTATAATACAGGAGTAATAAAATATGGTATCTCTATAAAGTCAATTTTGTTTTATAGGCTTCTTTTTGTGATGTGCTTTCAATTCTTTGTCACAGTTTGCCTGCATTAGATTCTGAGATTAGCGGGGCCTTTGCTAACCCCTTCTCTGCTGAGGGTTTTTTCTCTCCTGTGCGGAGCCCATTTTTCATTGTTTGCACTCATCACATTCCAATGCTACTATCAGTTTTCATTAATTATACTTAACTTTCTCTAACGTCCTAGTGGATGCTGGGAACTCCGTAAGGACCATGGGGAATAGCGGGCTCCGAAGGAGGCTGGGCACTCTAGAAAGATTTATGACTACCTGGTGTGCACTGGCTCCTCCCACTATGACCCTCCTCCAAGCCTCAGTTAGATTTCGTGCCCGGCCGAGGTTGGATGCACACTAGGGGCTCTCCTGAGCCCTTAGAAAGAAAGTATAGTTTAGGTTTTTTTATTTTCAGTGAGACCTGCTGGCAACAGGCTCACTGCAGCGAGGGACTAAGGGGAGAAGAAACGAACTCGCCTGCTTGCAGCCGGATTGGGCTTCTTAGACTACTGGACACCATTAGCTCCAGAGGGATCGACCGCAGGCCCAGTCCTTGGTGTTCGGTCCCGGAGCCGCGCCGCCGTCCCCCTTACAGAGCCAGAAGCAAGAAGAGGTCCGGAAAAACGGCGGCAGAAGACATCAGTCTTCACCAAGGTAGCGCACAGCATTGCAGCTGTGCGCCATTGCTCCTCATGCACACTTCATACTCCGGTCACTGAGGGTGCAGGGCGCTGGGGGGGGGGGCGCCCTGAGAAGCAATAATAACACCTTGGCTGGCAAAAAACTCCACAATATATAGTCCCAGAGGCTATATATGTGGAAAATACCCCTGCCAGAATATGGAAAAAAGCGGGAGAATAGTCAGCGGAAAAGGGGCGGAGCTATCTCCTGCAGCACACTGGCGCCATTTCTCCTTCACAGATCCGCTGGAAAGAAGCTCCCTGGCTCTCCCCTGCAGTCTACACTACAGAACAGGGTAAAAACAGAGAGGGGGGGGCACTAAATTTAGGCGCAGTATATATATAGTATAAAAAGCAGCTATAGGGGACATAACTCAGTTAGTCCCTGCATTATATAGCGCTCTGGTGTGTGCTGGCATACTCTCACTCTGTCCCCCCAAAGGGCTTTTGTGGGTCCTGTCCTCATTCGGAGCATTCCTTGTGTGTGTGCGGTGTGTCGGTACGGCTGTGTCGACATGTTTGATGAGGATAATGATGTGGAGGCGGAGCAGATGCCTTTAGAAGGGATGTCACCCCCTGCGGGGCAGACACCTGAGTGGATGGGCTTATGGAAAGTAATGAGTGCACGTATAGACTCCTTATATAAGAAAATCGACGACATGCCAAATGTGGGACAGCCGACTTCTCAGCTCGTGCCTGCCCAGGCATCGCATGGGTCGTCAGGGGCTCTAAAACGCCCGCTACCTCAAGCAGACCCAGATGTCGACACTGATACTGACACCAGTGTCGACGACGATGAGTCTAACCTGATGCCCACTAAGGCCATTCACTGCATGATTGAGGCAATGAAAGAGGTGTTACACATTTCTGATATAACTACAGGTACCACTAAAAAGGGTATTATGTTTGGAGAGAAAAAACTACCCGTAGTTTTTCCCCCATCAGATGAATTAAATGAAGTGTGTGAAGAAGCATGGGCTTTCCCTGATAAAAAATTGGTAATTCCTAAGAAGGTACTAATGGCGTTCCCTTTCCCGCCAGAGGATAGGTCACTTGGGAAACACCCCCTAGAGTGGATAAAGCGCTCACACGTTTGTCTAAAAAGGTGGCACTACCGTCTCCGGATACGGCCGCCCTCAAGGAACCTGCTGATAGAAAGCAGGAGGCGATCCTGAAGTCTGTATATACACACACAGGCATTATACTTAGGCCAGCTATTGCGTCAGCTTGGATGTGCAGTGCTGCCGCTGCGTGGTCAGATAAACTGTCAGAAAATATTGACACATTAGACAGAGACACGATCCTGTTAACCATAGACCATATAAAAGACTCAGTCTTATATATGAGAGATACACAAAGGGAAATCTGCCGACTGGCATCTAAAGTAAGTGCATTGTCCATTTCTGCTAGGAGAGGCTTATGGACTCGCCAGTGGACAGGAGATGCAGATTCAAAAAAGCACATGGAAGTGTTACCATATAAGGGTGAGGAATTATTTGGGGATGGTCTCTCGGACCTAGTTTCCACAGCAACGTCTGGGAAGTCAGCATTTTTACCCCATGTCCCCTCACAGCCTAAGAAGGCGCCGTTTTATCAGGTTCAGTCCTTTCGGACCCAGAAAAACAGGCGTGGAAAAGGCGGGTCCTTTCTGTCCAGAGGCAGAGGTAGGGGAAAAAGGCTGCAACAAACAGCAGGTTCCCAGGAGCAAAAGTCCTCCCCCGCTTCTTCTTCCAAGTCCGCCGCATGACGGTGGGGCTCCACAGGCGGAGCCAGGTACGGTGGGGGGTCGCCTCAAAAATTTCAGCGATCAGTGGGTTCGCTCACAGGTGGATCCCTGGATCCTGCAAATAGTATCTCAGGGGTACAAGCTGGAATTCGAGGCGTCCCCACCCCACCGGTTCCTAAAATCTGCCTTGCCGATTGCTCCCTCAGACAGGGAGGCGGTGCTAGCGGCAATTCACAAGCTGTATTCCCAGCAGGTGATAATCAAGGTACCCCTACTTCAACAAGGCCGGGGTTATTATTCCACACTATTTGTGGTACCGAAACCGGACGGTTCGGTGAGACCTATTCTAAATTTGAAATCCTTGAACACGTACATAAAGAAATTCAAGTTCAAGATGGAATCGCTCAGGGTTATTGCAAGCCTGGACGAGGGGGATTACATGGTATCCCTGGACATCAAGGATGCTTACTTGCATGTCCCCATTTACCATCCTCACCAGGAGTACCTCAGATTTGTGGTACAGGATTGCCATTACCAATTCCAGACGCTGCCGTTTGGACTGTCCACGGCACCGAGGGTATTTACCAGGGTTATGGCGGAAATGATGATACTCCTTCGAAGAAAGGGAGTTTTAATTATCCCGTACTTGGACGATCTCCTAATAAAAGCGAGGTCCAAGGAACAGTTGTTGGTGGGAGTAGCACTATCTCAGGAGGTGCTGCACCAGCACGGCTGGATTCTGAATATCCCAAAGTCACAGCTGGTTCCGACGACACGACTACTGTTCCTGGGTATGATTCTGGATACAGTCCAGAAGAAAGTGTTTCTCCCGGAGGAGAAAGCCAGGGAGTTGTCATCTCTAGTCAGAGACCTCCTGAAACCAAAACAGGTATCAGTGCATCGCTGCACACGGGTCCTGGGAAAGATGGTGGCTTCTTACGAAGCAATTCCCTTCGGCAGGTTCCATGCCAGAATCTTTCAGTGGGACCTGTTGGACCAGTGGTCCGGATCGCATCTTCAGATGCATCGCTTAATAACCCTGTCTCCAAGAACCAGGGTGTCTCTACTGTGGTGGCTGCAGAGTGCCCATCTTCTAGAGGGCCGCAGGTTCGGAATACAGGACTGGGTCCTGGTGACCACGGATGCCAGCCTTCGAGGCTGGGGGGCAGTCATACAGGGAAGAAACTTCCAAGGACTATGGTCGAGTCAGGAGACTTCCCTTCACATAAATATTCTGGAACTAAGGGCCATCTACAATGCCCTAAGTCGAGCAAAAGCCCTGCTTCTACACCAGCCGGTGCTGATCCAGTCAGACAACATCACGGCAGTCGCCCATGTAAATCGACAGGGCGGCACAAGAAGCAGGATGGCGATGGCAGAAGCCACAAAAATTCTCCGATGGGCGGAGAATCATGTACTAGCACTGTCAGCAGTGTTCATTCCGGGAGTGGACAACTGGGAAGCAGACTTCCTCAGCAGACACGACCTCCACCCGGGAGAGTGGGGACTTCACCCGGAAGTCTTCCAGATGCTGGTAAACCATTGGGAAAAACCACAGGTGGACATGATGGCGTCCCGTCTCAACAAAAAGTTAAAAAGATATTGCGCCAGGTCAAGGGACCCTCAGGCGATAGCTGTGGACGCTCTAGTGACACCGTGGGTGTACCAGTCGGTTTATGTGTTCCCTCCTCTGCCTCTCATTCCAAAGGTATTGAGAATAATAAGAAAGCGAGGAGTAAACACAATTCTCGTGGTTCCGGATTGGCCAAGACGAGCGTGGTACCCGGAACTTCAAGAGATGCTCTCAGAGGACCCGTGGCCTCTACCGCTCAGACAGGACCTGATACAGCAGGGGCCCTGTCTGTTCCAAGACTTACCGCGGCTGCGTTTGACGGCATGGCGGTTGAACACCGGATCCTAAAGGAAAAGGGTATTCCGGAAGAAGTCATTCCTACGCTTATTAAGGCCAGGAAAGATGTTACGGCAACGCATTATCACCGCATATGGCGAAAATATGTTGCATGGTGCGAGGCCAATAAGGCCCCAACAGAGGAATTTCAACTAGGTCGATTTCTGCATTTCCTGCAAGCAGGAGTGGATATGGGCCTAAAACTAGGCTCCATTAAAGTACAGATCTCGGCTCTGTCGATTTTCTTTCAAAAAGAACTAGCTTCAGTACCTGAAGTTCAGACTTTTGTAAAAGGAGTGCTGCATATTCAGCCCCCGTTTGTGCCTCCTGTGGCACCTTGGGATCTCAACGTGATGTTGAGTTTCTTAAAATCACATTGGTTTGAGCCACTAAAAACCGTGGATCTGAAATATCTCACGTGGAAAGTGGTCATGTTATTAGCCTTGGCTTCAGCCAGGCGAGTGTCAGAATTGGCGGCTTTATCATGTAAAAGCCCTTATCTGATTTTCCATATGGATAGGGCAGAGTTGAGGACTCGCCCCCAATTTCTCCCTAAGGTGGTGTCAGCGTTTCACCTGAACCAGCCTATTGTGGTGCCGGCGGCTACTAGTGAATTGGAGGACTCCAAGTTGCTAGACGTTGTCAGGGCCCTGAAAATATATGTTTCCAGGACGGCTGGAGTCAGAAAATCTGACTCGCTGTTTATCCTGTATGCACCCAACAAGCTGGGTGCTCCTGCTTCTAAGCAGTCTATTGCTCGCTGGATTTGTAGTACAATTCAGCTTGCACATTCTGTGGCAGGCATACCACAGCCAAAATCTGTAAATGCCCATTCCACAAGGAAGGTGGGCTCATCTTGGGCGGCTGCCCGAGGGGTCTCGGCTTTACAACTTTGCCGAGCAGCTACTTGGTCAGGGGCAAACACATTTGCAAAATTCTACAAATTTGATACCCTGGCTGAGGAGGACCTGGAGTTCTCTCATTCGGTGCTACAGAGTCATCCGCACTCTCCCGCCCGTTTGGGAGCTTTGGTATAATCCCCATGGTCCTTACGGAGTTCCCAGCATCCACTAGAACGTTAGAGAAAATAAGAATTTACTCACCGGTAATTCTATTTCTCGTAGTCCGTAGTGGATGCTGGGCGCCCATCCCAAGTGCGGATTGTCTGCAATACTTGTAAATAGTTATTGTTAACTAAAGGGTTATTGTTGAGCCATCTGTTGAGAGGCTCAGTTGTTTTCATACTGTCAAACTGGATATAGTATCACGAGTTGTACGGTGTGATTGGTGTGGCTGGTAAGAGTCTTACCCGGGATTCTAAATCCTTCCTTATTATGTCTGCTCGTCCGGGCACAGTGTCCTAACTGAGGCTTGGAGGAGGGTCATAGTGGGAGGAGCCAGTGCACACCAGGTAGTCATAAATCTTTCTAGAGTGCCCAGCCTCCTTCGGAGCCCGCTATTCCCCATGGTCCTTACGGAGTTCCCAGCATCCACTACGGACTACGAGAAATAGAATTACCGGTGAGTAAATTCTTATTTTTGTTTTACAGAATACTTAGGAGGGAATTCAAATGTTTGAAAAGTCGGTTGGGTGTCTGTTTTTTCCTGTCTATCAGATTGGAAAAAACAGACACCCAACTGACTTTTCAAACAATTGAATATCCCCCTTAGAATTTTCAGTACCAATAGTCTTTTTGCGAAAATGTAACCTAAATGGCAAAAAAAAAGTGTTTTTTTTTCTTATTTGATATTTCAAGGAAGTAAACTTATAGCAAATGTGTTTTTTTTATTTTTATTGCTGAACACCGCAAAGAAATACCCCCCTCTTTGAAATAATGCAGTGACGTGGTAGCTATGATTTCTTTTTATTGCCTTAAGTAATTCCGTATACAGATGGATGATTTTCTAACGAATTATGATATAAACTGGACTATGATCATTTCAATTCCCCCATACAGATGGGTCAACATTTATCTTGACCTTTAATAGGATTAACTGAGACTGGCCAGTCAGAGTTAATCCCCTGCTGTAATGATTTAGTCCCATGCTGTAATGATTTAGGGGGTAAGTCAGAGTTGTTCGCAGCAGGATTTTTGTCAGCAGTTGGGCAAAACCATGTGCACTGCAGGGGAGGCAGATATAACATGTGCAGAGAGAGTTAGATTTGGGTGTGGTGTGTTCAATCTGCAATCTAAATTGGAGTGTAAAAATAAAGCAGCCAGTATTTACCCTGCACAGATACAAAATAACCCACCCAAATCTAACTCTTTCTGCACATGTTATATCTGCCTCCCCTGCAGTGCACATGGTTTTGCCCAACTGCTAACAAAAATCCTGCTGCGATCAACTCAGAATTACCCCCTTAATCCCCTGCTGTATTGTTCTCTGTATTGTATTGCAGTTGAGAACAATAGATGAAGGGTTTATGCTAATAAATCACGTTGTGCCTAGGCACAGAAAACTTGTCAAGATAACCGTGGACCCATCTGTACATTGGCCCTCATTCCGAGTTGTTCGCTCGCTAGCTGCTTTTAGCAGCATTGTAAATGCTAGGCCGCCGCCCTCTGGGAGTGTATCTTAGCTTAGTAGAATTGCGAACGAAAAATTAGCAGAACTGCTACTAAATAATTTGCAGCAGTTCCTGAGTAGCTCCAGACTTAGGCCGTGTACACACGGTGAGATTCGGACTTAACCGATTCTCACTGTGCGACGGGGGGCCAGGTCGGCACTTAGCCAGTATTGCAAGCACATAATGAGTGTGCTTGCGATCCTGGTTCTGTGCGATTTTGGCTAAGTGTCAATCCTGACTATCTCTTCTATAGAGATAGTCAGGCAGAGCCGGCCATAGGCATAGGCAAACTAGGCAATTGCCTAGGGCATTTCATATGCCTAGGGGCATCAGCAGCTTCTGCTAATTAAAATGATATGCGGCATGCCTATATTCTGTGTGTAGCATTTCATATGCAGATACAGCCACAGTCTCACACAGTATATAGGCATGCTGCATATCAGTTTAATCTGCAGAAGCTGCTTGCGCATCCTAGCCACATAACAATGCAAATAAGATGCATTTTCATAAAAAAAGGTGTGCCCGACGTTAGCATTGAGGCAAGATTTATGAGGACACATCTGTATCCAAGCAGAGGCAGAGGTCACAGTGTTAGTGGCAGTGTGAGTGCTGTGTGCATGTGAGTGGGTTGGTTGTGCAGTAGTGTTCGGAATATGTGTAAGGAGCATTATGTGTGTCATGTAAAAATGCATTAATAATGTGCAACATATGTGTAAGGGGCACTATGTGTGTTATTGTGTGTATAAGGGCATTAATAATGTGTGGCATATGTGTAACAGGGTACTACTGTATGTGTGTCATTATGTGTATTGGGGCACTAATAATGTGCAGCAAATGTGTAGGGGGCACTATGTGTGTCATTATGTGTATAAGGGTATTAATAATGTGCGGCATATGTGTAAGGGACATTATGTGTAAAAGGGCATTAATAATGTGTAAGGCGCATTATGTTTATAAGGACATTAATAAGGTGTCTCATATGTGTAAGGGGCATTACTGTGTGGAATTAGGTGTATAAATGCATTACTAATGTGTGGCATTATGTGTATAAGGTGCTGTACTATGTGGCGTTGCATATAGAAAGGGCACTACTGTGTCATCTGTCAAAGTCAGAAAAATATCCCCATACACACTGCCATATTTGCACCGCACACTGGTCCGCGCTGCGCATGCGTACGCTCTCCCGTGAAGGCGCATACCCGCAATAGCGTGCACCCGCGGGCGCACGGTATGCGTATTTACGGTAGAGTTTATGTAGTCGTAGCGTGCGACTCATTCGTTACATATTTTCACAATTAATGTAGTTTGTAGATCATGGTCCCTTTGATAGATTCTGAAAGTTTGGTTAATATAGAATGTCCCTGAGCTGAGGAATCCCTCTTTGTATCGTAGGAAGGGTCTAACAGGAGTCATGCAGTAGTGTTTGGTACCCATCGGAAGAGTATTTAAATAGCAATATTCCGGTGTTGGTTTGGAGCGTATTAATCGCTCGTGCGAATAGTTATGGACATAAGAAGTTTATGTCCATTTCTACTATTTACTCATACTCAGGTATGCGGCGGGAAACCTAGTTCCCCACCCACCTGAGCTGTTTGAAATCGTCACAGCCCACCTGTATGAATCAACCTATGACCTTTTGTTATGATGCAGGGCCGAATTCCGACGTCCAATGGACAATGGGATTGTAGGGACTGTAGGATTGCATTGTGTGTGGGGCATAAATAGGCAGGCCGACCACATCCAGCTCTCACTCTTCAACGGTTCTCATTGCTGAAAATCGGGTGCTGGATGTCCAGGCGCATGCGATCGTTTCCCCTTGTGCGTAAGTTTCTCTCCGTAATCATTGTCTTACTGTGAGCCAATTTCTCTCATCTCTCTCCATTTCTCTCTCTCTCTCTCTCCTTTCTCTTTTCTCTCACATCTCCCCTAGACTAGTATTGTATTGTATTAGATAGTATTGTATTTTGGTTAGGAAGTCTCTGTTATATTGTAGTGTATCATTTGTACTGTTATCCCCTTTTACAAGTATATTAGATATAATACAGTTAATAGGCTTTGGACCCTAAACCAGTATCTGTGTATTTTCTATAGTGTTAAGTGTTCACTTGAGCGTCGGTGACGCTCAAGCAGCTTTGTAGTTAGTCAGGTTACACAAGGTTGCACTTACACCCTGTACTCACATTAAGGTATTCTGTGCATTTCATTGGTATAAGGTTTAGACATAAAGGTATAGCGTTGTGAGCGTCTGCGCCGCTGGTGATCTCCTCGTGGTCTCGAGCGTCCGCTACGCCATAGCGAATCATTACTCTAGTCATAACCAATAACGTGTTGTCCTGTGATCACTGGGCCGTGAGCGAACGTGACGCTTGAGCGTCTCGCCTACGGCTGAGCGATCGTTACGCAAATAGCGTACCCTTACGGTACTTCTTAAGTAAGCAGCGTACAGTGTTCTTAGACTTCATAAAGGGTTGTTTATACGACAAAGGAATTTAGCATTGTCAATTGGGGACTCGTCCGATCCTTCTCATATCTGCACTAGGTAGATCAGCAGACATTATCCCCCCAGCAAAGGGTGGGAGGTTGTCTCGCAGTGCTGACGGGATAAGCGTCTGCTTCGCTTAGATAAAGAGTGCTGAAGGAATCCGGGAACCGGAAGTAAGAACAAAACGCTTGTGTCTTTTAAAACTGTTTTATTTCTCTTCTGTCTTGCGTATACACGCACGCATACATATATATCTGCATTTCTTTTTCAATTTCGTATATCACTATTCCTGTTTGCCAATTTTTATAGTTGATAGAAAGTGCTAAAAGAGATTTGCTGTTATTTCATAGTAGAGGTAATAGTTAAAATATAGACCAACACACGGCTTGTCTGGGAGACAAGGCAGTCAGTGTGGTGTGCGGTAGATGATCAGGGATCATCTACATTGATAAAAATAGAAATTGTGTTACGGTGGATCTTTGTTTTGCGTACACGTGTCCCTAACAAAAGACTTGCGTACGCAATCCAAAGGCAGACGCACGCAGCGTACGTTACGCAACGTAGCGTCCGGTTACGCCCACGTAGCTCAAGTTACGAAAAGTTGAATTAGCGCAAAGCGATAATTAGCGCAAAGGCGATAAGTAACGCACAGCGGTAAATAACGCGACGCGGTAAATAACGCAAATCTATTTTTGGAAAAATCTGAAATTTAGTTTAACAGATCCTGCTCCAAATTGGTAACACTGCTGGGCTGAAGAAAAATTTCTGCGCAGAAATAGATATAGAAACAAAGTGTACATGTGTTGAGTGAGTGTGTTTTTTATCACATAAGTTTATATAACTTAGAGGTTGAACCAAAAGGAAAGTCGGGTACTCGTCAAGGGACACACGTGTAAGTGACATATACGGTGGCTAGGGAGGCATCCCTGGTTAAATAATATTTGAGCATTAGAGTATAGCGGACCATAAGGTAACAGACCAGGAGGTCATTAACAGAAGGTAACAGACCAGGAGGTCATAAGGTAACAGACCAGGAGGTCATAAGGTAACAGACCAGGAGGTCATAAGGTAACAGGTAAAATAGACAAAGAGGTCCGCTATAAAGGAACAAGAGGCACAACGCCTGGGGTGTTGGTGCAGAACCCATATAGGCCATAAGCTCATGCTGAAGGAATCGCGGCCGGAAACATCGATTCCATTAATCTCTCAGTACATAACAGGTAGTGCTTATGTACTGAACGATTGGACCGCACGTAATTGTGTGCAGTAGTTAGTAATCTGACCTAATACCATTAGAGTAAAGTGGTCACAAACGCTATTTGTACATTCTGACGTGATTTGTGTAATTTTTTATTTTTAAAGGGAAGTTCGCTGGTCACTCAGGAACTATCTAACAACCCCACCTTTACTGGAAAGAGTAAGTGTCCTGCGGGTAACCCTCATATGTTCCAGTAAACACAGGTTCACAGGGGCCCTGAGTTGGGTACAGCAGCTCTGGTTACAGTGATTGCAGTACTGGCCAACGTGGGCGAGAAGTGAGTGGGGTACTTGGTAAACCGCCACCGCCAGCCTGCCCAGGACATCTTGGTTTGTTTGTAAGGGTTCGCTGAAAACCTTGATATAAAGATCAAAGGAGTAGTAAGCAACACCTGCAGATTATGGGGGCCAGTTGTTCAGGTAGGGGGCGATCAACCTCGGTTCGGGTTGATTTAGGGAACCGGCCAGTCGGGTCGGCACGATATGTGATGTGTGAGAAATATGGAAATCACGCTGAAGTTTTATGTGATGAATGGGAGAGAATGACTGTACAAGACAGGGACAAATTCCCAAGAATAGGTAGCTTCAGTCCAGAAGTGTTACAAAATTTAAGGAGGAGGATATGTCTCGTAAAATCAACAAAGAGACGAATTCAGCATCATGATTATTTACAGTTATGGCACCAGGAAGGTGAGATACAGAGAGGTTTGGCTCTGGCGGCAGGATCTGGGGCAGTCAGTAAGCTGATAGCCACAGCACCTCCTCCACCATACATTGCAGGAGAGAAGTTGATTGCGGAGAGAAACGCACTGGGTTGTAAAACACAAACACTTAGTAACCCTGTAAATGTAAATGATGTTAACCAAGTAACTCATGCAATTATTAACCCGTGCAAGTTGTACCCTGTTTTGAACTTTCCTCAGGAGTGTGATCAAGAAGACGATTCAGCAACAATTTCAGCTCTCTCTCTTGCGGCCACCATAGCAGAGACCACAGTAGGCACAGCGACACCCACGAGATTAGCGAAAGCCCCTAGCGGAGGGATAGGTGAGGTCGTGTCAACGGGTAAGTACGGCACCATGCACTACACTGAAACAATTGTACCACAACAAGCTGTAGAATCTACACAGGAAGAGGCTGTTAGAATTGCTCCTGTAAGGGTAATAGCAGTTCCCAATGGAAAAACAGATGTGTCTGGAGCCACTCCCATAAGGAACATTGCCATGTACACTCCATTTTCCCGAATGGAATTAAGAACAATAGTGTCCGAATTTCCTGACCCCAGGAAGGACTTAGTTGCTAGCCAAAAATACATCAGGGATCTAGGCAACACTGTAGAACCCAACAACAAGGATTGGCAGATACTGCTAAGAGCTTGTTTACCTTCCAATGTCGACGCAACTCAATTCTTAGCTGACTGTGCATTGGATAAAGATGTACCGCTTACAGACGTGTACAACAAGGATAATGTAAAAAGGATAAATTTACAGCTAAAAGAGTATTTCCCAGCCGTTGTTAAATGGAACAAGATATTCTAAATTAAGCAAAAGGAGTCCGAAATGGCAACAGAATATTTTCACCGGGCACTATTAGAAATGGCAAAGTACACTGGTATAGAAGACATTAAGACCAACCCAAACCACCGAGAAGTAGCAGTATCTGTACTGATGGATGGTTTAAAAGAAACATTAAAAGCTAGGGTACAGACCACGCAACCATGCTGGCGAGGTCTGTCAGTGTCCACATTGAGAGAGGCTGCTATTGATCACGACAGAAACATCACTAGGCACAGGGAGTCGCAAAGTGATAAGTTGATGTCAGTAAGTATACAGGCGCTGACCACAAGGCAGCCTGCGTATGTACCACCGAATCCTGTGGGTAAGGCAAGTGTAATAACATGTTTTTCTTGTAACAGACCGGGACACTATGCACGAGAATGTAGAACAAAGAGTGTACAAAGATCTTTTCAACCCCCTAGACAACGACACGACACACGACATTGGGAGCAGGGTCCACAGAGGCGGAGTTTCGAGCCACATACAGGGGAAACAAAAAGATATCCCCCGAACAGAGATTGGCATGCCTCTGGTAGTTCCCAGCTAACCCCCTCACAAGTAGTCGCTGCCAGCGGGATTCAGGGAGGTCAGCATACCCACTAGGGGTGTGGCCATACCTGTAATCTGCAGCCAGTTAAGTTGATTGCCAGTCTTGGAAGTGAACCAGAGATTGCAATCAATGTAGCTGGTAAAACTTTAAACTTTCTTGTAGACACAGGGGCGGCCAAGTCAGTGATAAATTCGACAGTGGGCATGAGAACCACTGGTAGGACAATTCCAGCCATGGGAGTAACAGGAGTAGTCCAGCACTACCCTGTTAGCAAACCAGCCGAGATTACAATAGGGCCGTTGCATACCAAGCATTCCTTTTTGCTGGCTGCATCGGCACCAACTAATCTCCTGGGTAGAGACTTACTATGTAAAATGGGTTGCGTCATTTATTGTACTCCTGAAGGTGTATTCTTGGACATTCCTGAGAATCACGCTCAGGAGGTACGAGACATGTTAGACTCCCCATCAAAATTAATGTCACATTCCATTATGACAAATAGGAATCCATCCCAAGTAGAAGAGATGACATCTCAGATACCAGAGTCACTTTGGACAAAAGATGGACAGGACACTGGATTAATGGCAAATGTAGCTCCAGTAGTTGTACAAGTAAAAGATGGTAGGATAGCTCCAAAAATCCCACAGTATCCTCTGAAGCCAGAGGTGGAGTTAGGAGTTTTCCCAGTAATAGAACGCTTGCTACAACAGGGCATTCTAGTAAGAACGTCCAGCACAGCAAATAGTCCCATCTTCCCTGTTAAAAAGAGTGGGGGGAGGGGTTACAGGCTAGTGCAGGATCTAAGGGGGATTAACAAAATAGTTGAAAGTCAGTTCCCCGTAGTGCCTAATCCAGCTGTCATCCTAATGCAAATTCCTCCCACTGACAAATTTTTCACTGTTATTGACCTCTGCTCCGCTTTCTTTTCGGTACCCCTGCACCCTGACAGCCAATATTTGTTTGCATTCACATACAGAGGAGTCCAATACACGTGGACTCGGTTACCCCAAGGTTTCATAGATAGTCCAAGTATATTTTCTCAGGCTTTGCATGATTGTTTACAGTCCTTCCAACCAGACAGTGGATCAGTATTGATACAGTATGTGGACGATTTATTACTGTGTTCAGATTCACTGGAAGCATCTCTGAAGGATACGAAACAGCTCCTGTTTCATCTTTCAGACACAGGTCACAAGGTTTCCAAAGACAAGTTACAATTATGCCAAACTAAGGTAAAATATTTGGGACACTGTCTAACACAAGGACTGAGACACCTGACCGCTGATAGAATCCAAGCCATTAGAGACATGACACTGCCACAAACCCAGCAACAGATCAGGACGTTTTTAGGAATGTGTGGGTATTGCCGTAATTGGATCCCAGGGTTTTCCATATTGGCGTTACCTTTGCAGGAAATGGTCTCTTCAAACAAACCTGATCGGATTTCGCATACAGACGAATCCGAAACAGCATTTGAGAGACTCAAACAGTGCCTAACGCAGGCACCAGCACTAGGTATGCCAGACTATGGGAAACCCTTTGAACTATACGGAACAGAAAGTGCTGGTTGCGCAGCAGGTGTACTAACCCAAAAACACGGTGATGCCAGCAGGCCAGTTGCATACTACAGCGCTCAGCTAGACACGGTAGCGCGATCCCTCCCCACATGCTTGCGAAGCGTTGCGGCGATAGCATTGCTAGTGACAAAAAGCGAAGATGTCGTGCTAGGCCACAACCTCACAATCCATACACCGCATGCGGTATCTGCCTTATTGAATTCTGCCCAAACCAGACACGTCTCATCAGCAAGGTTTACAAGATGGGAATTGGCATTAATGGCCCCAGTAAACATCACCATAAGGAGATGCAGCGCATTAAATCCTGCAACGTATCTCCCAGGTGTGCCTGGCCAGGCACAAAGGGTGGAAGGTGAGAGTGATGGGGAAGGAGGATTTAATGCAAAGGAAGATACACATGATTGTATGGAATATTTGACCCAAAATTTTACCGCAAGGCCTGACATCAGTGACAATCCACTGGAAGATGCAGAACTCACGTTCTACACTGACGGTAGTTGTCATAGACAGTCAGACTCGGGAGACTTGTGTACTGGATACGCAGTCGTAGATGACCAAGACACCATAGAAGCGGAACCGCTAGGCCCACCTCACTCAGCCCAGGTTGCTGAACTGGTCGCCCTAACCAGAGCATGTGAATTGGCTAAGGGTAAGTCAGCCAATATCTACACCGATTCTAGATACGCCTTCGGGGTAGTACATGATTTCGGAGCCCTATGGCGCCTCAGAAATTTCATGACGGCAGCTGGTACACCGATAGCGCATGCAGCATATATAAAAAGGCTTCTAACAGCGATACAGGAACCCGACAGAGTGGCTGTTATCAAATGTAAAGCACATACATATAGCCAAGACCCAGTATCCCTTGGTAACAGCCGAGCAGACGAAGCCGCAAAGCTTGCAGCTGCTACCCCCATACAGACAGACACCACACAACTGATCGTATTTAATACCATCAACACACAAAAGTTGTGTGAGATGCAGAATTTGTGTTCCACACAGGAAAGAGCAGTCTGGAAGGCAAAGGGATATGGCCAGGAGTCCTCAGGGCTCTGGACGGATGGACATGGTAAACCAGTGGCCCCCAGGGCATACCTTCCATGTCTGGCTGAAGCAGCTCATGGGCTGACTCATCTAGGCAAGGAGGGGATGTGCAAATTGGTAAGAGCATACTGGTGCGCCCCAGGATTCTCCTCTCATGCGAGTAAAAGAGCAATGTCATGCCTTACCTGTCTGAGAAAGAATATTGGAAAAGCAATACCTACAGAACCATCCCATATCCCACCTGCCGGCGGCCCTTTCCAGGTAATACAAATTGACTTCATTCAATTACCCCCATGTCGAAATTTGAAATATGTACTTGTCTGTATAGATGTTTTCTCGAATTGGGTCGAAGCTTTTCCAGCAGCTACAAATACCGCTATGTTTACAGCTAAGAAAATTGTGCAGGAATTTGTATGTAGATATGGTATCCCTAGAATCATTGAAAGTGATAGGGGTACCCATTTTACAGGTGATGTCTTTCAAGGAATGTGTAAATTAATGGGTATTGATAGCAAGCTGCACACTCCGTACCGTCCACAGGCGAGTGCGAAGGTCGAAAGAGTGAACAGCACTATTAAAAATAAATTGAGTAAAGTAATGGCAGAGACAGGATTGACGTGGCCAGAAGCTTTACCCATTGTTTTGTATAGCATCAGAACCACTCCCAGGTCCCCTCTTAATCTGTCTCCTTTTGAAATCTTGTTTGGTCGACAACCGCATGTCATGATTAACCCTCAGGATGATTTGAAATGTAACAATGAAGTAACTGTAAAGTACTTGATTAACATGAGTAAGCAGTTGAGGAATCAAAATGATAATCTGAAGTTGGTGATTCCTGATTTACCAGATAGTAATTGTCATGACATTGAACCTGGGGATTATGTAATGATACGAAATTTTCTACGCTCAGGTTGTCTTATTGATAGATGGGAAGGACCATACCAGGTCTTATTGACTAGCACCACAGCATTGAAGGTTGCTGAGAGAGAGACTTGGGTCCATTCATCCCACTGCAAAAAGGTTGCTGATCCAGAGAAGTCCCGTGATAAGGAACAGACGGTAGAGGTTGTATCACTGGAGTGTCTGTTCCAGGAGGACTGAGGCGGCACCTGAGCCTTGAAGACCGAAAGCAGTTGTCGACTCCCCTCTCCCTTTTATTGTTTTTCTCCACTTCCCATCCCCTCTTCCTTGAAATTTCTTTTTCCCCCTTCTCATTCTTCTCTATTTCCTCCTCAAAGATGGACTTGCCCCAAGAGACTGTGATCCGGATTTGGATGTTAACCGTGATGTTGACCAGAGCAGTCTGTTCCGGCGAGAGTACCATAGAGGTCGAGAGAGGTTCTGGAATGGGTTCCGATTATGATGATGGAGGCGTAGTTTTCCAAGATCAACCAAACCAACAAGCAAAGGCGAGTATCAGAAAACGATCCGATAGAAGAAATTGTGATGGATTGTTAGCTGAAGAAAACTGTATCTGTAGGCTCTGTGATAATCTGGTTGAAGATGGATGCATAAAGAAATGCCAATCCAGTTTTAATATCCATATGGACCGGCATCCATTGAGTGACTATCACTCTTTAGTGGGTAACGTGTTAAACCAAACAGATTGTTGGGTATGCTCTCAAGTACCTCAGGGTCATAGCAAATCAGGGCTAGTACCATTTCCTTTAACGTTAGGGGAGGTACTTGAGCTAAGTGGTGGGAGACCGGTGGACCGGAGGTTTAACATCTCCAGCCCTCCTAGTTTGAAGCTCCACCAATACCATGTGGATAGGTCCCTCTTATGTTTTAATATCTCCAATCCCCGTAAGCCGGGAAATTGGGAAGTGTCATGGAGCAACCTTACCATGACCTTTTCACACAGAGCAGATAGAATGCCTACAGATACAGAGCTGGTACGCCACATAGCCAGTAGAGGAAAATCTTTCCGGTATCGATATACCTTAGGAAATAGGATTACTAGAGTTGGAGAGGTATCACCAGGATACTGTGCACATATCGTACAAACTGATACGTGCATTAAGCAGATGGAAGAATTAGGGTCAGGAGATTTCACCTGGAAGGTTTGTAACATGGTCATGTCCTTCTCCGTCCCTTATGTTCTCCCCGATGATGCATATTTCATATGCGGGAGAAAGGCGTACAAGTGGCTTGCCCCAAACTCTGAAGGATTGTGTTATATTGGAAAAGTATTGCCTGAAGTGATGACTGTTACACATGACAAAATGAAGGACATACACCGTGGTGCCCAAGCTCCTTATACTCACACTCATTACGAGCACCGAGTTAAAAGACAACTGTCAGAAAGGTTAGAGCATCCGGCCTCTGATCTTATCCATGAATCCACCGGGATTCAGGTTCTGGTAGCGTTAGATTTCACTTGTACCGCTCGAGGAGTGATGAATTATAGATACATTTCCGCACTCGCCAATTTGTTAGATAATATCACTGAAATGTATGATGACACGTTTAGATACACTGGAAGAGAACTTCAAGCTTACAAAACAGAACTAGTTCAGCATAGGATGGTTCTTAATTATCTTACAGCAGTAACAGGCGGATATTGTGTTACATTGGCAACACAGTACGGCATAAAGTGTTGCACGTATATCACAAATAGCACCGAGGATCCGGTAGAGGTCATAGACCAAAAGATGGACGATATTCTCCAATTGAAGTGGGAATTTCGTCGAAAACACAATCTCACCCTTGCTGCTGTAGGTAATGAGCTGACTGGTTGGGTGTCATGGTTGAACCCGCGAAATTGGTTCTCCGGTTTAGGAGACTGGGCTCAAGGAGTCATAATGGATGTTGGAAAGTTTCTACTATGTATCTTAGGTGTTGTTATATTTATTGGATTGATATTTAGATGCGGGCAGGCTTTAATGAGGTGCAAACAAAGTACAAGAGTGATGAGTTTGAGGAGTGAGGAAACTGTAATTAACCTGGATTTGATTTATGACCCAATGATAGAAACCATGATGTGATGAAAATGCGATTATACGGTCCGTTTCTTTCACCTGTTTTTCTGCTTTTCTCCAAGATACAAAGACCCCCTTGGACGAGGAAGTTGACGAGACGCTATACAGACAACAGACAAGCACCAAAGATGAAGTTTTGACAACCTATGATATGGACACTTGATGAACTTTGCCATGGATCCCCAGTTTCCCTAGTATTTTTAAACTCACGCTAGCCCAACATTTTTTGTAAATCCGATGGCTCTGACAAAGCTATTTGCTCATGCCCAAGGAGCAATACAGCGCAAAGAAGACGACTCTCAACAGATACCGAACACAACTTCAACGACAGATGTACATTTCCCTGACATAGAATATCATTGCATTTTCCATAAGTGTTCTTCACCTTCATTTCTACAACCCTCAGGTAATAACACACATAGTATAGGGAATACAGGCACAGATATCAGCAATCACATATCCCCCCATTCATGTATCATCAACTAAAATGTGCTCCCCATTTTGTTCAAAATCCGAAAAGAGCTCGGTAAAGTTTGACAGCCCATCCACAGACCTGTACCACAGGATAAGAAGGAATTCAAATGTATACTTCGCAATACCTCGAAGCTTGATTTACCACACGTACGGCACGATGATACATGACCCTCCAAACATGGACTCATACACACATGCTTCTGCTTTCTCACTAGGTCATACCCTCTTCACACCTACTCCTCTCTCCTCCCTCACCCAACCATGGAAATGAATTAACCACTGACATATATTTTTCTCCTTTTGAAATGTTTTCAGGAAGTGGCAGTTATTATTGACTGCCAAAGGGTGGACTGTCAAAGTCAGAAAAATATCCCCATACACACTGCCATATTTGCACCGCACACTGGTCCGCGCTGCGCATGCGTACGCTCTCCCGTGAAGGCGCATACCCGCAATAGCGTGCACCCGCGGGCGCACGGTATGCGTATTTACGGTAGAGTTTATGTAGTCGTAGCGTGCGACTCATTCGTTACATATTTTCACAATTAATGTAGTTTGTAGATCATGGTCCCTTTGATAGATTCTGAAAGTTTGGTTAATATAGAATGTCCCTGAGCTGAGGAATCCCTCTTTGTATCGTAGGAAGGGTCTAACAGGAGTCATGCAGTAGTGTTTGGTACCCATCGGAAGAGTATTTAAATAGCAATATTCCGGTGTTGGTTTGGAGCGTATTAATCGCTCGTGCGAATAGTTATGGACATAAGAAGTTTATGTCCATTTCTCTATCGTCCTAAGTGGATGCTGGGGTTCCTGAAAGGACCATGGGGAATAGCGGCTCCGCAGGAGACAGGGCACAAAAAAGTAAAGCTTTACTAGGTCAGGTGGTGTGCACTGGCTCCTCCCCCTATGACCCTCCTCCAGACTCCAGTTAGATTTTGTGCCCGAACGAGAAGGGTGCAATCTAGGTGGCTCTCCTAAAGAGCTGCTTAGAGAAAGTTTAGTTTAGGTTTTTTTCTTTACAGTGAGTCCTGCTGGCAACAGGATCACTGCAACGTGGGACTTAGGGGGAAAGTAGTAAACTCACCTGCATGCAGAGTGGATTTGCTGCTTGGCTACTGGACACCATTAGCTCCAGAGGGATCGAACACAGGCCCAGCCGTGGAGTCCGGTCCCGGAGCCGCGCCGCCGACCCCCTTGCAGATGCTGAAGCGTGAAGAGGTCCGGAAACCGGCGGCTGAAGACTCCTCAGTCTTCATAAGGTAGCGCACAGCACTGCAGCTGTGCGCCATTTTCCTCTCAGCACACTTCACTGGGCAGTCACTGAGGGTGCAGAGCGCTGGGGGGGGGCGCTCTGAGAGGCAAATATAAACCTTATACAAGGCTAAAAATACCTCACATATAGCCCATAGGGGCTATATGGAGATATTTAACCCCTGCCTGACTGGAAAAATAGCGGGAGAAGAACCCGCCGAAAAAGGGGCGGGGCCTATCTCCTCAGCACACGGCGCCATTTTCTGTCACAGCTCCGCTGGTCAGAACGGCTCCCAGGTCTCTCCCCTGCACTGCACTACAGAAACAGGGTAAAACAGAGAGGGGGGGCACATTAATGGCTATATATATATATATTAAAGCAGCTATAAGGGAGCACTTAATATAAGGATATCCCTTGTATATATAGCGCTTTGTGGTGTGTGCTGGCAGACTCTCCCTCTGTCTCCCCAAAAGGGCTAGTGGGTCCTGTCTTCATTAGAGCATTCCCTGTGAGTTTGCGGTGTGTGTCGGTACGTGGTGTCGACATGTATGAGGACGATATTGGTGTGGAGGCGGAGCAATTGCCAAATATGCAGATGTCACCCCCCAGGGGGTCGACACCAGAATGGATGCCTTTATTTGTGGAATTACGTGATGGTTTATCTTCCCTTAAACAGTCAGTTGAGGACATGAGGCGGCCGGACAATCAATTAATGCCTGTCCAGGCGCCTCAAACACCGTCAGGGGCTGTAAAACGCCCTTTGCCTCAGTCGGTCGACACAGACCCAGACACGGGCACTGATTCCAGTGACGATGGTAGAAATTCAAACGTATTTTCCAGTAGGGCCACACGTTATATGATTTTGGCAATGAAGGAGACGTTACATTTAGCTGATACTACAGATACCGTAAAACAGGGTATTATGTATGGTGTGAAAAAACTACAAACAGTTTTTCCTGAATCAGAAGAATTAAATGACGTGTGTGATGAAGCGTGGGTTGCTCCTGATAAAAAGTTGATAATTTCAAAAAAGTTATTGGCATTATACCCTTTCCCGCCAGAGGTTAGGGCGCGCTGGGAAACACCCCCTAAGGTGGACAAGGCGCTCACACGCTTATCCAAACAAGTGGCGTTACCCTCTCCTGAGACGGCCGCACTTAAGGATCCATCAGATAGAAAGATGGAAGTTATTCAAAAGAATATATACACACATGCAGGTGTTATACTACGACCAGCTATAGCAACTGCCTGGATGTGCAGTGCTGGAGTAGTTTGGTCAGAATCCCTGATTGAAAATATTGATACCCTAGATAGGGACAATGTTTTACTGTCGTTAGAACAAATAAAGGATGCATTTATCTATATGCGTGATGCACAGAGGGATATTTGCACACTGGCATCTCGGGTGAGTGCTATGTCCATTTCAGCCAGAAGAGCCTTATGGACACGACAGTGGACAGGCGATGCGGATTCAAAACGTCACATGGAGGTTTTGCCGTATAAAGGGGAGGAGTTATTTGGAGTTGGTCTATCAGACTTGGTGGCCACGGCTACTGCCGGGAAATCCACTTTTTTACCTCAAGTCACTCCCCAACAGAGAAAGGCACCGACCTTTCAACCGCAGCCTTTTCGCTCCTACAAAAATAAGAGAGCAAAGGGCTTGTCGTACCTGCCACGAGGCAGAGGAAGAGGGAAGAGACACCAACAGGCAGCTCCTTCCCAGGAACAGAAGCCCTCCCCGGCTCCTGCAAAAACCTCAGCATGACGCTGGGGCCTCTCAAGCGGACTCGGGGACAGTGGGGGGCCGTCTCAAAAATTACAGCGCGCAGTGGGCTCACTCGCAGGTAGACCCCTGGATCCTGCAGATAATATCTCAGGGGTACAGGTTGGAATTAGAGACGGATCCTCCTCATCGTTTCCTGAAGTCTGCCTTACCAACCGTCTCTTCCGAAAGGGAGAGGGTGTTGGAAGCCATTCACAAGCTGTACGCTCAGCAGGTGATAGTCAAAGTACCCCTATTACAACAAGGAAAGGGGTATTATTCCACTCTATTTGTGGTACCGAAGCCGGATGGCTCGGTAAGGCCTATTCTAAATCTGAAGTCCTTGAACCTCTACATAAAAAAGTTCAAGTTCAAGATGGAGTCACTCAGAGCAGTGATAGCGAACCTGGAAGAAGGGGACTTTATGGTATCCTTGGACATCAAGGATGCGTATCTACACGTTCCGATTTACCCCGCACACCAGGGGTACCTCAGGTTCATTGTTCAAAACTGTCACTATCAGTTTCAGACGCTGCCGTTCGGATTGTCCACGGCGCCTCGGGTCTTTACCAAGGTAATGGCCGAGATGATGATTCTTCTTCGAAGAAAAGGCGTATTAGTTATCCCATACTTGGACGATCTCCTAATAAGGGCAAGGTCCAGAGAACAGCTGGAGACAGCTTTAGCACTATCTCAAGAGGTGCTAAGACAACACGGGTGGATTCTGAATATTCCAAAATCCCATTTAATCCCGACAACTCGTCTGCTGTTCCTAGGAATGATTCTGGACACGGTTCAGAAAAAGGTTTTCCTTCCAGAGGAAAAAGCCAAGGAGTTATCCGATCTGGTCAGGAACCTCCTAAAACCAGGGAAAGTGTCAGTACATCAATGCACAAGAGTCCTGGGAAAAATGGTGGCTTCTTACGAAGCAATTCCATTCGGCAGATTCCATGCAAGAATATTCCAAAGGGATCTGTTGGACAAATGGTCAGGGTCGCATCTGCAGATGCACCTGCGAATAACCCTGTCACCAAAGACAAGGGTGTCACTTCTGTGGTGGTTGCAGAAGGCTCACCTATTAGAAGGCCGCAGATTCGGCATTCAGGATTGGATCCTGGTGACCACGGACGCCAGCCTGAGAGGCTGGGGAGCAGTCACACAAGGAAGAAACTTCCAGGGAGTATGGACGAGTCTGGAAAAGTCTCTTCACATAAACATTCTGGAACTAAGAGCAATCTACAATGCTCTAAGCCAGGCGGAACTTCTCCTGCAAGGAAAGCCGGTGTTGATTCAGTCGGACAACATCACGGCGGTCGCCCATGTAAACAGGCAGGGCGGCACAAGAAGCAGGAGTGCAATGGCAGAAGCTGCCAAGATTCTTCGCTGGGCGGAGAATCACGTGATAGCACTGTCAGCAGTGTTCATCCCGGGCGTGGACAACTGGGAAGCAGACTTCCTCAGCAGACACGATCTTCATCCGGGAGAGTGGGGTCTACATCCAGAAGTCTTCAACATGTTAATAGACCGTTGGGAAAGACCAATTGTAGACATGATGGCGTCTCGCCTCAACAAGAAACTGGACAAATATTGCGCCAGGTCAAGAGATCCACAGGCAATAGCTGTGGACGCACTGGTAACTCCTTGGGTGTACCAGTCAGTGTATGTGTTTCCTCCTCTGCCGCTCATACCAAAGGTATTGAAGATCATACGGCAAAGAAGAGTAAGAACAATACTAGTGGTTCCGGATTGGCCGAGAAGGACTTGGTATCCGGAACTTCAAGAGATGCTCACGGACGAACCGTGGCCTCTACCTCTGAGAAGGGACCTGCTACAGCAGGGTCCCTGTCTTTTTCAAGACTTACCGCGGCTGCGTTTGACGGCATGGCGGTTGAACGCCAGATCCTAAAAGGGAAAGGCATTCCAGAAGAAGTCATTCCTACCTTGATTAAGGCACGGAAGGAAGTCACCGTGAAACATTATCACCGCATTTGGCGAAAATATGTAGCGTGGTGCGAGGATCGGAGGGTTCCGACGGAGGAATTCCAACTGGGTCGTTTCCTACATTTCCTGCAATCAGGATTATCTATGGGTCTCAAATTGGGATCCATTAAGGTTCAAATTTCGGCCCTGTCAATATTCTTCCAAAAAGAATTGGCCTCTGTCCCTGAGGTCCAGACTTTTGTCAAGGGAGTACTGCATATACAGCCTCCTGTGGTGCCTCCGGTGGCACCGTGGGATCTAAATGTAGTTTTAGATTTCCTCAAATCCCATTGGTTTGAACCATTGAAAAAGGTGGATTTGAAATATCTCACATTGAAAGTGACTATGTTACTAGCCCTGGCCTCTGCCAGGAGAGTATCTGAATTGGCGGCTTTATCTTATAAAAGTCCTTATCTAATCTTCCATTCGGATAGGGCAGAACTGCGGACTCGTCCGCATTTTCTCCCTAAAGTGGTATCAGCATTTCATCTGAACCAACCTATTGTGGTGCCTGCGGCCACTAGCGACTTGGAGGACTCCAAGTTGTTGGACGTTGTCAGAGCCTTAAAAATATACATTGCAAGGACGGCTGGAGTCAGAAAATCTGACTCGCTGTTTATATTGTATGCACCCAACAAGTTGGGCGCACCTGCTTCTAAGCAGTCGATTGCTCGTTGGATTTGTAACACAATTCAACTTGCACATTCTGTGGCAGGCCTGCCACAGCCTAAAACTGTAAAAGCCCACTCCACAAGGAAGGTGGGCTCATCTTGGGCGGCTGCCCGAGGGGTCTCGGCATTACAACTCTGCCGAGCAGCTACGTGGTCGGGGGAGAACACGTTTGTAAAATTTTACAAATTTGATACCCTGGCAGAGGAGGACCTGGAGTTCTCTCATTCGGTGCTGCAGAGTCATCCGCACTCTCCCGCCCGTTTGGGAGCTTTGGTATAATCCCCATGGTCCTTTCAGGAACCCCAGCATCCACTTAGGACGATAGAGAAAATAAGAATTTACTTACCGATAATTCTATTTCTCGGAGTCCGTAGTGGATGCTGGGCGCCCATCCCAAGTGCGGATTATCTGCAATACTTGTACATAGTTATTGTTAACTAATTCGGGTTATTGTTAAGGAGCCATCTTTAAGAGGCCCTTTCTGTTGTCATACTGTTAACTGGGTTTAGATCACAAGTTGTACGGTGTGATTGGTGTGGCTGGTATGAGTCTTACCCGGGATTCAAAATGCCTCCCTTATTGTGTATGCTCGTCCGGGCACAGTACCTAACTGGAGTCTGGAGGAGGGTCATAGGGGGAGGAGCCAGTGCACACCACCTGACCTAGTAAAGCTTTACTTTTTTGTGCCCTGTCTCCTGCGGAGCCGCTATTCCCCATGGTCCTTTCAGGAACCCCAGCATCCACTACGGACTCCGAGAAATAGAATTATCGGTAAGTAAATTCTTATTTTCTACTATTTACTCATACTCAGGTATGCGGCGGGAAACCTAGTTCCCCACCCACCTGAGCTGTTTGAAATCGTCACAGCCCACCTGTATGAATCAACCTATGACCTTTTGTTATGATGCAGGGCCGAATTCCGACGTCCAATGGACAATGGGATTGTAGGGACTGTAGGATTGCATTGTGTGTGGGGCATAAATAGGCAGGCCGACCACATCCAGCTCTCACTCTTCAACGGTTCTCATTGCTGAAAATCGGGTGCTGGATGTCCAGGCGCATGCGATCGTTTCCCCTTGTGCGTAAGTTTCTCTCCGTAATCATTGTCTTACTGTGAGCCAATTTCTCTCATCTCTCTCCATTTCTCTCTCTCTCTCTCTCCTTTCTCTTTTCTCTCACATCTCCCCTAGACTAGTATTGTATTGTATTAGATAGTATTGTATTTTGGTTAGGAAGTCTCTGTTATATTGTAGTGTATCATTTGTACTGTTATCCCCTTTTACAAGTATATTAGATATAATACAGTTAATAGGCTTTGGACCCTAAACCAGTATCTGTGTATTTTCTATAGTGTTAAGTGTTCACTTGAGCGTCGGTGACGCTCAAGCAGCTTTGTAGTTAGTCAGGTTACACAAGGTTGCACTTACACCCTGTACTCACATTAAGGTATTCTGTGCATTTCATTGGTATAAGGTTTAGACATAAAGGTATAGCGTTGTGAGCGTCTGCGCCGCTGGTGATCTCCTCGTGGTCTCGAGCGTCCGCTACGCCATAGCGAATCATTACTCTAGTCATAACCAATAACGTGTTGTCCTGTGATCACTGGGCCGTGAGCGAACGTGACGCTTGAGCGTCTCGCCTACGGCTGAGCGATCGTTACGCAAATAGCGTACCCTTACGGTACTTCTTAAGTAAGCAGCGTACAGTGTTCTTAGACTTCATAAAGGGTTGTTTATACGACAAAGGAATTTAGCATTGTCACATCTAATGTGAATAAAGAGCAATAGAGTGTGGTGTAATGTGAATAAGGAGAAATTCAGTGTGATGTAATGTGAATAAGGGGCTCTACTGTGGGGAGTAATGTTTATAAGGTAAAGTGATACTGCTGTGGGATGTAATATGAATTATGGACACTATCGCAAGATCAAATGTTAATACAGTTGCAGTA